>NC_136490.1:53993055-54100555 GCF_053919585.1 Euprymna scolopes | reverse complement strand
TATTTGCTGTGCTAAAGTGTAACATACAAACAAAAGGATGGAAAGTGAACATGCGCATAAGTATATCTCTTAAATCGAAAGCCATGTTTAATTTCAGAAGAGATGGGTACCTTTTCTGGAGATGAAGAGTCTTTTAGTGGGTAGCTGTTCTGTATAAGTCTCAGACTTTATAATTTAATTGGCAAAGAGCAAAAAAAAATCATGTGCCAGAATACTTAAAGATTTAATATTTTTATGAAGCAATTCCGGTTTCTGATTGGTTGTTAGCAGACCGTGAATCCATTTGATTAGTCAGTTTCTATTGCCAGTGCCTTCCAACTTTCGGTGACCATACTCTATTTTTATATAAAAAAAATATTGCAACAACATTTATATAATAGAGGCAAATCAAGGTTTTCCCTGTTTTATTGATTATTAAAACTATAAAAGCAAGCGATTTATGGAATTCACAGGCTGATTTATGATGAGTGTCTATGGAAAATATACGTTTGTTCTATTCGCTTTCAGTTGTTTCTACATTTGTTCCGATTCGACTGCTTTTCTCTAAATAGTCATACACACATAAAGTCGTAGTAAGTTTCACTCTCACTCATGAATCTATTGCTACTGCTATTACGTAGTAATGGGAAGTATTCCTCATAGAATATTGTTGTGGACTTACCCATTCAATCGTAATGGCCTCTTCTAATCATTATAAAAACCCAGAGTCGAATACTCTCGTGGCAATTATCACAATACAACGTGAGACTACATACTGGCTAACTTAACTTTTCTTTCTATTCACTTTCTTGTATAATATATTCTTTTCTACCTAAACCCGTTGTTTGAGTCTTTCTTCATCAACATTTTCCTATGGCCACAATAGATGTTTTTAATACCGCCGTCATTATTTCATTTTTTTTCATGTCTTGCAATTGTTTTTTTTATTTCCTGCTATATTTGACAACCTAAATACGTTTGTCTCTGCTTTCGAGGCATTTTTATTGGTTGTTCCAAAACAAGTTTTTTACATTAAGGATTAACCAATAACAGGATTACTTGATTGTAGAAGATACAATTATGGTAAAAACTTTTAGGTTCTTTTTTTCTCGTCACTTTTTCATTTTTTCTATCTTTCCTCTCCTTCATCGTGCTCTCTCTCTCTCTCTCACTCTCTCTCTCACCTCACACACACATTCCCTCCATTACATTACGTAGTTTTCTATCCATCTCTCTATCTTTCTCCCTCTCCCCTCTCTACTACAGCTTTCACTTTTTTACGTTTCTTACATTATCATTATGCTTCTTCATTTTCGCTTATCTCCCTTTTTCTCAGTTATGTTACTTGCAACGGTTTGCAAATATTTCCTTTCCAATGGTAACTTAATTTCCAATAATTTGAGTTGATTGTCTCCCTGAATACTTCATTTGATCATCCATACAACACATATACATAGATACATACATATATATATATGTGTGTGTGTATATATATATATATATTGTGTATATATATGTGTATGTGTGTATATATATATTGTGTATATATATGTGTATGTGTGTGTGTATATATATATATTGTGTATATATATGTGTATATATATATTGTGTATATATATATGTGTGTGTGTATATATATATGTGTGTGTATATATATATGTGCATATATATGTGTGTGTATATATATACATATATATGTGTATATATATACATGTATATGTGCATATGTATACATACATATACGTCTTAGTACATATATACATTCATATGTACATGTGTATATCTATACGTATATGTACAAGTATAAGTATATATATATACATTCATATGTGCATATATATATATGCATACGTGTATATATATACAAACACAAGCATATGTATATGCGTATACGTATATATACAAGTTTATGCATATATATATATATGTGTGTATGCATATGCATATACGTATATATATATATATGTATGCATATGTGTATACGTATATATATATGTATGCATATGTGTATACGTATATATATTTGCACATGCGTATACGAATAAATATGCATATATGCATACGTATATATATGCATGTATGTATATATATGCATATGTGTATTCGTATATATATGCATGTGTGTATACGTAGATATGTGTACGCACATATGTATACATGTATACTTACATATATGTATATATGCATATATATATATACATGTATACGTATATATGAATATATATATACATGTATACGTATATATGAATATATATATATGCATGTATACGTATACATATATATATACATGTATACGTATATATGAATATATATATACATGTATACGTATATATGAATATATATATATGCATGTATACGTATACATATATATATACATGTATACGTATATATGAATATATATATATATATATATGCATGTATACGTATACATGTATATGTATGTATATATACTAGCAGGACCAGTTAATCGGCTTTGCTCAGTGGAAACCTGTTCATCTCTTTCCAAAAATATCAAAAAAGTATCGCCGATTACATGAAGGTACAGCTTGAATTTAAAATAGCAATTAAGGGAATGCATAAATCATTATTAATTAATAAAAGTACGAAAAATGGTCCACTAGAATAAGAATGAAAAGTAAAAACAGAAGTTTAAGCGGTTAAGGATTCTTACTTTATATGGACTGTTTAGAATGATCGAAATCAGTGGTAGCGGTCATAGCTGTTTCTGTTTGTTGTTCAAGTAATCCTCTTCTTTTCAACTTTTCTACTGACAGCATAAAAGTAAAATCCAGTTTTATGTAGCCTTTGTTTTTAATGGGCAAAACAAAACAAATACGACTTTTTTCATCTCATTTATCTGAGTATGGTCATGTTAAGAATGGCGTTTGGAATAGACATCCCAAACTCACTGTTAAGAACTGCTTTTGGAATAGTCTATTAGAATAGTAATGGAAAGTAAAAACATAAGTTTTAGAGGTTAGGAATTAGGGACCCTCAATGTGTATGGACTGTTTAAAGTTATCGAAATCAATGGTAGCTATCCTAGCTGTTTCCGTTTGCTGTTCAAGTCTTCCTCTTCTTTTCAATTCTTCCACCAATAGTATTAAATTAAATTCCATTTTTTATATTGTCTTTTTTCTAATGTGTAAAACAAAACAAATACGACTTTTTTCACTTCACTCTTTTGAGTTTTGATAAGAACAACGTTTGGAATCGACATCGCAAACTCACTGTTTAGAACTGCTTTTGGAATAGACTCCACCAACCTTCCTATCTTAAATGGGATTCGGATTAGACACCCTCAACATTCCCATGTAAGGAACGGCTTTCGGAGTAGAAAACCCCCTTTTTATTCGGGAGGAGGGGTGAAAAAAAATTATCCCAAATTGATCCGTGATAATCGTTGTTAGCATTCCCGTCCGCAAATGCCCCCCCCAAAAAACTGTTGGTTAGCAGCGTCGATAGGAGAGATGTAGATTTGTTTATTTTGCATGCGTCAAAACCTAGCAGCCAATGAATTACAGTGCATAATGCAGGTCTTTTTTTTCTTTTTTCCGCAAAGTTTGACTGAGATTTTCTTAATCAGCATAGTTGAAAACCTTTGAAAGTAGTCATTCTATGGAAAATTGTGGCGGTACAAATTTACATCTCCCCCCCCCACACACACAGAAAACACACAAAAGTAACTTAGCAGGGTGGCAATCTCGCAAATCAGACCGGAAAAGAAATTTAGATAAAATACTCCACCAAATTCAATTCTCTATGTAATGAAATTTACGTTAAAACTTTAACGTAGATTATCCGTGTAAAAAGTCAGTAATTTTAACTAAAACCAGGCCCTAACTTGTAAAGACTCATATAGGTCTGTCAATGAGGTATGAACTAAACAATGGAAAATATCTAAACAGTTAATCTTGCAGAATTTGACCCGGATTCTCGGGATATTCCGGCAATCATGGATCGGGCGAGACCATCAGTAATCAGATAAAACCAAGTGCACTTACAGATGCAGAATAATTTTAAAACAAACAAACAAACTGGAAAAAATATAGTAATACACTAAATAAAACTAACAAAACCTACTATATAATGACTGAATATAAATGTTGTTCGGTTTTTTTTTCGATATATTTTTGTATATTATTTATCAACAATTTTTTTAAAGGAAAGATGAATGTTTTATTTTGAACCCTGAATTGTTAGATGAAAGTACAATTTCCAGATTTTTTTCATTAATGTTCTTTTTTTTTTTTTGCTCAACAGAAGTTTTTTTTTTTGCTTCAGAAAAGCTAAAATATTTTTTGACAAAAATCGTACATTGTTAGTGTTGTGTAGACGCCTACTGATTAACATAGGCGGGTGAGTGATAAAGGTATCGATCACCAATACCGGGGGAGTTCGGCAACGACTGTCAAATAGGCAAGACACTTATGCTGCCTCCAGTAAGACATGCAACACGCCACCTGCCGGAATATCTCTAACTGAAGTATATCTGAATACATGCAAATATGTATATAACTTTTCTTCCTAATATATTATTGTATACCTTTACTTTCCGTGTTCTTGTTAATCATTTGTGCAGACACAACAGTTAGGTGAACAAGCGAGTGCAAAACTGAGGAAATATTTATGTTCAAAACGAGAGAAAGAAAGAGAGAGAGAGAGAGAGAGAGAGAGAGAGAGAGAGAGAGAGAGTTGGGAAGAATATATACAGCGGGAGAAAATAAAGCAGGTTTAAATAAAGTAAAAAACGTAACTTTGTTTGTAAAACGTATAATTAATTACTAATTATAATTATTAATTAATAATAGTAATTTATAATTGGTTTAATTATATGTAATAAGAAACAAAGTGGCTTAAATAAAACATGATTCGGAAAATAGATTAGAAGATCATAACATGATAATTTATGTATGTTTCTATGCGGACAAATCCTTAATATAAACTATAATTAGCTAATGAAGATAAACAGAATAACAATGGTAACACTTTATAAACTAATTAAATAGGACAACTGAATTTATATAATGATAGTAAATAGGATGGCAAGTATATCTAAATTAATATTTAATATGAATAATAAAGGTAAGTATGATAATACATCTCACATAATATAGTAATTAATTGTAGAATAAGAACGTACATCTATATTATATAATTAGATGTCCAGGAAAAATTAAATATTAAATTAAAATAGGAAATAGTAGTAGATTATGATATTATAACTTCAGGACTGATCGTAAGGTTTAGAAATGTTCAAGTTCAGTTTGCTAAGTAAGTTGATTTATGGATCGGAAACAGAAATTTGTAATAATCATAATATCACAAATGGGTTTATAGTAATTGGATTCCAAATATTAATCTAAAAATAAACTGC
Organism: Euprymna scolopes; assembly: GCF_053919585.1. Taxonomy (NCBI): domain Eukaryota; kingdom Metazoa; phylum Mollusca; class Cephalopoda; order Sepiida; family Sepiolidae; genus Euprymna; species Euprymna scolopes. The sequence goes on along the minus strand of NC_136490.1, from coordinate 54,095,199 downwards.
ATATATTGAAACAAGTGATTATTGTTGGATTGATAAGTGGTCTCAAATATATGAGACCAAACGGTTAATTGTTAATATAGATGAAAAAACAATGTTATAGTTATAATACGGTACGTCTATAGAACATCTATTAAGATAAACTATATATTTTGTAATATATATATATATTCATTTATCGTCTATAAATTCATTTCAGAATTATAAATTAAATTTTAGGTGGGTAAAAAGTAATTGTTGATATAGATGAAAAAAACAATATTATAGTTATAATACGGTACGTCTATAGAACATCTATTAAGATAAACTATATATTTTGTAATATATATATATTCATTTATCGTCTATAAATTCATTTCAGAATCATAAATTAAATTTTAGGTGGGGAAAAAGTAGAATAAGAAAGGGGGGGGGCTAAAGTATAAGGAAACCTAATCTATAATACTAGATCTAAACAATATTTATAATTCTTAATTAACTTAAAGTAAAATTAGCATTAGATTTCACTTAAATATACATTCATTCAATTATAACTAAAAGAATATTATTATGAGATTAGTAAACTCTGAAACCTAATTATTAGAGAATTAGGATATATTCAATGTTAAACTAAAATTATACTTAAATAAGTAACAAGTTTGAAAAGTGTTTATTAATACTAGATGTTGAACTGACTAAAGTATGTGAAATGTGGAATTTAAAAATATTACTTTCAAAATAAATAATAATACAATATTGATATAATAATAATGATAAAAATAATATAAATAAACAAACAAATAAAGTAACATTAAAGTAAATATAAGTAACCAATAAATTTACAATTTGATATTAAGTAGAAATAAAGTATATCTTAATAACTTATGACTATCGATTGAAATAGTTTTAATACGTACATTTTATATTGAACGGATTAGTGAATTAATTTATTATATATATTGATTTAACTTTTTAATAACATTAAGTGAAAGACATTAGAACTGTATAAACATTACTTATTAGTGGGGACTGAATGGCAATGCATTATGTATGTTAAAAGTGTGAATATTAATCAACTACAAATAAAAGTTAATATATCGATAGATTTAGTCTAAGGGAAATATCCGTATTATACTCTAAATTAAATTAATTTTAACGTTTTACATTTAAGGTTGTAGAGGACTAGGATATAGAAATCCTAATCCCGTTACAAAAGAATAATGAAACGAATGGAATTGAAGGAAACAAAAACTCAATTGATGGACAAGATAAACGTCGTTTATTTACTGTTTAAAGAATGAATGTTTTAAATATAACATGTGTTCATGTCCGCGCGGGTGTAACCATCGTTCGTTGCGGGACTGGTGTTGTAGAAAGAAAAAGGAAATGTGTGTTCATCTCAAGTTCGGGTCACTATCGTTTGTTCGCGTGTGGGAAGAGAAGTGAGTAATGTAATAGAACGAGAAATGGCAGTCCATCGTGTAGACAAAGAAAAGGATAGAGGGTTGACGTCAGTTAGCAGTCAGCTACGCGAAGGTGTTCTCAGGGACCAGTAGTAGATAGAGAGAGAAAGAGAGAGAATGTCCATCCAGTTCATGTAGAGAGAAAGCGTATAAAGTCTACGTAGTCTGTTAGCTTTTTGTCCCACATATTAGTAAATGGCGTGATGTACGCGCGGTCGGTCCGTAGACCGACCAGCTCGAAAGCTGGTCCTAAATGATTTGGAAATAGCTTGTCTCTTCCTTTTATAGATGTTTCCAGTGTGTCTTTTGCGTATGTGTGGATTTCCATTGAAAGGAAGTGACGTCGTCCATCTGTGTGCGGACGTGTGCGCGTACATGTGTATGTTAGTGTGTCTGTATATACACGTGAATGTGAGTGTATGTACGCGAACCTGAATGTATGTACGTGTGTGGACGTGGGAGCGTATGTTTGTGTGCGTGTGTGTATATGACAAGTAATATAGCTTGAAATGTGAACGTGTTTTTGTGAGACTAGGAAAGGCTCGCGCAAGGTAAACAGTTGAGCATTCAGCAAATTTTTGATCTAAACCAAACGTAATTATGTGTTTAGAATCGACTGATACTAAGAACTATAATTGAAATAGTAATAAACTTGATTATAACAGTCAAGCGAACTGAATATCGTTTCAAATCAAATCAATAAATTATTTAATATAAATGTTAAGGTCAATCAGTCTTTTTAGTTTAGTTTCATATTTTCAATATAAATTAGAATTAATAAATTTACTAATCATTAAATAGAACATTTTGATAGAATATTCATAAATTAATTAGGAATGTTAGTACGAATAGTTGAGTCTAGTGACTTTATCTTTGAAATTCAAAATGGTATAAGGGAAACATATTAAAGGTGTTTGCAGCCTCTCTTCCAATTTTCGGATTTTAATCATGCCAAATCACACTTTATTTCCTTTTGATGGATTGATTGTTGCTATTTCTTCTGATGAGTTAAGGGCATAATAGAGTCACTGATTGATATAATAATTAAGTGATTGATTTTGCATTACGAAAAAGATATTCTCAAGAATTGTAAATGTCAACTGAATCAAAGGAATAAATTATAAGATGGTCAGCATCATGAACTTTGGAGTATAGTTTTTTGTCATTTATTGACTAATATATATATATATATATATATATATATATATATATATATATGTATGTATATGTATGCATATGTATATATACTAGTAGGACGCACGGCATTGCCCGGTCGACAAATACGCCTTAATATGATATTTTGATTAATGCAGATTTCGTATGTATTATTATATTATTAAACCCAATATATTGCAATGATTTACAAAGTTAAAAAAAAAAACATGACTTGTGCGCCTAGACCGAGAATCAGAACTACAACGTTTATCTTAAGATTTATTTTTTCCTTTTCCGGTAATGATTGAGATATGGAGACATGTTTGCTGCTAAGCTAAAAATTAAAACCTTAACCAATAGCTACTACGTTATGCTTACATGTTTTTAATGCCGGCGTTCGACCTTAACCTGGCAAATTTCATTTTTTTTTTTAATTTTCATACTTTTGTACCGATTTTCCTGGGCGGCTAAAACCCAAATATAAAGTTTCGCATGAATTCAAATACGTTATATATTAAGTTACATATCTGTAGACCAAAAACTGACAGGAGTTTGGTAGGCAAAATTTTTAAACAAAAATATATACGTGTACATAAATATATTATGAAAAGAGTTGTATGATAAACTTTTTATGTAAATATTATGCAAGTATAAATTATGTAGAAAATCTGCATTAATATATAATTACACATAATAGTTAACTTAAGATGATCATTCCATAAAAAACCCCGGAAAAACTAATAGGGAATTAATAAAAAAGAATGTTTAAAAGAATATGCAAATTAGCTAGATCTTTTGCAGATGAGTGCAATTCCACGAGCCATATATAATAAAGTTGTATTTTTTTAAAAATAAATAGAAAAAAGTGATTTATATATGAATATCAATACAGAACGAACCCAAATTCCTAGAAATATAGATAGATAGATAGATAGATAGATATGCATGTATATAGGTATGCGTGTATGTATGTGTGTGTGTGTATTAGTTATTCTGCGATTCCAAAATTTCTCTCGATTCCGATACAATTACTGATTCTGTTTAAAATTTCCGATTTTGATACAATTACGGAAATCGATTCTTTTAAAATCACTAGAAATTTATTTACCTAGTTGCTGTTCTTTGCCAAAAATTTACAATAAAATTGCATGCGATATATGTTTGTGGATGTAAAAATCCATTGTGGTGCGTGCTCTATATATTTAAATTACATTTGTAGCTTAAAACAATTGTTATTTACCATCTTATCTTGAGTAACGGTAACGGAAAATTAAGTTTCAAACAAAAACTAAATAATAAACAATTGCAAGAATCATTTTAGGCATCGGGTGTAGGCACAATTTTTTCTTGATACTTAAAAAGTTCTGATTTTCTAAGTTTGGGTTCCGAGTCTGATTAATCGTCCCAACAATAATATATATATATATATATATATATATATATATATATATATATATATATATAGTGTGTGTGTGTATGTATATATGTATGAATGTATGCGCATATATACACGTACAGGGTGAATCACGGCAAACGGATGTTTTATAAAAAAATCTCTGTGAATATTTCAACTGAAAAGAAAAGCAATTCAAAATCAATAACTAATTAAAACAAAAAATAACATAAAAGATAAATAAATAACAACAAACTAAACGGCATTTTAAGCAGGTTTAAAGACTATCTTCCTCATTCCCTATCCCTTACTCAAGGAGACCAAGTAGCGTTCTAAGAACATCTATTTTCCGTTACTCATCCCATATATGTATGTATATATGTATGCGCATATATACATGTCTATGTATACATACATGTCTATGTATATATGTACAAGCATATATACATGTCTATATATATATATATATATATATACGTGCATATATATACATGTTAAGGTTTGCTGTGGACGTGTGTTAAAAGCACACAGATGTCCTAGCGTCATGCTGTGCTTCTCCCAGACAAATCAACCCCACGGGCACGTCGTGACCACTGCCACGCAGACGGGGCTCTGATGAACGGCGAGTGTCCTGCGCTGTATAACTGGACCTCCACTGCCTCGTGGGTCAAGGCTAAGGGTGATGTAACCCTGACAGATACCTCCAGAGAAGTTTAGGCCCTGTCATCTGTGGCATACATGTGGACGTGTGTTAAAAGCACACAGATGTTTTAGTGTCATACTGTGCTTCTCCCAGACAAATCAACCCCACGTACACGTCGTGACCACTGCCACGCAAACGGGACTCTGATGAACGCCGAGTGTGCTGCGCCGTATAACTAGACCTCCACTGCCTTGTGGGGGCAAGGTTCTGTTAACCAAACGCTAAGGGTGAGGTAACCCTGACAGAAACCTCCAGAGGAGCTTAGGCCCTGTCAGCTGCGGCATACATGACCCATCGGCGTGTGGAGTATTCTCTGGTGCTCAGCAAGCTAAGTCTCAGTCATGGATCAAATGGCATAGTGGGTGGAGAGGGCTTCTGAAAGCCGTGGTGAAGGCAACCTCTCGAGGAGAAGGAAAACCTTGATATAATGCATGTGGCGACTGATGCTTCCAATGATATTGATTTGCTCTTCTTTTTTTGGTTCAATGTGGCAGTTGTTTAGAGAGTGGGATTGTCTCAGTGCAACGTCTTTCCTCACTAAAAAAGCTTCAAGCACAGGCATTACTTGATATGCAATGACATACACATTTTGCAATCAGTGTGTATCTCGATAACAAAAACGTTTGCTTAAGCCTAAAATGGCAAACGGATATTCAATGAAGACTGATGCAAATATGGGCTCTGGAACTTCCAGGGTCTGGCCTGGTAGGTATTCGGACACCACAGCTTGGACCCGGTCATCAGTGAATGTGCAGGATTATAGAAAGTTCATAGAAGTGACCGTCTGGCACGTGCTGCTAATTGCGCTCATGTTTGCGTCATTTGAGCCAGATATATATTAAGTAATGGCAATACTCGAGAACGAATATATAAGCATATATATATATGTGTATATATATATATATATATATATATATATATATATATATGCGCATATACATATATATGTATGCGTATATACATACGTGTATGTATATGTATACATACACAGATGTATATAAATACATTCATATATATATGATAAAAATGCTATCAGGTGTTAGCAAATAATAAAAATCGTTAGCAAACCGATAAAAAAAATATCTTGAGTATTGCCACATTTTATAAAATCTACTGCACAAGAAAAATTACATTTGTTTTCTCTGTACATTGAAAATATTTTTTTTTATATAAAAAAACATTCAGCAGCTTAAGGTATAATAAAGAAACTCGAACGATATTGTTTGCTTATTGAATATTTTATATGATGGGCGGAAAAGCGAATGAAACGAGAAGTGGTCGATGGGCAAAATGAAATAGGAGGGGGAGGATAAAGGGACTACTAGCAGGAGTATAAGAAAACAAAATTAAGAGGAGATTTTTTTACGTGGGAGTTATAACTTATCCAGGCCCAGGATAAGGATTACATGAGATGGTGGTGGACCTATTTCAGCTTCACTAAACTTTTTCTAATCTTACCTGAAAAGTAAAACAAATACCTTATTTTAAACATAAAATCCTGAAAGAAAAGATTTAAAAATACTATAAGCAATTAGGAAACCTTAAATAAAGATTATTTGAAAGAAAATGCCAAACGAAATCTTTAAAACTTAGAACAACAAACCCAGTTTTGAAAATGTGTACATAAAAATAGTGAAATGCTGGACACAACTGATGGAGAGACATATTTTATTTTGCATTTACCGACCCACGATTTCCACGAAGTTACTTGGGTGTGCCCGGCAGATGACGGGAATAACTGGAAACAGCTGATCTCAATACGATGTGAGGAACGTTTAGACCGATCTTAATGATATAAACAAATAACCAATGAGAAAGCGATGCCAAGTGCTCTTTTGATCAATAAGAACGTAAGCAGATGTATTTTTATATATATGTAAATTGGAAGAAAATTAAATTAAAAATTAAAGTAAATTATTCAGAAAATTCATCCAAAATAAAAATAATTGGAAGAAGACAATGTTACTAATTTATCGTTGTTAGAGAGAAATTAAATTCAACCACTAAACAGTAGTATAAAAATGATGTTTGAAAAAAAAAATTTTTCTTACAACTTTTTTTCGACTTTTTATCTATTTTCCTACACAAGAACTTTCTTCCTTAAATGTTTTATTCAAAAACTTTTCGTCAAAACTAAAACAAAAAAAATATCATCGAAATAAACCAATTTTTATCCAACAAAAGAGTTTTTTTTACAATTAAAAAAAAAAGATTATTCTTTAGACTTATGGTAGGTTTATGTTATCTTTTTTTTCTTTCTTTTCTTTTTGTATTTATGCATTCCCATGTTGTTTTTTCTGTTTAATTATCTTTTGCTCGTATCTATTTTACAATTAAAGAAGGCCCGGCCGGCTGTTTCCGATTATTCCCGTCATCTGCCGGGCACACCCGAATAACTTTCTGTTACTTGTGGGTCAGTAAATGCAGAAGAATCCTATTTTTTCTGCAACAAACGACCAAGTTCTCTCCAATTCTCTCTCCTCTGATCTTGAGCACGTAGTACAATGGGGAAAGGAGTGGCTGGTTACTTTTAATGCATCTAAAACCAAGCTTCTCTCTTTACATCATCAACATTCTGATCCACATCTGGCATCAATTGAAATGAATGGCTCTCGTCTTCAGGAGGCCTCAAGTTTTGACAAGCTTCTGGGCTTGACCATTACTCCTGATCTTAAATGGAACACGTATATCAAATCTGTTGCCAAGGCCGCTGGAAAAATGGTGGGATCTTTCTATCGATCCGGTGGATATCTCACTGCTGATGCTATTCTCTACCTATATAAGAGCCAGGTACGTCCAAGGATGGAATACTGTTGCCACATCTGGGCAGGTGCTGCTAGAAAGGACTTGTCCTGCCTTGATAGAGTTCAAAATAGACTTCGTAGCCTCGTAGGAGATGTCCTTTTCTCCTCCTTGCAACCTCTATCTCACAGAAGAGATGTTGCGAGTTTGTCTCTGATGTATCGTTATTTTCATGGAAAGTGTTCAACTGAGCTTCAATCTATGGTCCCCCCTCGCCAAACTTTCACAAGAAACACTCGTCTAGCTGTAAACACTATCAATAATTCCCCCCACTTTTTATCTGTGCCTAAACCTAAACGTAGATTCCATGAACAAAGCTTCTTTCTTAGAACTGCACGCCTGTGGAATTGTGTTCCGTTTTCCTGCTTTCCGGCTGACTACAATATGGTTGTGTTCAAGTCTAAAGTAAATAAGTTCTTGATGAGCCGTTCCATATAAGTTATTAAATTTACCAAATTTTCATTACTAATGATTACTATATTGACCAATTTCTACTGTACACTCTTTAACCCTTATCCTTGAGTGGCCTCTGGGCCTTGATAATGTGGTGATGCCTTTGTAAAAAAAACAAAAAAAAACAGAACAAGTAATGCAAAAGGGAAATAACCACGTTGCATACTTTCATTTTAATAGACCCTTTTACCTCATTTCTACTTCGAATTGATATCTCCTACATTACTCTAACGCATTTCTCTGGTGGCTTTGCTCTGATTTGAGCTTGGATGACCCTATTCAGTTAAGGAACATTCAAGCGATTGTTTTATAGACAATATCTTTCAGATGATCTCCTACATAAAAATATTGTGCATCAAGATCAGGTAAGTGTGAACTTTATTTAGGATGACATTCTTTTGCTAATAAGACGATCACCAAAATACCCCATAATACAGACATAACCTGTAATTTTTTTGTATTTAGTGTGATTAAATTACAGAAAGGGTGCAGAATGCTATTAAAAAGTTAGTTAGTGGCATTGTGGTGGAGGAAAATATCGTTTATTATTTCTGTAGCGTTATCTATTAAATGTCTATCAAACATCCTCTGATTATTTTGGAGCCAAACAGTCCATTATAGGTCAAATAAAAGCAGTGCCTATAAAGTAATATGTCATTTGACAAATTTTTATGTAACATCGAGATGTGATTGTAATATGGATCATATCATAGTCATCTGATTTGAACAGTAATAAAACAAAGATTATTTAGACATTTTTAACTGACATTTAGTGGCCGAGTGAGACGTAGACTCAAGTTTATTTATAGCGAATATGGTTGGATTACAGAAAGGATTGTTAATTTTATTAGACTAGCAGGCCGCCCAACGTCTCCCGGTCGTAAGATATGCTTAAATATGATAGAATTATTCATGCAGAATACGCATTTATTATAAGAAACAATTCACTATCGATTATTATATTGAACCTAATATATAGTAGTGAGATCAAATCTAATATATATATATATATATATATATATATATATATATATATATGTGTGTGTGTGTGTGATTTCTGTGCCATCAGCTAGAATCGAAACCAAAACATACAACTTTCTCACTCTCATTCCTTAGCCTATGAGCCACGTCCATACATATATATATATATATATATATATATATATATATATATATATATATTAAATCTATTTATACAAACATTGAAGGCTACATATGTTCATACATGTTTCTGTAATCACCAACAGAAATATATATATATATATATATATATATATATATGAGGGTAAATCAAAAATTATCCACGTATTGCTCCATAGCACACTCTTGTTTTAGCTTTTACACAACATTTTTTTAACATGCATCAACTATTCTATCATTCTATCACGTGATCATGATCAGTTAATTTAATTCTTCGTTCAGTTTTAACATGTGTTACTTTCAGTTGATAAAAATGGATGCTCCGCTTGCGCAATGTACCAGACAAGAACAACTTGCTGTGGTCCGATTTTTGTGGTCAGAGTGTTCACCGGGCCAAAAATTCATAAAAGACTCTAGCCACAATATGGAGACAATGCACTATCGAAAAGAACGGAATATGAGTGGATTGAGAAGTTTAAAACTGGCCGGATCAGTGTGACACATGCAAAAGGAGCAGGACGTCCATCAACCTCCACCAGTGAAGAGAAAACTGTGCAAGCTCAACAAATGATATTGGAAAACCGATGCATTACCATTGATGAGATAGCACAATCTTTGCAGATCAGTTTTGGCTCCGCTCAAGAAAGCATTCATGAAATCTTTGGGTACAATAAAGTTTCTGACAGAGGGGTGCCAAGGGAGCTTACGAAAAAGCACAGGCGTAGACGTGTGGATATCTGCCAAACGTTACTGAACCGTTACAATAATGAAAGTGAAGAATTCTTGAGTTGAATGGTCACTGGAGATGAACCATGAATTCATCACTACAGTTCTGAAATCAAGAGGCAAAGCTTGGAATGGAAACATCCGTCCTCCCCAGTAAAGAAAAATTCAAGAGTCAACCTTCTGCAGGAAAGGTTATGCTAACGATTTATGGGGATACCAAAAGGCCTATTTCAGATTACCTGAAAGAAGGGAGTGCAATCAACAGTGCAAATTATTATGATTTGCTAGTCAAGCGTCTGAAGCCTGCAATTCGCACCAAATCCCGAGGATTACTATCAAAAAGGTTTTACTGCAGCATGACAATTAACGCTCACATGTTACCAAAGCAACATTTAAAAAATGGGTTTTAAGGTGCTAGAGCATCTTGCATACAAACTCCTTCCGACCATCATCTGTTTGCTCCACTCAAAGATGCATTACCGGGTCATAAATTTTCTTCTGATGAAGCAGTGCAAAAAGCGATGCATGAAGGGTTGTGTGACCAGCCAAAGACTTTCTTCTCACATGGTAATCATGAGCTTGTTGACCGCTAGAAATGGGTGGTGATTATGTAGAAAAATGATAAATCTTTTTCGTGTTTTGTGTTATTAAAATAAACAAATAAAATAATTTAAAAAAGTGTGAATAATTTTTTATTCACCCTTGTGCGTATATATATATATATATATATATATATATATATATATATATATATATATATATTCAACTGTCATCTATATATATATATATATATATATAGAGAGAGAGAGAGAGATGACAGTTGAATATATATATATATATATATATATATATATATATATAATCAGTGGCGACTCTAGCCTATTATTACTACTCGTGCCCGCCGCCCTCTGTGAACTTCAGTTCCCAACCCGTGGTCTGTGGACCCGAAGTAAAGTCCCCATAGTTGCTATTGCGTGATTCTCCATTGTATAGCACAGATTGACTAACGTATCTTGCATGGTGTTTTTTTTTTTTGTTAACAATCAAGACACTATATAATCTGTAGTCTTGTTAATACAGTAGATAAGATAATTTTTTTCCTTTCAAAAGTATAGAAGAAAAATGACGAGAAAAATATGTTTATTAGAATAAAAAAATTGATGACTATGACAACTAACCAGGTTAGCAATTAAATTCACAATTCTATACACAACATTGTAGCCGCTTTTATGGAATGTTCAATGGATCTGACGGTGGCCGGACAAAGGCCATCCGTTAAAAACAATATCGTTGTATTATTCCCAGATATATTTAGGAACTTTTGGCTACTTAGTTATCGAAACTTGAATAGATACGTAATTGCTTGATGGTTTTTAATCCATTTTGAATAACATTGACCGAGTTATTGGTCGTGCCAGGCACGAGTGGCACTAGTCCCATCTCCGCCCCTGATATATATATATATATATATATATATATATATATATATATATATATATATATATATATATATATATATATATATATATATATAATATACGGCATAATCACGTTGACACACCGGTTCCCGTCAGATAACGAAGTTAAGCAACGTTGAGTCTGGTCATTACTTAAATGGGTGACCAATCTGGGAAGTCCAGGTGCTGTATGTAGGAGGACGTCGACACCTCCCTGCAAAAAGTTGCAAAAACCTTACGTCGTTATCTCCCCTAACGGGATATACATGCGACTGGGGACCGCTTATGAATTTCATACTCCCATGAAGCTTCCTCCTCCGGAGGAAGCCGGTTAAACCCTAAATAGGGTTGGTGCTGACTGCCCACACACACACACACACACACACACACACACACACACACACACACACATATATATATATATATATATATATATATTTATATATATATATATATATATTTATATATATATATATATTTATATATATATATAGGTTGAAAAATATTCCATACAGCGACAGAATAGACTAGATCACCGGACAAGGTATAAATGCGAATAATCAATTCTCATATAAAAAAAATTAGAAATGTAAGCTCTATTTAGATCAACATTAAGATATGTATTTGCTTTTCAATGTCTATCTTGTTCTTTTTATATAAAATGTATAAAATTACTGAAGTAATGGGTTGGAAGAGGCTGCTTCATAACTTCTACTGATTGGTCATAACGACTCTATTCATACAGTGATGAAATAAGTAGATTACCATAACAGCTAATGAGCATGTACAAGCGGGCACGGATACACATCCTTCAATTACATATTTATTTTTATACAACAGGTAGTGAGAAAGGGAAATAATCTAGTTTTGTATCTTTATTTTTACCTAACTAAAGCCTTTTCACAAGTAAGTCGGATTCTACCTTTTTAGGCGACTACGTGTGAAAAGAAAGAAGAGGCTTGAAGTTTTGTTCCAAGTTCTGCAGAAGGGCAGGTCCTGTAGAATCAGCAGAAAAGAAAGTCCTGTAAAGTCAGCAGACGAGCAAGTCCCAAAAAATCACACACACACTAAGGTACTCTTAAAGCTGCAGCAGTTCACCAATACGATCACACTGACGTAGATCCTAGAAAAGACACCCGTATGTTCCAAACACACTCCCTTTATCCTTCCGGCGTTCGTCCTCGGCCAATCAGCAGCCAAAGAACGGTCACGTGGGGCCCAGTGATGATCGCACAATCTACAAGATGAGGACGGCGCCATTTTGGAATTTCTTTCATGTTTCGGCCATGCACGTACGCACACCGTAGGAGCGTTCCAAGGTAAGGCATGACGCGCAGACACGTGGGCGCTTCCTCCCTTCATTTTCTTCGACTCTTCTTTACTTATCTCTGTTTTAGATTTAGATTTTCTAATATAGAGATGCATGACTTTTCCTTGACTATAAGCATCATTTTTGAAGGGCTGGTGTATAGGTACTTGAAGAAACAGTCAACAACTATTAAATAGCAAGGGCCGTGTTTTAATGGAAAAATTTAAAAGTAAAAAAATTACCCTAGTGAAAGTCGATGAAGCTACATGAAGCTTTTCGATCTCTCTTAGCTGTCGAAATTTCATGTAAAAAAAAAACCTATGTATGATTTAAGTTGCACTTTCTTTCCGAATACGTACAGACGTATATTTCCTAAAAACTCAACGGTTCATTCAATTTATGAAAACACTCTTTACTGACATTTCAACTCGTAGGTGTGACAAGTGGTACGTCACAAGAAAGAAAGATGGAGAGACAGATATATAGAGAGAGATAGATAGAGAGAGAGAGAGAGAGGGGGGATTTGGTTGACGGATTTGCAACGAATTGCGGTTACACACACGCCTGCTTGACTCATATCTCATTGTCTATTCTTCGTTGTTGCGTGTGTGCTTATATTGACCGAATTCCATTGTTCTTTGGTCTGATAAATAACGTCAGACCCCAGGTCAATATCTGGGATGTCTAAGATGGTTCTTTGTTTACGTTCATTATTCACAAAATCTAGCATTGCCCGTCAACAAAAGATTAAAGACGTGTTTTACTGCTATCTCTAACAGGGGCAGCATGTACATTGTGGCAGGATCCAGTAAGATGGGCTATCTGTATATTTATCTATTCATCTGCCAGTTCTATCACTCTCTCTCTCTCTCTCTCTCTCTCTCTCTCTCTCTCTCTCTCTCTCTCTCTCGTGTATATGAAAATAACCTGTCTGACTGTTCTCTGTTTTGAATAAACGTTATTAAAACTAAGCATTGGCGGCCAGGTAGTTTTGTGTCTACAGACAACAACCTGGACTCAACTGCATCACATGTATAAGGGTTTTATACACATCATCCTGTGGTGCACCACCGAAAAGATGCATTATATTCTTTTATATATAAAAATTGTCATTTTTTTTATCTCAGCAAAAATACAACATTACTAGCTTACCTCGCTTTATAAGCTAAAACTAGAAATTGAACATCGACATTACCCTAGTCCCACTACAACAAATAAAAACTTGTTTCCTTTTCTTCAATATTTGAATGGCTAACAATAAAATGAATTATAGTATTATTACAAACAAGGATTTTTATCTCAATAACCCTAACCCATAAAAAGGGGTCAGATAGTGCTGCCATGATTTCTTTTTTTAAAATTGTTGACACTCCGACAAATATTCAAAATAAAAATAATCTTCGAATGGTTGAATAAATATTCCGGTCTTGAACGACAATTCTCTTGTAAAATTGGTGTAATTTAGCCATGCTTCTCTTTCGGTGTGTCATACTTAAGTTTGAAATAGCATTTTCTTTAGAATTGTTGCCAAATTGTTCTGGAATTTCTATTGTCATCTGCGGCAGGAATTTTGATGAATGGTAGTGCGCAGGACAAAGACATTCAGGAAGCTGGCGTTGAAAGATGATGAGCCATAAACACTAGAGTCACGCTTTTCTTTCGTTTTCATACTGATTTTAGCTTGACAGTTTTATTCTTCTTTTTGTTAACAATCTCCTTGCTTTGCTATTAGTAGCTCTGTCCGTCCGTCAGTCGGTCGTAAGATTTGTACTATGCATTGCTACATAAAAAGAACTTTCTGTTGGTTTTTCTGTCACGCTCACATTTTGTTTCTTCTCTCAATTTTAAGTTTCAAATTGCATTCTTTTTTGGTCAGTCACGTTTAAGTTTGAAAAAAATTTGATGGCTTGTCGCGATGAAATTCTATAGGGTATTTTCGTATTTTTTACGCTTAGCTTTATTTACGCTTAGTTTTTTCTTCTGTTTTTAAACTCAAATTCATCCCAAACATGGTATATTTCCACTTGGACGTAAGGGGCTATTATTTGAGACCATGTCTCTAGGGCACTATATAGGTAGTTGGGAAACAAGATTCCATTTTAGCATAGTCAGTAAAACAGGAAACAGAGAGGGAATTCCGAAGCCTAACAGTCTGAGGAAAGAAACTGTTTTCCGAAATCTAAGTAGGCAAGCCATGAAGCGGTCAGACTTCAAGTAGCATTTCAGTTGGTCAGTCACATTTCAGTTTGGAATATTTTCTTTGGTCTATCATATTTAAGTTTTAAAAGGCAAACACTTTATAATCGGCTCTGTTGAATTGGAAATAGCATTTGTGTTAGTCTATTACACTTAAGATTAAAAAGTATACCATGTTCAGTTTACACTGGTCTGTCGTATTAAAGTTTGAAATAGCATTTTCCTTTGGTTACCTGCATATAAGTTCAAAATAGGATTTTCATTGATCAGTCATGTTTTAAAATGAAATAGCATTTTCGTTGATCTGTCATGAGTCAGTTTGGAATAGCATTTTCATTGATCTGTTATGCTTTAGTTTGAAAGAGGATTTTCATTAATCTGCCATGCTTTACTTTGAACTATATGTTTTTTTCATAAACTTAAGTTTAAGATGGTATTTTCGGTGGTCTGTTAAGCTTTAGTTTTTTTTTTGTTTGTTTTTTTTTTTACAAAGGCATCACCACATTATCAAGGCCCAGAGGCCACTCAAGGATAAGGGTTAAAGAGTGTACAGTAGAAATTGGTCAATATAGTAATCATTAGTAATGAAAATTTGGTAAATTTAATAACTTATATGGAACAGCTCATCAAGAACTTATTTACTTTAGACTTGAGCACAACCATATTGTAGTCAGCCGGAAAGCAGGAAAACGGAAGACAATTCCACAGGCGTGCAGTTCTAAGAAAGAGCATTTTTGCTGGTCTGTCAGATTTAAGTTTAAAAAAATTGTATTATCATTGCAAATTGCACAGAATGAACGGATGCATCTAAGAATTTCCGTTTTCCTTCTGTTTTGCATTTTGACAAACTACAGGGCATTCTTTAATGCTAACATTTAGAAAGCAAAACCAAAAATTAAAACAGTGAAATATTTAAAAAAAAAAAAAAAAGGAGAGTCCATTTCTTAATCTCAAAAATACTTGATATCAATTGTTATTTAGATATGAATATAAAAAGAGGATATTTTCCATGGAAACCTGATATTATGAATGGCGATGTCTCCATCGGAATTGTTTTTCTTTCTTTCTTTCTTTTTTTCTTTCTTTCTTTCATATTTAAAAGAACGAACGCTTGTCCATTACAAAACACATTCATCAGATATCATGGGTGTGGGAGGTATCATAAAACATGTTAAACGGTAGAAGTTATTCAATATGTGACTTCTTACACCAAACACACACCAGCATCTAACCCAACCATGGCTGATTATTTTGGTTTGTCTTTTTACGGCATATCACCCCTTCCTTTTTAATTCATAAGAATATATATTACACAACGATATATTATAGCCAATTAAATGAGTACAAACTGCTATTTTACCTGTAGCAACTGTATGCCTTACCAAAAAAAAAAATGACTGCAATAGATAAGATTAGAGTAAAAAGACAGAATAGTTAACACTCAAGTACTTGTAAACCACAAACACCACATAATTGATATAAAACGTATTAGAATGAAATCATTTACCGAATTCTCATATTTTTAATGTGTAGAAAATTTGGTAAGCGTTTTTATACCGTTTATACAATTCGTACAAATATATGTTAAAACTATTTTGGTTCGTTAAAGGTTTTTGAGGTTTTCTTTTTTTTTTTTTTTTTTTTTTCAAAGGAGTCACCACTTATCAAGGCCTGAAGGCCATTCGAGGATAAGGATTAATGAGTTTACGGTGGTCAAGGGGAACATGTAGTAATCGTTAGTAGTGGAAATTTGGTAAATTGAATTACATAAGAGGATGGCTCATCAAGAATTTGTTCACGTTGGAGTTGAAGACAACCATATTGTAGTCTGTTGGAAAGCAGGATAATGGAACAGAATTCCATAGTCATGCAGTTCTGAGAAAGAAGCTTTGTTCATGGAATCTGCGTATAGGTTTAGGCCCAGATAAAGAGTGGGGGGAAATTATTGATAGTGGTTTCAATTAGACGAGTGTTTTTCATGAAAGTCCGGCCAGGGGTTACTATAGAGTGGAGCTCAGACGAGCGCTTGCCACGAAAATAACGATAAAGCTAAGACAGGCTTGCAACGTCTCTTCTGTTGGAAAGCAGTTTCAGGGAAGACAAAAGGGCATCCCCACTAGGCTAGAAAGTTTATTTTGAAGTCTGTCAAGATAGGATAAGCTGCTTCTAGCAGCTCCTGCCCAAATATGGCAGCAGTACTCCATCTTTGGATGTGTTTGGCTCTTATACAAATATAGAATTGAATAATCAGTGAGATATCTGCTGGAGTGGTAGGCAGATCTGATATAAATGTACAAAAACTTTCCCAGTCCACCATAGAGTATCGATATATTGTACGATGGAGAGGTATGTCGGAGGACTTATTACATGTTTGTTTTATCTTATCTGAGACAATCGAGTGGTTGGAAGATCCCAGTGGGGACAGAACGGAAGATGAACATAGCTAAGAGCAACTTGTGAGAAAAAGGTCTAGGAGACTTGTATACTGACCATCAGTGTCAGGTACACGGGTGGGTTTGTGAATAAATAGGTCATAAGCACTGGAGAAAGCGTGACAGAACCTCCTCTCATCATCTATCTTGTTTGAGTGGGCTAACCATTTCACATTGTGAACATTGAAGTCACCACAGACGTGAATGTTAGTCGAAGGATGAGCAGATAGGATGTGATAAATTTTCTTAGATATGCTCTTAAAGATAGTAACCCGCTGTTATGGGAGTGATAGAGGGCAAATATAAACGCAGTGGTGTGAGCAAGTGCAATTCGAAAGCACATATATGGCAATTAAGGGTCTTCTCTGGAGATATCTCGTCCGCATGGGAAGCTATCTCTAATGTAGGCACATATTCCATGCTCACGTCGATCTTGGGGGTCAGATTTGGATGTTAAATTAGAATATCCTTTAATTACGAACTCATCTAGGGAAAGTGTCCAATGCCAGTTTCGCTTAGGAAGAATAGGTCTGGTTTCATCTCCTGTAATTGGGTTTCAACCTCTGGAAGGTTGGAACGTAGACCTTGGATGTGTTAGCTACTATAACAACTATCTAATGTGTTTTATGTAAATTATATTTTGATTTTGTGTTTGGTTTTATACGTTTTTCAATGTTAACTATTCTGTAATTTTATGTCATATTAAATTCAACTCATTGCTGATCGGATTCTATAATCAGATTTTATATGTATATCATGTTTAATATCGTATTATTTGGATTGTTCGAAATATTGTTCTCATATAGATTGTTATATTCAGAACATTTTGGCCGATGTAACATCTGACCTTTCTTTGGGTGCATTTTTTTTCAAACTTGCAAACTTTCTAATAAAACTTTGGAATTTTCGTGTTGAACTCAAGAATCTGTGAAGAATTTGAAGTAGAAACCTTTTGAAATCAAGTTTCCAAGTTTGAGTAGATGCACACAAATAAAGTTTGCATGCTGACGTGGCCGTTAAGTATGCCAGCAGCATTCACCCTAAGCGGTTTGAACCAGCTTCCTTTGAAGGAAGAAGTCTCAAAGGAATATACAAATTCACAAACGGCCCTTAGTCATATGTCAGGCTGATAACGGCGTTAGGGTTTTGCAGTTCTTGCACGAAATTGTCGACGTTCTCCTACATACAGAGCTTGGTATTCCTAAATAGTCGCCCATCTGGCTAAACGTTGCTAAACTACGGTGATCTAACAAGAAATAGTATGTCAACAATAAATGTGCCCGTTAGCATTAAGTTAATTGTTTTTACTAATGAATAAGGGTTCAGAAGAGATAGATTGCCAGCAAAAATGATAAAGAATGTTATGAGAGGATTCAAAATATTGGCTTGAATGAACAAAATTTGATTATTTATAGCAAAGGTTTATAACAAGTATTTGAAGATGACTCAGTTGTAGTCTGCAGAAATGTTTTCTTGCAATAAGATATTAAACAGGCGGAAAGTTCTTTGAAAGATATTCTATTCATTAAAATTTCGTCCGAAACAGAGGAAAAAGATAAAGTTCTTTTCAGTTGTGGTAGATAGATGAGTTATTGCTATGAATATCTTAGAAGAAAAAATGAAAAATTAGAGCACAATTGAGTATCATTGATAGAAATAAAGAGAGAGTAAAGAAAGAGTAGCAACGTCTCATCTGTGTAAAGGGTCTGAAAAAAAATGGAAGAGATCTTCTTCCAACTAGATTGTGAATCGATTTTGTATTCTATCGAGGCACAAAAGAATGCACACTTTTATGTTAAAGTATAAAGAAACTAATTTGTGAATAAAAAGGAAAAACCTAAAAGAGTAAAAACAAAATTAAATCAACGTTTCGTCCCCATTTCAAGGGACATCATCAGGATTTCTAGGCGAGGATGTACAGGAAGACGGTCATATCACATGCGAAAGAGGAGAAGTTTAGTTCTCTTTCTGTTCTGGAGAGCGGAGACTTATTGAATCTGCTTTAATTTCAAACATTAGCACCATCAAACAAAGAAAAGGATTTTATAATGTAGCCCCAATCATAGGTTATATAATAATAAATGAACAAAACATTAACTTAGATCCTGGTTGATGATGATAAAAAAAAATAAAAAAAATGCATATATGTATATAACCCGACCCCCCTCCACACACTTGATATAATTTCTCTTTTCATCATGAAATTTTTTTCTCTCCAGAACAGAAAGAGAACTAAACTTCTCCTCTTTCGCATGTGATATGACCGTCTTCCTGTACATCCTCGCCTAGAAATCCTGATGATGTCCCTTGAAATGGGGACGAAACGTTGATTTAATTTTGTTTTTACTCTTTTAGGTTTTTCCTTTTTATTCACATAACGTCTAAAGCATCATTTATATCTTGCTTTATTTTATTCAAACTAATTTGTCAACGATGTTTAGAATGAACTAGCAGGCCGCCCGACGTTGCCCGGTCGTAAAATATTATTATTATAGAAGCAATATTCTATCGATTATTGTATTGAATCTAATATATGGTAGTGAGATCAAGACTAATATATATATATATATATATATATATATATATATATATATATATATATATATATATATATATATATATATATATATATATGACAAAAGTCTATATTCCAAATTTCATGATGTTGACCATCTTACAATATATTCCTTTAATTGTTGACACTTACAATTCTTGATAGTATCTGTTTCATAGCACAAAGTCAAGCATTTAATTATTATATCAATCAGTAAATCTATTTCGCCCTTACCCCATGAAGAGGAAATGTCAATATATATATATATATATATATATATATATATATATATATATATATATATATATATATATATATATATATATAATGGTTGTATCGATTGGTTTCCTAGATATAACTCCAATGAAACCCATGTGATTATTAAAGAGTGCTCAATGCAGGACAGAGCTGATACACAGTCTGTTTATTATACAACCATTATTGTTTATATATGTGCATACATGATTCAGTGGAATCTCAATTCAAAGATAATACCTCATTCAGACCAAAAAAAATCGATATTGAAACAGGAGTCAAAATTATATTAGTTTTTACAAGGTATTTCGGTGTTAGGATTAAGGTGTGGTTAACGTTCTGGAAGAAAGGGGGTGTATACTTTGTGAATGTGAGCACTAGGCGTTTTTGGAGGGACGTGTGGTAAAGGAAGAGAGTAGGAAGGAGAATGGAGAAGGGAGGGGAGTAAGATTTCGAGTGCTTAAGTTGTTGCAATGGAGAGGTGTTAGTATTCTTTTAATTAGGTGGTTATTTATTGGTCTAAGCTTTCGCTTTGATCTGAAGTAATATGATACTCTTATTGTCATTACTTCCCTGTCTTATGTTTTTTTTTTGGTGTTTTATTTATTTATTTATTATTTCATTTATTTATTTGTTTATTGTTTTCTTTATTTTATTCCTTTCTTTTTTGTCTGTATATTTGTTTCTAGTTTTCAAATATGTTCTTTCTTTCTTTATTTGTTTGTTTATTTGTAAGATATATGTCCATATGGTCAAATTAATACTTAGTTGAATAGATATATGGGCTTATTTATAAGATTTAAATAAAGATGGTATACCAGTAATTCTATTTTTCTCTACCGAAGTTTCTGATGTAATTATCGTGGCAAAGGTTTTTATATCTATATATCTATAAAAGTGAACGTGTCTGTGTATCTGTCTGTCTGTGTGTCTGTCTGTGTGTGTACATTTCCCTATGCAATAACTCTGTCAATTTAAAGTCTACAGACGTGAAATTTGCTATACAGGGTACTGAGATTTGGGAAATTATTGTGCTTTTTTATGATCCCCTCCAGGTTTTCAGTACAGCTGTAGCTAAGCTTTAGGGTGTTTTTATTAAAGATTTTATGTAGTGCACTGTTATGTGGGAAGTATTTATCTATAAGATGAAGGAAACTATTCACAAGTTTTGTTTTTACCATTAGGTTGAAGGAGGGGGGTGAACCAGATTATTTTTCTACCTCGATTATTACATCTAGTCCTATTTATATTGCTTTTATTGTATTTAATATCGGCATTTTTGTATCAGTTATTTTTTTTTAGTGCATTGTTATAAATATTCTTGTATCTATTGAATATTATCTCATTGGAGGAGTTATTATTTATTTTTCGTTCAATTGATTTAGGTATGTGTTTTATATCTACGATGGTATTCTTTGATTAACTCATATTTCACAAGACGTCGGAGTTCCTAAGTCAAAGGAAGGAAAGATATCTACTCTGCAGGTTTATTAATTCTCATGCTGCATGAAAAAGTTCATGTCAGTTCAGTCTAAGCTAGCGCGAAGTTTTCGATATAAACTTGAGACACAGTCCTCTGTTTTTATGTTTTCGCACCAACGAAAGCATGAATCTTCAACTTGGCCACAAAAATCAATTTTGGAAATTTTATGAAATTCGCTTCTAAGAGACGAATCTTCAATAATTTGTTTTCCCTTCCAAAAACCCATTAGAGCAACAATTTTAGAAATAATTAGTTAAGATTTGATTTTCATATTTGCTCTACGGTCTCTTGTCTTTAATAAGAATCTAATTAAAAAGTGTCTCCTGACACAGGTTGTATGAATTCTAGAGGAATTCACCAAATGATAGTTATCAACATCGACTACAACGGACATGGCGAACATGCGGGTTACAAGCCACATGTGGTGCATTGCAAGCTTATTTGTAGCCTGCAAAGACATTAACTTTGTAAAAGTAGGGGGAGGAGGAACATATCAAAATACGAGGGATGTCAGAAATATAGTGAGAATTTCTTATCTATCCTCACTGTAAGAAGGTTTTATGACATTGAATCTACTGGTGGAAATTTAGGATGTCACAACATTTTTCTAAGTTATCTCTATAGTTATCATCAAAGAAGTTACATTATGAAAGCTTCAGAAGGATTTATAATGTCAAAAGTTTTTTAGAAAAAAAATGACTGATCATCGCTTGGTATCTTTACTATTACATAACAGGAACTTTGACTGTGTGTGTATGTATGTGAATTCGTTCCCTATGCGCTCCGAAACGGTTGCACCGATTATTATGAAATTTCACACAAATATAATTTATGTATCTAACAGTGATCTTACGTTTTGTATCCAAATGTTTTTAGAATGTCACAGACAACATTTTTCTGAGTTAACTCTATATTTCTCATCAAAGAAGTTACAGGTAATTACATTCGTTCCCTATGCGCTCCGAAACGGTTGCACCGATTATTATGCAATTTCCCACAAATATACTTTATGTATCTGACAGTGATCTTAAGTTTTGTATCCGAATGTTTTCAATAAGTATCGATAATCGCTAAACGAAAGAATTCAATAATAGAAAGAACAAGCGATTTTGACCAAAGTTATAAACCTTACACAGCCTAACATCACAAGTAGATTTGAGAAGTTTTATTACCACAAAAAATATCCGGCATATAAAATCAACATTAGATTCTTTTTTATGACAAGGGCGCGTTCGAAATGAATGTTTCTGTTTAAAGCAAAATTGAAGCATGATACTTTACTTTTTCATTTTAAACTTAAATTTAAGTCATTATCACAGCACAAGCAGAAAAGCTAGGCATATAACATCAACACTAGGTTCTTTGATATGACAGGAGTGCATTCGAAATGAATGTTTCTCTTTCGCGCACAATTGAAGCATGATACTTGACTTTTGCATTTTAAACTGTAATCCAAGCCATTATATATATAAAAAAAACTTTATAAAATCAACAGTATGTTCTCTACAATGCAATGTATTGTGGGAAGGCATGTAAAGCTTCCTTCCGGTGCACTGCGTTGAGTCCCCGACTAAAGCAGGCAATCAATCGATTTGATTGATAAATTGAGCGATTTTACTGATTTAAATGACAATAAAAATATTGAATTGTGGAATATTAGTTGATTATAATTCAATCCCTGGAAACGCCGTGTCTCTAATAAAACTTGCAAATGCATAGAAATTTCAAGCATACCAAGGAGTGTCAAGAGGAAGAGGTGACATAACATGAAAAGCGTTTGAATAGTTGTTTATTTTGAACTATTGTGATTTATATGCATTGGATTTGTTGCTGTTGCATTCAGATAGAAATCAAGAGCACCTTTCTATTTCCTTTCATATATTCTTACATTCTTGAATAATTTAATTTTTTTTGGCACATATTATTCCACATAACTGTTTGTCCATCGTTGTCGATAAAGACCTCCAACATCGCTGATGATGCTGTGACTTGTGCATGAAATTTTTTGTAGCAAGTGTTGCGTAATCTCCGATCACAACTCTCCTGAGTCGGCACTGTTTTATTCCAGTGACAAGTAGGAATTCAAAACAACTAGAAACAATGTAGAGATAAGTAAAGAGCACATACAACGCCTGCCATTCCCAAATAGTCTCCCATCTGGTACCAGTTGCTTAACGTCGGTAATATGACGAAAACCAGTGTTTCAACGTGATTATCCTGTATGAAACACACAGTCTACAGAGTGGTAGCACAGGGCCAAGGCAGTTCATCTTAATGTGTGTGCTATGGCTCCTGATTTGGAGTTTCTATTTTCAATGCCTCTTCAGGGGACAGGGTTAACACCACGGTCGTTTTATAACATGGAGAAAAGGAACAAAGATTAAAAATTGCCTCAGTCGTGAAGGATTTCTTCTCTGCTGAAAGAGAATAAGATATTGAAGTGCAGCATCTGAACAGATAACACACTTTGAACTGGGCCCGAGTTGGAGTTGATTAGTTTCTATAGGATATTGTTCTAGGAGCTAAGTTTCATTCTTGTCATTTTTATAGATTCTGTAAATCAAAGGGTTTAGTCCAACATTTAAACCAAGATATACAAAGTTGATATAGTTTCCAAGTTGTATTTCATACCAGGTGATGTTAAGGGGTGGATAAAATAAGTACAAAGATAGGAATGTACTACACAGTAATATGTAATTATATATACTATATATATATATATATATATATATATATATATATATATATACTACACAGTATATATATACTTTATACTACACAGTAATTCAATAAAAACATTTATTGTATCCTTTTTGTCATATTTACTTTTTAAATTAAATGATAGTAAAAAGTTACGAATATTTCATGTTTTTATTGACGAATGTCGTCCTCATCGATTTAGCATCTTTTTTACATGCGTTGAATGAACAGCTTCAAGAAATTTACTTTCAAACTAATCTTCATTTCTTTTTCTTTCAAGTATTTTTATCACTTTTCCACCTTTTTTCATCACCTTCCTCTGTGAACTGACCTTTCTACCTCAACTGTTCTATATTTAAAAACCCAACAATTCTCATCTTTTTCTTTTTTTAAATATGTCCATCCAAATGAATTCTTCTATCCTGCACACGTCTCCCTGTACCGTCCAGATTAAATCTTCCTCTGAAGTCTCAGATCTAAGCCAGTCTTTAAGATTCAATTTGCGCATTTATCGTATAAATAAATACGTATTGCTCTTCCTTATAGACTGGGGAGGAGGGTCTTTCTTTTTGTTATTAATCAGAATAAACCTATAATGTGGAATCAGAAAATTAACTTTATACAAGGGACATTCCAAAGTAATGCCTCCTATTTTTTATTCCGCCCGAGTGGATCAGAGAGAATTTCAAATTGTATTGATATGATGACTGAACACATGCACTCATGATCTAAAAAGTTCATCATTTTGTTGCAGATATTGACGATGTGAGACTCTAAGTAATCAACCCCTGTCATAGACGTGCATCAGTAATAGAGATGCATCATTGAATTCTTCCATGCAGAAAAAAATTGAAACCATTAACATTCACCGGCACTAGTTAAACATTTACAAAGCCGATGCAATTAATGTCAGTACAGTTAGGAGATGGGTTCGTTGGTTTCAGAGTAACAACAAAAATATGAGTGACAAAGCGCGCTCCATACTTTGGCGACTAAAGTATCATGAGGCTATGAAAATTGTACTTAGAATGGTTGCGACTTTGTAGAAGAATATAGTCTGGAGTACAAAACGTCGCTCATTTTAATGGTAGAACTCCCCTCTGCGTAACTCTTCAACGTGTTCGTTTTTCAGTTAAAATATAGAAGGCCTTACTTTTGGAATGACTCTCGTACCTGATTGGAGGTAAGATCTTATATACAAACTATCAGGTGTGTTCTTCTAAATAATCGGACAACTATGGAATACAAAACAGATATGTTTTTTAGAAACTGACATCCATTTTACCTTTCTCTTGCTAGATCTATATTCATCCTCCATTTTTCTCTCAAGACGATTTTCATAACTTCTTCACATGTTTTCCATATCCTTCCTTTGAGAACGGAGCTTACTACCTTAACTGTTCTGCATTTACTAACCCAAAAACTCTCATCAACAAAAGACGATTACATCTCTTTTCATTTAAAAAATTTTTTTTAATAAGGTGGTCACCACTTACAAAGGCCCGGAAGCCACTACGGGGTTAAGGGTGTACAGTAAGTTACTGTTGAGATTTGATACAGTGTCTTACCCAAGGGGGTGGTTCATTAGGAATTTGTTTATGTTGGACTTGAAGGCATCCAAGTTGTAGTCAGGTGGGAAACAGGCAAACGGAACAGAGTTCCACAGGCGTGCACTAGTAAGAAAGAAGCTTTGTTCATGGAATTTATGTTTTGGTTTTGGCACAGATAAAGAGTGGCGAAAATGTTTGACAGTGGTTTCAACTAGACGGGTGTTTTTTTGTGAAAGATTGGCGAGGGGGAACCAAGGATTGGAGCTCAGACGAGCATTTGGCATGGAAGTAATGATAAAAGAAAGACAGGCTCGCAAAGTCTCTCCTGAGGAAGAGAGGTTGCAGGGGAGAGAAAAGGTCATCCCCTACTAAGCCACGAAGCCTATTTTGTACTCTGTCAAGGCAGGATAGGCTGTTTTTAGCAGCTCCTGCCCAGATGTGGCAGCAGTACTCCATCCTTGAACGTACTTGGCTTTTATATAGTTAGAGAACTGTATCAGCAGTGAGACATCTTCTGGAGCGGTAGAAGGATTCTACCATTTTTCCAGCTACCTTGGCAACTGACTTAATGTACGTGTTCCATTTCAGGTCAGGAGTAAAGGTCAAGCCTAGAAGCTTATCAAAATATGGAGCTTCCCTTAGACCAGAGCCATCCATTTCAATTGATGCCAGATAGGGATCAGAGCGTTGATGATGTAAAGATAGGAGCTTGGTTTTAGATGCATTAAAAGTAACCAGCCACGTCTTCTCCCACTGTACCACATGCTCAAGATCAGAGGAGAGAGAATCAGAGAGTACTTTGTCATTTACGGCCTTTGATGTGTTGCCATAGATGGTAGTATCGTCAGCATAGACGTCACCGAATGATTTAAGTATGTGTTTTGGGAGATCATTTATGGCAATCAGGAAGAGAGTTGGGCCCAGGATGAAACCATGAGGGACTCAAGCATTAATACTGAAGGCCTCTGATTTTTGCTCATCAACCACTACTCTTATGAGCCTATCAGAAAGAAATGATTTAATGATTAAGAAAACATTTCCAGTTATACCGTAGCTGGAAATCTTGTGAAGTAGGCCTTTATACTATACTGTATCAAAGGCTTTTGATATGTCAAGGGTAATTGCCCTAGAAAGGAAGCCTTTGTCAAGCGATTCACTAATCCTAAAAGATATAACCGTTAGTTCATCTGCTGTAGATCTGGCAGAACGGAAACCATATTGCATGTCATTAAGAAGGTTATTTCTGCTGAGATGGTTGACTACTTCTCTATTTAATATGGATTCCAGCAACTTACTCATGACACACAGAAGACATTGGTCTGTAATGAGAGGAAAACGACTTATCACCTGAATTCTTAAATACAGGGCATACTGATGAGGTTTTCCAGGGTGTTGGGCAGGTCTTTAAGTATGGGGGCAAATTCTGGTTGACGCTTTTTCAGCACTATAATTGGAATGACGTCAGGGTCAGTTGCATTACTGAAATCAAGGTTCTTGATTAGCTTGGCAACATCACGCACAGATATTTGTATATTAGCATGTTGTCTGTTATAGGGGGAAATACGGAGAGTTGATGGTCTTCATCGCATTGGGTAGAATTAGCTGCAAAGTTCTTGGCAAATAGTTTGGCCTTGTCTGATGCTGACGAGATGACCTCAGGTCCATTGATGATAGTTGGGATAGAATGCACGCTTCTGTTCAAGATCCTGTTTGCTATTTGCCAGAACTGGTGGGAACCACGCCGCTGATCAGCTACTTTGGATTTAACGGACTGAGCATATAGCTCTCTTGCATTTTTTATTACTCTTTTACAGTGGTTGCTGGCAGTCCTGAAAGCAGCTTTAATCTCAGTACATCTATTACGTTGGTAGCTATGGAGAAAGTGATTTCTGTGCACGATGGCAGCAGCACATTCTAGGTAGAACCATGGCTAGCTGTTAGGTTTTTGTTGGAATTTTTTGGATGGAATGAATTGGTCTATGCCTACAATTAACCATTCGGTCAGGTCTGATACTATGGAGGACACATCCTTTTTAAACATGGAATGCAAGGGTAAATCAGATATAAATGTACGGAAGCTATCCCAGTCAGCCGTAGAGTATCAATATATAGTACGATGGAGAGGTACGTCTGAAGACTTATTGCATTTCATTTTCATCTTAACTGATACAACCGAGTGGTCGGAAGATCCCAGAGGAGACAGAACAGAACATGAACATGGGGAAGTTGTGAGAAAAAGGTCTAGAAGGCTAGTGTACTGACCGGAAGTATCGGGCACACGGGTGGGTTTGTGAACAATCTGTGTGTGGTCATAGCCAATGGCAGAATCATGACAGAACCTCCTCTCATCGTCTGTCTTGTTCAAGTGGGTCAGCCATTCCACATTGTGGACATTGAAGTCACCACAAATGTGGATGTTAGCCGAAGGATGAGCAGACAGGATGTGATAAATTTTCTCAGATATGCTCTTAAAGAGAGCAACTCCGTTGGTGTGGGGGCGATAGAGGTCAAATATAAATGCAGTGGTGTAAGCAAGTGCAACCGGGAAGCACATGTAAGGTAAATTAGGGTCTTCTCTTGAGATATCCCTACCACACGGAAAGCCATCTTTAATGTAGGCCCATATTCCATGCCCATGGTGATCTTGGGGGTCAGATTTAGATGTTTAGTTAGAGTATCCTTTAATTATGAACTCATCTAGGGAAGTGGTCGGCCCTATGCCAGTTTCGCTTAGGAAGAACATGTCCGGTTTCGTCTCCTGTCATTGGGTTTCAACCTCTGGAAGGTTGAAACGTAGACCTCTGATGTTGGAGAAGGAGACATGGTAGTAGGGGTCTCCATTGGAGGATGGGGTTCTAGGTTTATTTGTGACAGGATCCATTATTGTCTTTAAAGCTCATCCGAATTCTTTTCTTGCATTATGATTAATAAAAAGATGCATACTAGTGATTTATAATAAAAGAAAATAAATCCGAAATTATGAATTAAAAATGAAAAAAGAAAGACCCAATAATTCAGCGTTTCATCAACTGTTTCATGGGAATTTTTCAAGAGTGAATAAAAAATGCTACAATGGTGCATAACGATAGGATCAGTTATTTTTAGAGATTATATATACAGTAAAGGTGTAACATATTTACATCCATGTAAATGTAAAAGAAAAGTATACGAATGCACACATATATACATGTAAACATACATTCTTTTTATGAAATATGTATATTTGCAATTTATACATACAAGTTGAATTGAAAAGAAAATATCCGAAGGAACTAATTTGGAAACAGTGCATCATCCTGCGTCTGTTTTCATCAATAATTGTTTTGTATAGGTGGGAGAAAGGGAAGACATAATTGCAAATTCCTCCTGACTTCAATGTCTAAAATAAAAAAAAATGAAAAAGACCGTTCCCACCACTCTATTGTCTAAATTCTTCCAACTGCAAGAGCACATCTCTCTGCTCACAATACTCGCTCCTTTCATCACCAAATCCTAAATCCTAAATCGCCGGGTATCTATAGGCTTTTATACTACAATCAATCTCATTTGCATAAAGCGATCAGTTAGATTAAATTAGACAGCAAAGTGGTTGGAAAGTTTTTTTTATATGAGCTGCATAACCACCGAAATAGCTTGTAAATTCCTCCTGGTTTCTGATGTTCAAAATAAAACAAATAAAAAAATTTAAATGCCGCTATGTGCAAGTTGAATGTTAGGCAAAATTTTCGAGCTTGGCATACCCAGATTGTCAGCCCACATCTTTTACCACTGGTATCTATTTTCACGTATGAATGAAGACATCCATCGTACTATAAAAACTGTGGCAACAAGAAGCCAATTTTTACCCCAAGAGGCGGTATTTTAGTATAATATGGCACCAAAGTGTGGCCAAGATGAAATATAGGATAAACATAAAACCGGAAAGACAATCATTTTTTTCTTCTTTTCTTTCCTTTTGTCTGCATGGGACCGCATAGGAAACAAGTGTGTACTGATTTTTTAATGCGTTTTAATTTCAATAATAGAAGTTTTTTTTTCTATTTATTTGTATCTTTGGGCTGTCCTATATGATCAGATACGATTAACGTTTAAATTTGTTTTGTATTGGTTTAATTAGAGTTGCGTTTCCAAAGTCAAAGGGTGGTAAAGGTAGAAACTAGCAAAAAAGGTGGTTTCTTTCTATTCTGCTACAAGATTACTTGCACCTGAGAGTATCCTGTATCTGCATGGAGTATTGTTGCAACATCTGGACTACTGCATTCACCACTAATCTCTCACTCTTAGACACAGTCCAAAAAAAGTTGTTTTTTTTTTCTTTTTTTTTTACGTGGGGGTCACCGCTTATCAAGGCTCAGAGGCCACTCGAGGATAAGGGTTAATTGGTATATATTAGTCATTGTGATTTTAGCGTAGTAAACATTAGTGGGAATTTTGTAAATTGGATTACTTAAGGGGACGGTTCAATAAGAACTTGTTCACGTTAGACTTGAAGACAATCAGATTGTAGTAAGCTGGAAAGCAGGCAAACGGAATAGAGTTCCATAGGCGAGCAGTTCTAAGAAAGAAGGCCTGTTCATGGAATCTACGTTTAGGTGTAGGCAGGGATAAAGAGTGTGAGTAATTGTTGATAGTGGTTCTAGAAGACGAGTATTTTTCGTGAAAGTCTGGCAAGGGGGGACCAGAGATCGAAGTTCAGATGAGCACCTGCCATGAAAATAAAGATAAAGCAGGGACAGGGGGTCTGCATTGGAAGTTGGAGATCTGGGTTTGATCGAGTATTTTTTCTGAGAACCTTTCATGGGTGAGATTTTGGATTTGTGGAGTAGGTCGACAGACTTGCTAAGAGCAGGGCAGAGAGGGAAGGTAACAGAAATAGGAATGAAATTCTTTTTCGTTTGTTTTTTTGTAGCACATGATAAGGTAAAGCCGTAACAATTACCCACTAACATAGCATCGAGTGGCCCCACCAGACGCAACTGCATTGTCCAGAATCCATATAAATCCCAGATTATCAACCAAACTCCAACACCTATCCCATCACCATAATGTTGCACTTCTGTTCCTGTTTTATAAATATTTTAACGGAATGTGCTCTGATGAACTCATTGCACTTGTACCCCTTTGATGTGCGTACTGCTGATAAACTTGCGTTACAGCAAAATTCCACCCCTTCAGTCGTCTGATGCCAAAAAGCCTTCTACTATAATAGCTTCTTTCATCAGGCTGCTAAACTTTGGAATTCTCTCCCGGTCTACTGCTCCCCTTCCTGTATTAACAGGCAGAAGTTTAAATGTAATGTAAACAGCCGTCTCACTCCTTTCCTTTTTTAGTGTCCCTAAACATGGTCCTAAATAGTAGCCCCTTACGTGCAAGTGGCGATATGCTTTGTTTAGGGTGAACATGAATTGAAAAAAAAAAATCTTGAAAATATTTGCAGCTTTTCTAAATAAGATTAGTCAAGGATTTTCTTTTGCATGTAAAAAAAAAAAAAAAACAACTCATTCCAACTTCAGACATGCTCTACGAAAAGGACCAGAATTCTTTCCCAAAGGGTTACCTGTCAGAGGTGGTTAACCAATAAGAGTGACCTGGATACTTGAAAAAATATTGGTAAATCTACTTTGACATCTTTGATAGAAAATCCATTCTCTGCTTGAGTACGCAAAAGAGGTTAGACGGGAACGAAGCCACTTAAGGTAAAAGATAAAAAAATAAATATAATACAAAAAAAACTGGAGCTGGGATTTGCTAAAGTCCGAACCAATTTCTATGAATGAAACGAAGTAGACATTTTTGCATCTGCAATTATTGCAAGCTGAATCTTCATTGCTTATCTTTTTACTTTTTTTTTTCTGTATTTGACACATACACTTCTCTTGAGTTATCTCCCCTTTTCATCATAAACTTTTGGGAGTACTGCCAACGAGATGGTGTTGTTAATTTTAAAGAGTGATGGAGATAGTTTTGTTTTCTGATCGTTGCCATCGTTAAGATTATTTTTCAAAAACAGAGTTTAGATGTAACCTTCAAACAAGTTTCTCCTTTGAATTTTTTTTTAAAGAAAAAGGAAGAATACTTTTTCTGGCATCGATTAATTATTATGTTGGAATTGTTCATTTCTCCTAAATCCAGAACTCTGATAATTTTAGAATCCTCTATTTATACACAATATACTAAGGGTTTGTGATTAAATTATCTATTGTTAACTATTTTGCATTTTTCTTAACAAATTGTTAACTAATCTACTTTCAACTAACAATGTTTGGAGTTAAATTCGACATACTGCTAACAAATCTTGCTATTGCCAAATCCGACACATAGCTGTCAAAGTTCTGAACTCGAAAATCTGACATATTGCTTTAAAAGCTTTACTCTAAAATCTGACAGACTGCGGCCAAGGCTCTCTACTTCAGAATCCAACACACTACTGTCAAAGTTCTCTACTGCAAAATCTAACACACTGCTTTCAAAGTCTCACCTACAAAATCCGGCTGGTGCTACCAGATCAAGCTGTCTGAAGATATTGGCTTCCTGAGATTAAATACACTTAACATTGATGCTTTTTTTTCTACTTCCTTTTGGAAAACTTAATTATGTTCTGCAAAACCAAGAACAAGCCCCACTTTCCTTTTTCCCATTTCCCTTTTCTCTTTCTATCTCCTCCACTTCCTCATTGGTTTCCTAACTTAAAAAGTACCAAACATTAATACTGTAACCATTTTTCCCTCTCCCATTGCAAAACTCATTCATGTTCTGCAGGACAGAGAACAAAAACGATTAAATCCACTATAAAACAACCAAACCAAACATTACAAAGTAACAATTAAACATACAAAATATTAAAAAATAAAAACCTTTTAAAAAATAACTGGATGCAACACGAATACTATTTCCAAAATAACTGGATTCAGCATTCAATTGCATGAAAAGGGTTGATATGCCATAAAACAACCAAACCAAACAATAAATATTTGGAGATATAAATAACTTGAAGCATAAAAACTGTTTCCAAAATAACTGGATTCGGCGTTAAATAACCCGAAAAGGGTTGATATGCCGTAAAAACCAAACAAAAAAACAATCAAACTAAACCACAAAATAGGGCACACTGCTGCCAAAGCTCTCTAATCTAAAATCTAACTAATACACTGCTGTATAAATGCCCTATTCAAAAATTCGACAAACAGTCTTCTCTTTCAAAATCTGAATGAGCTCAGTCTCCGAAAAATGTGCTTTTTATTAAAATCAGCAGCATCTCATTTGTATATAATCAGAGAGAATTCACATTAGTTTGCATGATCGTTAACGATAAAATTAACTGGACGTCGCCATTTCGTTTTTTACTATTATTCTGCATCTGAAACCGGCAAGACACACAGATATGTGAGCGGTTTTGAGGCAAGTAATTCTCACATTGATTATAATTTTCTCTACAGGGGTTCATCTTCTTCCCACAGCGGTAGCATGTGACACAAGGTCGGGGAAAGTGGGATTTGAAAAGCTAGAGCCCTAGGGGAACAAAATTGAAGAGTCTGTAAAAAATGCCTGGCAGCCTCGTTGGTTTTCCATTGTAGGTGCCCAATAGGCAGTTAGCAGTAAACTAACCCTTTCTCAAAGGGTCCTGGATATGACCTTAAACTATATCCAGTGGTGGCCCGAGCTGTTGGGCTTTGGGGAGTGTGGAGCACCCCTTTAATTGCGATTGCTCCCAGGTCCACTCTGACCCAGAGTGGTAGTACCTGTTAGGGTCCCAACTATGGGTTAAATAGAAACCGACTTGAAAAAAACAAATATATTCTATTAAAAAAACTTTTCTTCAAAATCACTGGATTGAAAAGGGTTGATATGCCGTAAAACAAAAACAACCAACCAACAACCTTCTCAAAGTATAAAAAACAAAGCCTGAAAGTGTAAACCTTGTAGAAGTGCACATGACCAGAACCATATCTCAGCCAACAGAGAACAAGGCACTTCAACAATGGCTTAGACTACGGTGGCTTTGGGGATGAGGAGATTCCTAGAAGTATTTCTGCCAAATTTAGTTAGATTTTGAGCATTGGTTTTTAAACATTAAGTGATTCTTTTTATCATCAGTAATAGATGTAATATAACATCGTATTAACAATTAATTGTTGAAGTTTATTATCAGTAGTATTGGGAGGTGACGGTGTTCTCATGAGTCAATTACTGACGGCCTTAATGTTTCAAGTTTGAATCGAGTTTGTTCTCCAAAAATCATTTTCACTTATGTTGGCAATCATCTTGTGGTCCCTCTCGTAAGTATCCAATGTCTTTCTAGAAAAAATTCTAACTAGAAAGATATTGGGGAAACGAATGCCAACAAGAGAATCTTCAGATTGATACGATATGATGATAATGAGTTGTAGTATTGAAAGTTGAACCCCACTGTGAGATGCTCGCCCTAGAATATTTAATAAAAATCATAATCCAATCATATTTGATGCAAATAAAACTTCATCTAAGATGAACTTATTTGCAAACATTTTATTATTAGCTAGCCTGGGTGGCCGGCGATGACTGAATGTTTGGAGGTGTGGCTTGAGCAAAAAACAAAAAAAAAGGTGGCTCGACCGTGTGACGAGAAGGCAGAAAAAAAAGGGGAAAGAAAATCTGACGTCTTACCGCTACTCCATGACATGAGCGGAAGTTCGAAATGTTAAAATTAGGCTAACTCAATCCAACTGATACAATGGCTGGCAAAAATGACTCGCAAAAAATCGACTTCCCCTCGTAGAAAATTACTCAGTTGAGACTGAAATGATTAATGTTTTTGGCCAATCTTTCGATATTTGTCGTCCACGATGACGAGCCTGAAAATGATACCGATTTCATGAAAATCCGTTAACACTGTCGAAAGTTTTAGGCATACATACAAACATACATACATACATACATTTAAACAGATAGGTGAGATTTATATTATAGATGTTCAACATCCTTTGTGTTATACTTGTTCAGTGATATATGCTCCAAATGTGTCTAATCTACCTGATCAGGTTTTCGGAAGATATTGACTTTCTTGTCTAAAATGCACCAAACAGTGACGTTATTGTTTTTCCCCCTTCAATTATTCCTCGGTTATATTTTCAAAGGCAAAAACAAAAACAACAATTTTTATCTACAAAACAATCAGACCAAAACACTATTAATAAATACTAAATATTTTAAGGTATAAAAAAAAGCATAAAAACTTTTTACCAAAATGATTGGAATCAACATTAAATAATCTGAAAAGTGTTGATATGCCGTAAAACAAAACAATCAAGCTAAAGATCATGAATAAATACTTGAATGTATAAAGAACTATAGAAGTAGGGACCTTATGAGAGTGGAGTGGCACTCAGAACTGAAAGAATAAGAAAGATTCCCGAGTTTGACAAGACAACTGAAGAATATCGAGGGTTACATCGGTCGAAACGTTGTGAAAATAACACTCAGGATGAGAACAATAGTTCGAATAATGCAAATAATACAAATTTAAAGTCTTTTATATAAATGAAATATAAAGTTGTCAAAATGTTTTCTATTTTTTTGTACTAATGCGTCATCATTTATCTAGGCTAAATCCACCCCAAAAGAAAGTTTAATGGGATAAATAGATTGACAGTTAAATTGTAATTAATATTATGGAAGAATTAAAACTAATGAATGGACATAATAAAATTTAATGACAAGGAGACGGTTGATGAAAAGGATTTCTTGACATTAATTTTGAAGATGATCACTTTGTCGCAATAAGTTCTACGGATGGGAAGTTTTTGGAGAGAAACTATGTTCATGGAAATGTTGCTTGGTTTGAGACACACAATAAAAGAAAGAAAAAGTCCATCGTCGTTGTGTAAAGAAGACAAGTTCTTGTAAAACTTGTACAAGGAGAAATGATAGCATAAAATTCAGCCGTGCACTGCAGAGTGTTTGTAAATCAGAAAGAATAGAATGATACGTGATGCGAAAGTTTGGGGAGTGATCTGTTGTCTGGAGATTTGAGAGTGTGTCGGTGATCAGAACTTGGAACGCCTCTGAGAAAATTGCTGTAGACAGTAGAAAATATCACCCCTTATTAGATTAGAAACTCGATTCTTAACTCTGTCAATGCAAGAAAACGTTATCTATAACAATATGAAATATTTTAATCCATTATCTGCACTTAAAATAGCTTTGCTATTTAGAGCAGCAATATCTATCTTTTTGATTTATTAACAAGAGTGACGAGCAAACAGGTCGGTTTTCTGGGAAGAGAAAGTTTAATTTAAAACCTTGGATAATGCAAGAGGATGTCAGATAGCTGCTTTTCAATAGTAAAAATCCTCGTCCTTTATTGCATTTTTCTTCATACATAAATAAAACATTATTGTAATATACTTTGTTTGTTTTTTTTTTATGGAAAAACATTGTCAATTGCCAGGAAAATATTCAAGGAAATTCTATTAACACAATTCAGATTTGGCAAGAAGGAAATTCAACGTATTTTTATGAAACCCATCCAAAAGCAAAGTCAGCCAACTACACCACCCTTTATCCTAAACCTAACCCCTGAGACTGGAAACAAAATAATTATGTAAATAACAGTGTTTTTATGTTACTACTACTGACATAATTTCCAGATTATTGAACGAAAAATTCCCGCACTCCGACAATACATTTTTTTTATTATTTACGAACGCGAAAAGTTCTTATCTACATCATTTTAAGACTGTTTCTGAGTTTCAGAGCACTGTAAAAATCCTACTTCCTCATTATTTTCCTTTTTCTAATTTCCAGACTACTATATTTATCCTGATTTTCAGATCAGGGAAATGCTCTGCTCCCTCACCATTTTCCTCTGTCTGATTATCAGACAACTCTACTTTCCCAGTCACCCCTACGTTTTGATCATTTTCCTATTCCTAAATTCCAGACGACCCTACTTATTAAAATTGCCAGATCAGTGAACACCCCCAACTTCATGATTAATTTCCTCTTGGTAATTTCCAGATAATTCGACTCTTCCTGATTTTCAGATCACTAAACACGCCTTACTTTCTAATTTCCAGACAACGTTGCTTCTCCTGATTTTGACCACTCTTTTAAATAGCTGGAGTGCTGATCATTTTATTTTAAATATCCGGATGATAAAGCACTTGCTTATATTTATGGACCACTACCCACTTCCTCAGATGTCTGAATCACCGATAACTTGGACAGATGTTCTGATCACTGACACACCCTCAAATCTCCGAACAACAGATCACTCTCCAGATTTTTGTACCACGTATCATTCTATTCTTTCTGATTTCCAAACACTGATTATCACTCCTGATGTTCATATTAATAACTCTCTCAAACAATCGGACCTTGGATCACTTTCTCAGATATCCAGTTTCTAACAATAAAAGGATTAGTATTTCAACATTCAATGCAGAAACGAAATAAGTTTACATATGTTATTATAGACAGTTTCCTTGCCTTAGTAAGAATAACAGTCAGAATGAGAACAGTAGTCCGAATAATTCAATTGATCCAAATTATCAATCCTTATCTCAAAACTGCAGAAAAATAAACCAATTTATTCACGAAAAATTAACTTTCAATCATATGGAATTTATAAATATATTGCATTCATTAGCAATGTTTTCTGTTGTCATTCAAAATTCATATTTTTAATTTATCCCCCGACAAAAGGAGGGTGGACCTGTAAATTCACCCTTGTCCGTTCGTCCGTTCGTCTGTTCGCACTTTTCTCAATAACTACGACTTGGGAATTTTTGAAATTTTGCACAAAAATTAAACATGATATGAGTAAAAAAGTAACAGAACGGATTTTCTGGGAAAACTCAAGTTGCCTCCATAGGAGTGACTTTCGAGTTAAAATAGCTAAAATTGACATTTTGTGCTTATTTTTAAAAAAAATTGACGCATCGGATTTTTATAAAACTTTCTGAAAAGTTGTAACTAACTGATTTCTATATAATTTTGCTTTTCTATGCTTCGTGATAGCTCTTGGGTGTGTCACAGGGGCTTTTCTAGGGCTAATAAAAACACTCCATTTTTGGGAATATATATATTTGTCCAAAAATTTCTGTGTATGTCTATTTAGTAGTTTTGCATGGTGCTGAACTCAAATTTAAATATGTTATGGCCTTGGGGACTTTTGAGCTAAATGGGATGGAGTGGGGTGGGCAAATGATGGACTTTGTCATTTCTTTTTTTGTGTGGTGTAGAACTCAAATTTACATATGTTAAGGCCTAAAACTACACCGTTTGTTCATTTTCAGGATTTGACGTCCCCTGGGGACTTTTGGGGCTAAATGGGGGGGGGAAAATGCTGCACAATTTTTTTTTTTTTTTGTCATTTTTTTATGCCCCTTTCACTGTTACGTGAAACCATGCATGCTTCATTTACACATTCGTATCAATTACATGGATTTCGAAACATTCAACAAATGTGACCACGTCTTACATCTTTATCCAAGCTAGGATACACATTAGAAACCTTCCACTTTACGCAACACAATTTTTTTGTTTTTCGCATTTTCCTTTTCTATCTATTTTTCTATTTTAATTTTTCTCTTTTTTCTTTATTTTCCTTTTTTTGCTATCTCAGGTTGGACATAATTGTGCACTAACATGAATGTGCGACAGTTTCCTGAGCCTTACTACTTCCGTGTCAGCTCATGACAAATTCAAAGTGGGTATCTTGTTTGTGACACTATCACTAGAGTGTGGCTATACAAAGTGTGAGACTAACCGTAGCCCTCAGCGCAAGAGGGTCCGTGTGTGCCTGGCGTGTGGGGTGGTGGCTGATCCTGTGGTCGGGGCAGCGGAAGAAAGAGTTTCAAGATGGCGCCTGCCTGCTTTTATTAGAGACGGAATCTCGCAGGATCGTGCGAGATCTCGCGGGGATGCAAATTAGCTAGGCCATCTTGAGTAATAAAAATCGGTCCATTGGAGGTGCGAGGCAGTCGGGTTCTGACGTTTGTGGCGATCAGTACAGTGACCGTTGGGTTCCGTTTCTATTCGTGCAGTCAGCTGAGCTTTGTTAGTTGCCTTCGCGCCGTGGCTGTCATTGTTTGTTGGTTTGCTGTGTGTTGCCGTGGTTCTTCAGTGAAACGCTTCGTCGCCCACGACGAGTCTCACCGTCTCCTACACAAGATACTCTTACAAGCTATTTCGGCCTCCCCACTCCGAACTTGGTTTTCTTTTCTTCAATGGTGGATAGGTTCGATCTAAAGTTGATACCAGAATTCGACGGATCCAACCAGGTACTCAGCTGGGTTGAGAAGGTCGAGTTACATTGTCAGTTGTCCGGCGTGAAAAATGTCGAGCGCGTGATTCCTCTGCGGCTGACCGGCGGGGCCTTCGCTGTATATCAGCAACTCAGCGCTGAGGAGAAGTGTGACTTCTCGAGTATCAAGGCGGCATTGTACAGGGCGTTCGCCACTGACCCCGCCACTGCATGGGAGCAGTTTGAGACGAGGTCTATACGCTTGGGCGAAACTGTGGACGTGTATCTCGCCGAACTTAAGAAGCTGATGGTGTTGTTCGGCGGTCTTCCCGAGAGGGCCCTAGCCTACAAATTCCTGTCAGGACTCCCCGCTGGAGCAAAGCAGCTCCTGCGAGCAACCTCTACCATGTCCTTACTACCGCTGAGTGACCTAGTGGACAGAGCCAGGACAATAATGAAGGATGACTCGACGGTGCAGGAACCGGTAGTCACCGTCGCACAGGCCCCACGAAGTGGCGAAGGACCGTCTCAGGGACCCAGCCCGCAAGGTGATGTCATCTGCTACAGATGCAACGGGCGGGGCCACATAGCAAGAAATTGTAGAAGGCGGTCGACGGCTGTTCGCTGCTACCGCTGTAACAAGACTGGGCACATGGCCCGAGACTGTGCGGGAAACGGGGACGGGGACAAGGTGCCAGTGCCGACCTCTTCCCCGAACAGAAAATAAACAAGGCGCTCCCTGTCATTCAGGTCCGAGTTAATGACACGTTATGTTCAGCCCTCCTTGATTCCGGTTGCTCCCGCACCATAGTGTGTGCGGACTTCTGTCGGGTGTGGAAAAAGAAGAACGTCAGGATAACTACCATCACTGGAAAAATACGAATATGTTGCGGCGTGGGTGTGGTACACATTCGCACAAGAACTGGGAACTCGGCCAACGTCGAAGCGCTGGTGACACGCGAAAAGCCGCTGAGTTTCGACCTGTTGCTAGGCTACGATGCCATAAAAGCCCTGGGCGGCGTGCGCATAACGCGCGCTGGCGTTGTAGAGTTTCAGGATAGGCCCCCGGTGTGCGCAGCACTAAGAGTCGACCAGCCGGACTTCAGTGCGGAATTCGACGACCAAAAGAAGGCGTGGACTGCCACTTGGAGGTGGTCAGAAGACAAGGAACCGGCCAAACTACAAAACAAAGTGGCAGAGTACCATATGCCCGACCAGATAAGGCCTGCATACGAAAGCGAGCTCCGTGAATGGATTAAGAACGGTTGGCTGATTCCATACCCCTACGACAAACTTGGACCCCCCAAGGGCCTGATACCGCTGATGGCAGTTGCCCAACCTAACAAGTCAAAGGTGAGGCCGGTAATGGACTACTGTGAGTTGAATGCGCACGTTGATGCATTCACAGCGGACGCCGACGTCTGTGCCAGCAAGCTGCGAGAGTGGCGCCGGCAGGGGTCCAATGTGTCCCTACTGGACTTGAGAAAAGCATACTTGCAGGTCCGGATCGGCGAGGCGATGTGGCCTTTCCAGACAGTGATGTTTTCCGGGAAGAGATACTGTCTTACGCGACTCGGATTTGGGCTTAACGTAGCACCCCAGATAATGAAGGCTATCGTCAATGCCGTGTTGTCACAAGAAGAATGGATCAGAAAGGGAACATCGGCGTATATTGACGATATATACGTGAACGAAGATATCGTGTCCTCTTCGCGCGTAAGATCCAAACTTGCCGAGTTTGGTCTAAACTGCAAGGACTCTGAGCGGCTTGAGGATGGTGCCCGCGTATTGGGCTTGAGCGTTCAAGAGGAGCGAGGGATCCTGAAGTGGAGGCGTGGAACCGCAGTTCCCGACGTACCCGACGTTTACACAAGACGTGCCGTGTTCTCCCTGTGCGGGAAACTTGTGGGGCACCTTCCAGTATGCGGATGGGTTCGTGCAGCGACAGGCGTCATAAAAAGGAGGGCAAATGCGGTCAGCAAAGGCTGGGACGATGAGATAGCCGACGAACTATTAGTTCGAATGTTAAAGGAGACCGTCGCTAGTGTGAAAAAGAATGACCCCGCCACAGGGGACTGGTGCGTGCAGGGAGACGAACTGAGCGTGTGGGTGGACGCAAGTTCTCTAGCGATCGGTGTAGTTTTGGAGAAAGATGGGGCCGTAGTTGAGGATGCCTGCTGGCTGCGACCGGCGAATGATGCTGCCCATATTAACCTGGCAGAACTCGATGCTGTAATAAAGGGCATTAACCTGGCACTTCAATGGGAAGTGAAGAAACTGCGTGTGCACACTGACTCACTTTGCGTGCACCACTGGGTGTCGGACACACTCACGAGCAAGGCCAGGGCACGCACCAAGGCAGCCAGCGAAATGCTGATAAGACGGAGGCTCGAGACTGTGAAAAAACTGGTGACGGAGTACAACCTGTCCGTAGACGTA
Organism: Euprymna scolopes; assembly: GCF_053919585.1. Lineage (NCBI taxonomy): Eukaryota > Metazoa > Mollusca > Cephalopoda > Sepiida > Sepiolidae > Euprymna > Euprymna scolopes. The sequence goes on along the minus strand of NC_136490.1, from coordinate 54,053,788 downwards.
GTGCTCGTCACCTCGGACTACAACCTCGCTGACAGGCTCACTCGGGTACCATGGAGATGGTATGAGGCTATGAAGAAAGAAGCTAAGCCATTGCCTCTGTGTGCTGCCTCCGTCGAGGAGGACGAAATCAGGAAGATACATCACGACAGTGGGCACCCCGGAGTGCAACGGACCTACTACTTTGTGAAGTTGGCTAGACCATCAATACCAAAAAGTGCAGTAAGAGCAGTCGTCAGGGAGTGCCAAACGTGCCAGTCCATCGACCCCGCCCAACCAGATGGCGGAAAGGACAGCTGGGAGTGGACGCGACTTGGAGTCGGTTGGGTATGGATATAACCCACTACGGCAGCCAACACTTCCTCACGCTGATAGACTGCGGGCCAACGAGGTTCGCGATTTGGCGCCAATTGGCAAGGCAGGATTCCACCAGTGTCATCCACGAATTGGAATCCATATTCTACGAAAGGGGGCCGCCTGAGGAGATCCTCACGGATAACGACACGGCGTTCTGCAGCAGGGAATTTAGGCATTTTATGGACAACTGGGGGATCCGCCTTCGACACCGATGCGCGTATGTGCCGAGCGGCAACGGCATAGCAGAGCGATGCCACTGAACCGTGAAGAGGATCGCGGCCAGGAAGAAGTGTACGATCGCGGAGGCGGTTTACAGATACAACACAATGCCTAAGGACACCGTGACTGGCGGCAGTGCGCCCGCTGATGCGATTCATCACTACCACATGCGCGTCAAGGACGTTGAAGTGTGTCTACCCGACCAACGAGAACCCCAGGGGACGTACCAAGTGGGAGACACCGTCTGGGTGAAGCCACCCGGCGGCCGGTGCACCAGCAGCTTTTGGAGGGGGCGGGTCACCGGCGTCATCAGTGAACAGGCCATACTAGTCGATGATACTCCGCGCCACGTAAGGGATGTCCGGCCCGCTCTAAGCGCTGACCAATCGGCAAGCAGTGGAAGTAGCGAGTCATCCGACGATGAGCGATGGATCCAACCCGTGCCCCACGAACCTGGTGACTCAACTGCGAGCAGTGGAAGGAGCGAGTCATCCGACGATGAGCGATGGATCCAACCTGTGCCCCATGGACCTGATGACTCAACTGCGAGCTCTAATGCTGATGCTGATGCTTCCGATGCCACTTCTGAGAGCTCCGATGAGGAAGTCCCGGCAATACCCCTCCGCAGGAGTGCTCGAATCAAACGGCCACGTCCGCCGTGTCACGTATGTGATCTGGAGACCAGGGGGTGTGTGAGACTAACCGTAGCCCTCGGTGCAAGAGAGTCCGTGTGTGCCTGGCGTGTGGGGTGGTGGCTGATCCTGTGGTCGGGGCAGCGGAAGAAAGAGTTTCAAGATGGCGCCTGCCTGCTTTTATTAGAGACGGAATCTCGCAGGATCGTGCGAGATCTCGCGGGGATGCAAATTAGCTAGGCCATCTTGAGTAATAAAAATCGGTCCATTGGAGGTGCGAGGCAGTTGGGTTCTGACGTTCGTGGCGATCAGTACAGTGACCGTTGGGTTCCGTTTCTATTCGTGCAGTCAGCTGAGCTTTGTTAGTTGCCTTCGCGCCGTGGCTGTCATTGTTTGTTGGTTTGCTGTGTGTTGCCGTGGTTCTTCAGTGAAACGCTTCGTCGCCCACGACGAGTCTCACCGTCTCCTACACAAGATATTCTTACACAAAGTGAACAGGATCCTTTTATCTGGTTTGTTTTTTCTACAGAATCCTCCTTCCCTAAATGTGCTGCCTTCATCGTAGCTGAACAAATCCATCTATCCTTCCCTATAAGGGGTGCTACAACTTAACCAAGGGTGACCTAAAATTGTGCAAAGCAGAAGCGTTTAAATCTTAAGGTATTATACATACCTACTTACCTGAATACATTATATATATGGCACCTTTCTGTCTAGAGGGACAATGGCGTTCTGCCCCTACTATGATGCACTACAGCAACTGCTGTGGCTGTATAATCCAATTTTAAATTTGCAACTTTGTTGGTAGTTGCTACAGGGTTAGTCAGCGATAGGGATGGTGGAGTGTGGCAGTGGTGGATGTCGCCTGTGGGTTCTCTTTTCTTCCCATTGTTTTTCTCTCTTCTTTTCTACTAATTTGATGCTGTCCTTGATCTTTTCTCGCCAGATTTTGTGATCAGATATCACTGACTCGAGATCTTGTAGTTGAATGCTACCAGTCTTCAGATCTCTGTTGTTGGTGTCCTTGTAGTACAGAGTCGGTTGGCTGTGTTCTAGAGGCGAGCTCGCCATATAGGATGTCCTTTGGGATGCGACCATCTTCCATACGGCACCTAATATTCCCAAATGATCACCCATCTTGTAATAACCAGACTCAATATTGCTTAACTCTGATAAGTTTAAATAGAACCGTTTTGTCATTAGGAATATGCCGTGTATTTCTTTTTTATTCCTACTTTTAGACAAAACTTTTAAGAACTTGTTAAAAAAACTTGTGAATTTAGCATTCTGGTCATAGTGAAATATTGAGTAAAAAATGAGACAAACTAGATAAGACAGACAAAAAAAGACAAAAAAAGCATCACACTTAATGGTCAATTTCCTTTATGGTGCTACCATGTCCTACCAACGGGCATTTCATAATTTTTATTTTGCATTTTAGTTGGAATATATGTAAAAAAGAAAAAAAGGACTTTTTTTGATGCATCTGTTTACCATAAAGTACGAAAAACACTCAAAGGTAGGTTTCTTGTTAAAAATCTACATAGTCTAATAACCTGCGTTGCCTAATGTATCTGATTTCGAAAGTCTTAGCTGTAAATTGCAAACTATAAATGTCCAGGCAGAAAAAAAAGAAAGGAATAAAAATGTAAATATTACCTTGAACAGATAAATAATGGCAAATCAGTTTCACATTTACTTGTGATTATCTCTCTTCTTGCTCAAGGTATATCAAACCCATCATATTTTGAAATTATACCTGAGATGAGGAGGAAAAATAAAAGACTTTGTATATTTTTTACCGAAAGCCAGCAAAATATAACAACAAGAAGAAACAATAAAAATAAATGTGAGATCATTCTCTCTTTTGCTTTGCAGTGCAGCAAATTCTCGCCATTTTGTGCAGTTAAGGAAGTATTCAAGAAATGACTGATTAGAGTCCAGAAGCTTCCAGAAATAAAGTGGTATCCTTTTAAGTAGATTATATGATGAGACTTAAAACATCAGTATTGGATTTTTGTTTTTACTAATGTAATTCTTGAATTATGTGTCTATCATAAATTTCTTTTAGGGAAGATTTTTGGTTAAAGTGATCATCTGTACAAACATACCAGTCATATTATGTAAAGGTACTTGTCAAACATTAATCTGTATGATAAAAGTGAACATATAGGAGCTCATTTTTACGTGTACTGTAAGCTCAACTCCCATAATGTTTTGTAATAAAAGGTTGCCAAATGCTATGTAGACAGAGTTGCTCTATACATTACAACAATATGTATTTACTCATGTAACCTACACCATTTGGTGTAGGTTACCGAATGTTTATGTCATAGCGAAAGAAGTAATAAAGTAAGAAAGTTCGTTCGCTGCTGAAGATCTTCTTGGAGTAATATATTTTCAAGTGAAAATAACTTTGTTGATTGTCCAGTGAGCAGATGCAGAAGAAAAGATGTTTTTCCTCATTGGCGTCGGGAAGCTCTTTGGGGCTGCTTTTTATAATCCCCAAGGAGTCCGGAAGTAGTTTGTCAAAGGTTCAATAGCCCTGTTGTCTAATTGGGTATCATGTAATCAAACCGACTCATAGAGGCTGTGTAGCATAGCAGTGTGTATACCTACGTACGTGTCCCTATAAAGAACATGTATCTACATAGCCTATCATGTTGTCTAGTGTGTATACAGCATATCCAAAATGCCATTGAAGTGTTGTGAACTTAAATAGATTCTTTATTTTTGGTTGGTTGGTTGGTTGTTTTTGTTTTACGGCATATCAACCCTTTTCGGGTTATTTAATGCCAAATCCAAAGATTTTGAAGAAAAAAATTTTTAATAGAATATATTTCTTGTTTTCACGTCGGTTTCTATTTAACCCATAGTTGGGACCCTAACAGGTACTACCACTCCGGGTCAGAGTGGACCTGGGAGCAATGGTAATTAAAGGGTAGCTTCACACTCCCTAAAGCCCACAAGCTGGGGCCTCACCACTGGATATAGTTTAAGGTCATATCCAGGAACCCCATTGAGGGACTTTTACCCTCTGTAGGGGGTGGGGCAGTCGGCATATTCTAATGCCCCACCGACAGGGCCGTCTTTATTTTTGATGATATTTTTCTGTAATTTGAACGCAATCTGCCTAAGACATTGTGGAATTTAAAAAAAAAGGCAAAATTAAACAATCTTTATATATGATATTTCGTTCTTGATGTTTTCCTTCAATTCTTGCAGGGTTTGGGGTTTGACATTTCGAGGTCTGCCAGCTCGTGGAACAAAATAAGGGAGTAAAATTGCAATCCAGAGATTCTGCAATCTTTCATGAATAATGTTTTGGAAAGAGCACAAATATGCGAAGCTGAAAATTGGCAACATTATGTTTCATGATTAAAAATTGTTTGAATTTTGCAATAAAAAAAAACTCAATTTTCTATTGTCTTAGTCAGATCGTGTGAAAATTACAGAAAGATATCATCAAAAGTTCAAATCCCTTCAGTTACCTTTTTTGTACTTACGGGTATGTATATATCCATGTCTCTATGTTACCGGGCTGTATTGTTTACTTTTACTTTTAATATATGTATATGTTTTTCTGCTTGTCTCCTGCGTGGGTGTGTGTCTTGGTATTACACATTTAACAACAGTTCCTGTCTGTGTGGCACGAAGACAAAACCCATACCTTTTTCATAGTCACTGTTGTCCGGTAGTTGGCCTTTTTCTTGAAATTCTGTAACAGATGTCTCCCTCTGGAGGAATGCCAAATGCGAAGTTATAATTCACAGACACCTTTATTCACATTTATATTGGAGTTTGCAGGCGTTTCTCTTAATTTCTACATCTTATGCCAGAGGATAATGTAAGAAAGTAGTAGGTTATGTCCACAGGATGCTTCCATGGACCGCAAGAGACCAAATCTCAATTCTCGACTCAATCCCTATCTGCTAGCAAACTAACTGCAAAAATTAACTCTGGTCTGTGTTTCATGAATATATGATGAACTTGTTTCTTTGTTAGTTACCACGTCACATAATCAGGTCAGTCTTACATGAAGGTCGTCCTTGTTATTGTTAACTAACTTAACTTTTGTTTATGTAAACATTCCAACTGGCCTTCACTAAATTCCTCTGCCATTGAAAACATTCATTTCAATAACATTGTAACAGAAAGGACTTGTCCTGCCTTGATAGAGTTCAAAATAGACTTCGTAGCCTCGTAGGAGATGCCATTTTCTCTTCCCTGCAACCTCTCTCTCATAGAAGAGATGTTGCGAGTTTGTCTCTGATGTATCGTTATTTTTATGGAAAGTGTTCGACTGAGCTTCATTCTATGGTCCTCCCTCGCCAAACTTTCACAAGAAACACTCGCCTAGCTGAAAACACTATCAATAACTCCGCCCACTCTTTATCTGTGCTTAAACCTAAACGTAGATTCCATGAATAAAGCTTCTTTCTTAGAACTGCACGCCTGTGGAATTGTCTTCCGTTTTCCTGCTTTCCGACTGACTACAATATGGTTGTGTTCAAGTCTAACGTAAATAAGTTCTTGATGAGCCGTTCCATATAAGTTATCAAATTTACCGAATTTTCATTACTAATGACTACTATATTGTCCAATTTATACTGTTCACTCTTTAACCCTTATCCTTGAGTGGCTTCTTGGCCTGGATAATGTGGTGATGCCTGTGTAAAATATATATATATATATATATATATATATATATATATATATATATATATACTGCAGTGCAATCTTTTATCAGGTAATCCAGCGCTACTTAGAAACCACAATATGAGACAGCTGTTCTCTGCCAGAGGAAGAAAAATGTACATTTTTATAGCTGCAACATCTATGTATGTCTGTTTGCTGTGATTTATGGCTTGAAAAAGAGAATGCTGAAGGAGCGGGGCCGAATAAGGAGTTGAAAAGAAGAAAGAGTAAAACAGAAAGAAGATGGGAAGAAATGCCAAAATTGAATGCACACATGCAAAATCAAACATGGCGACGAATGGAAACAGCATGGAATATATTGGATAATAAAGGTCTTAATATCACGAAAACTATATGTCAATATAGCAATTTAAACATGATATTCCTTCGAAACAGACCCGAATACCTCCAAAAATCAACTTTTAAATATAAGTCTTTAGTTGGTACTCCAGCAGATGAAATTTGAAGATTGCTCACTAAAAAAAGAACAATTTGAGAAAAAAAAAAGATTTGCCTGAGCAAAACTTTTATAAATGTTGGACGACGAAAATTGAAGATAACCATAAATATTTATATAACATAATTGGAAAATTGAAAATTTCAAGCTAAATTCAAAAGAAGACCAAACAGGCCAAACTGTTTTAAAAAGGGGTAATTTCGCAAAATTTCGCCTATAAAATTCGAGTTATTTTAAAATGGTTGATCGATTTACTAGAACGTTGAATTAGAAACTGAGCACGCCTACAAATATTTAAATATTGATTTGTATACATTTTGCTTTGATAATCTAGTAGGATAGTGTCCATTCGGAGTTATCCACTGAAAAAATTGAAAAAAAAAGATGAAAATAAAAACAATGTAGGGGAAGTACTGCTCGTGCACGTGAAACATATATAGTAGTAAAACTAAGCTAAAAAACAATGTCAGTGATAAGACAATCCTATCATGATTATAAAGCTGTACTCGATTAAGAGGAGCTATAATTAGAATAAGTTAAAAGGATAAAGCGTAAAGTTACACAGGAGTATTACATTATCAATCAAAAGGGTTAAAGAAAGGGGATAGTGCTTAAGTTGCCTCAGACATATTCAGGAATGGAAAAAAAAATTGTGGGGGATGATTTGATGGAGACAAAAGAGAGAGGAGCAAAACAGAAACACCTAATTTTTATTTTCATTTCTAATTTGAATGTTTGTAAAGTTGGTGTTGTCTTCTTACCCTTATATTTGTATAATGCCAACTTTTTCTCCTCTTCTGACGAGAAGCATTTAGCTTCAAAATGCCATGGCCTAAAGAGGTTTCTCCCTTATTCCACTTTCTATAACACTTATTCATATGATAATGTAAGAAAATTCCTATGTAACTTTACTCTTTATTCTTTGAACTTATTTTCTATCTCTCTCTCTCTCTCAGCATATATATATATATATATATATATATATATATATATATATATATATATATATATTAGTGATGGGAAGATTGCAATATTTTTACCAATTCTGATACAATTATCGATTCTGATTCTTTAACTTTAAAGTTGATATTTTTTCTTGATTATCGTAGAAACACACGTTAGATTTTATCTCAAACATAAAAATACATTAGTAGGAGTGATCTATACATTTTAGTTACAAAAATCAATAAATATCGATTATTTCCCAACACTTACTCCCAACACTGGAAGGTTTTGTTTTAAACAAAATCAAATGAAAAATGTAATTAATAGAATCGTTTTTGGAATTGGAAAATAGGCACAATTTTTTCTGATTTCAATACTGATTCTGATACCCCCAGAAGTTTCGAATTTTTCCAATTATCGATTCTGATTAATCGTCCGGACACTAATATATATATATATATATATATATATATATATATATATATATATATATATATATATATCTGTAATCGTGAACGTTTTCGACCTCCATTGGTCATCCTTAGGCGAGTAGTAAAAAAATGAAATTGAAAAATGAAAATAGTGAGATGAAATGAAAAGACGATTAAAAGACGATTAAAATCGCTTAAAATCATTAAATTACTCAAAAGCACTTGAGCGTGCCTTCGGATTCATTTGGAATCTGGTTAATCGTTGGTTTATTAATGTGGATTAACAATGCCTAAAAGATTGGGAGGCGCACCCCGCAATATGAGACTGTTACAATGGCCGTTTTTTTTTTTATTGATATGTCTCTAAATTCAGTTTTAGGGGCGTGGTGTGCTATGAGGTGCTGATAGATTGAACTATTCGGGGAAGACAGGTGACATGTTAAACGACGGGAGATGCTGGTTCGAGTCATACCAATATACGAATTATTTTTGGAGACACATTCTCCTATGGGACATTTAAAGATGTACACGGGATTTCTAGTTTTTAGCATACTGTCATCAGATGTAGAGTTATTATTTATTAGTAATTGGCTAGTTTTAAATTTTTTGTAATAAATAATAAATCTTATTTTAGAGATTTTTTTTCCGTGGTCACGACATGTTTATGTACAATATCTTTTATTATTTTTTCGTCTAATTTGTAATTCTCATGTATCTGCTTACAATGATATATGTTAATGTTTTTATCGCTGCTTTTGTATGGTGCAGAACTCAAATTTACGTAAGTTAAGGCCTAAAACTGCATTGTTTGTTCATTTTCACCAGGATTTGACGACCCATTGGAACTTTTGGGCCTAAATGGGGGATGGTAAATGCTGAACCTGGTCATTTTTTTTATGCCTCGTTCACTGTGCACTTACAGGGGACTATGCATGCTTCACTTGTTCACATTGAATCCAGTGATAGAAACTTTTGAACATCACGGATACAACGTTTTTCTTTTTTTTTTTTTAGTTATATCGTTTGTTGTTATCAACGATGTTACACGCAGTTACATTATGAAAACCCAATGATTGATGCCAAAACTTTTCAGAGAAAACTAAATTGATTGATCATCACTCTGATAAAACCTGAACTGCACAACCTGGCTTAAAAAAGATTCTTCTCAACGAAAGGTGTCAGGCCTTGGATTAAAACATGAAAAATGTTTGAATACGTGTCCATTTAAAACTATTTATATAATATTCTGCTTGTTCTTTCTTAAGTTAGTTCATATGTTATACTTGGAAAAATGCTAGATACATTTTTTGAAGACCAAACTGCTTTTATGCCCAGATACATTTTTTGAAGGCCAAACTAGCTAAATTTACGAAATTTAGCCTTAAAAAGGCAAATCTGGCAATCCTAGACAAGAATATAAGAGTGACTTCTCTTTAATGGATGCTCGTTTTCGAATATCAGTATAATAATATGTAATCATTGTTGTAATGCTGTGAGAAAGGAACTTGTAAGTTTTGACATGTGATGGTTCTTTACCGAAAAAAGAAGTCAGCGTTCTGTAAAACTGGGAAGATTTGAAAGCAACCGGGGGGGGGGGGTATAAAGAACATTGTCTGTCACAACGGATACTATTTTCATAGAAATGTTAATAAACTTATATTTTCTGCCTGTTATTAGTTTTTCTATTAAAAAACCCATTATATATATATTAATACAATAGCGTGTGTGTTATTTTTTGTGTCACGCTTACATCCGGGTCGTTTAATTGTTATGTACTTCCATTTCTTGTCATAAATAAATTTACCAAGAATTCTTCATAAGTTTTGGTTTCGGTTTTGATTATAGCTGATGGTATCGAAGTAATCTATTTTTGTTTTTTTTTTATAAATAATTTTACCAAGAATTCCTCATAATTTTGGTTTCGATTATAGCTAATGGCACCTTAGTTATCTATTTTTTTATAAATAATTTTATCAAGAATTCTTCATAAGTTTGGAATTCGGATTCGATTCAAGCTGATGAACACAAGTCATATTTTTTTTTTTTTTTTAAATCGCAGCTTTATAATATATCGATAGAACATTAACTCTATAATAATAAATACGAAATCTGCAAGAATCAAAATATCATATTTAAGCGTATTTTACAACCTGCCTATGCATCCCTACTAGCTTGGATAAATGCTTTTGCAGTTTAACACAATAGATACAATAATATCAGAGCATCTCCATTTACGCGGGATATCTACAGAATGCCAACATCACTATATTGCATATGAATCAGTCCCCTGTGAAATTTCCACAGGTCCCGCTCGTTTTAATTAATGTGCATTGGATTTATTGCTGTTGCATTCAGATACAATTAAAGCATTAATTTAAATTTTCTTTATACTGAAAAAAACCCCACATATTTAATATCATACTAATTTCTATTATCATATTCTTTTATTAAACAACATACGTATATGTTTGTACTTGCATTCTTGAATATGACCTAACTATTGTATGTTTCTAAATTAAAAGAAAAATATTTTGATATAATTTTTCTTAGACGACTTCAGTTAAAATTGTAGGAATGCAGCCATTTTGACAATATAAACTTACTATTATGGGCCTAGTGGAACTCTAAGTTTGACATGCCTGGCTTAAATAGTAGAACCAGCGCTCCCCACAATACCTTTACAAAAGGTACTGCTTACAAAGATGGTTCTCAGTATTAAATGGCCGCAAATTAATATACTTTTAAACAAAATAATCGGTTTATTATACAATGCATTTTTTGTGTTGGGAGATTAACGGATGGAGAGTTTAAGCAAAGCATGATGCCAAATAATGAAATGAAATCAAATTTATTTTGCAAAGGAAAATAAATAAATAGATAGATAAATAGTATATTCACACACATTGAATGGTTATCCAAGGCCACTTTAAACATCGATATGCTAATCATCGTCATGATTTCCTCTGGCAGATTGCTCCACAGAGCAAAACCACAAACAGCAAATTCCAAAGGCAATAGGTCTGAGAAAAGAATCTATCTGAATAGAAATTTTTTCGCCAGCTTGCAACAATTAAAATAAAAATGTGGGATTCTGCTGCTAGTTGCGTCCGTTAGGTGTATTTACATTGAGTAGGTACACATGCCGTAAGTTCATCGGAGCACATTTTATGGAAATACTTTTAAAACAAACACAAAGACGCGATATTGCAATTGTGAGATAAACGTTTTAGGTTAAAGTCGCTATTGTGCATCCTATCTAAGAAAGGAAAGAAGTGGCAACAAATACTCCAGGCATGGGTAAATGGGTTTTCTAGAAGTACAAAGTACTGGCAGTTGTGAGAAATTTACTAGCATTATATCAGAAGCTCACCTTTTTTGCAGCAGATTTGGCATTGTCTTTTATGTATTTATTCCAATTAATGTTTCCTGTAAATACTAGATTGAATTATTTTTATATTTTTGTTTAATGTTTATTTTTTAACCATCATCTAAACCTACTTTAAAATCTGGAAAATATTTAATAAATTTCAAATGAAATAAAAGTAAAGCCCATCAAATCAAAAATATTATCAGTTTGAATAATATAGGCTATAAAACAATACTAGAATACTAGCAGGACCTGTAAAAATTCCCCAGAATGAGAAATACATTTGATCACAAATTATGTTTTAATAAAGCTGATATTTTTCTGGACAGTGCAAAAAATAACATGTGGCAAATATGAGTTTATTAACATTTCTATGAAAATAGTGTTCAATGTATTTTAAATACAGAACTGACACAAATGAGATAAGTTAACAAGTACTAATAAATACTCAGAAAGTAAAAAAACTCATATTGTAAGAGATAGTCTTTAATTTACTCATTCAGTCCAGACAATGTTCTTGTTTATCGCTGTTTCTTTCCAATCTTCTTTTTTATTACATAACATTTTCCTGACTTCTTTCTCCGAAGAACCGCAGCATTTCACAATTACTACAAGTTTTTTTTTCTCATATTATTACAATAGTAATCATATATTATCATAATTATGTTCGAAAATGCGGCTACATCAAAGGGAGGTCATTCTTGCCCAGCATTGCTAGATTGGCATTTTTAAAGCTCAATTTCATGAATTTGGCCTTATTTGAATCGGTTTGGCTCCAACAATTGTATTTGAAAGTGTAACCCATATGCTATTTAAAGAAGGGACACATTGAATATTAAATAGATAAGTTTATATCAAGACAGAAAAAATCATAGAATTAACCAAATATTATGAAACAAAAAATCAGTAATTACCATATCGCACCAGGTTTAGCTAGAGTTATAATCAGAAACAATAATTCAGTGGTTTTTTTCTTTGTTTTGTGATATTTTCGGATTATTTAAAAGATTAAAAACAAAAACAATGTATCATACTTCAATAATTTCAAGCCAGTTCTTCCTCTTCCCCTTACACACCCACAATAATTCGCGACGTGTCAACAGAACAAAACTACATTCTGAACTCTGCCCAGCAATGTTTTGTTATGGTCTGTTTGCTCATCTCATATCGTAGCGGCAGGGAAGATTGACAATGCTTATTACGAAAATGGAATGATGACAAGCAAGAACATCAGTGTCAGGTTAATAATTACATAATCTTACTGCAGTCAGAACTACAGAGAGAGAGAGAGAGAGAGAGAGAGAGAGAGAGAGAGCGAGAGCAGGGTGTTCTGACGACTATACGACACCTTGCAATCTTGGAATAAAAAAAAATCATAGGACCACGGTCATACTAAAGAAAATATAATGTATAGATGAGGTCAGAAACCTTAAGTCAATGTAGATATTTCTGAATGAGAATTAATAATTTGTCACTGAGAACTGAATTTATCAAGTAGTTAATCTGTTCCGCCATATGACCTTGTGCAAGCACCTCAGTGTGGGCGACACTAAGAATACAACAGCAAATTACTTAAGACTTCTACTCAGTCATGGCTGACGGAACAAGAGCATGCTACCCTCATAAATTAAATAAAAGGTTCTATCCGAAATTTTGGAAAGATTTCAAAAACTGACAGAATGTTTTGCGATTATGACAAGGTACATTGGTGAAGATTGTTGGATGTTACATCGGTTGAAACGTTGTAAGAATAACACGTTTCAGAATGGGGACAATAGTCTGAATAATCTGAATAATATAAAAGCAATGTAGATGTCTGTGTCTTCGCCAGTCTATGTGGATGTCATCATATCACCAAATACAATCAACAAATGCTAATAGATGCTGTCATGTACGTTCTAGTAAAGATGTAGCAAGTCATGCAAACTAAAACCTCATTCTAGAGACTATCCAAAGAGTCGTTGATGAAAAAGATTCAGGCAAATAATTCAAAACTTAGTGGCAAGACATACACATATAAAAAGATGGAAACCTTGACAAAAATTCAAAACATGTTTTTAACTGAATGGATAATTATGCCTAGTGCCCAATATATGGAGGAAGCAACACCAATGTAAGCAACACATATTATAAAGCAGATAGAAAACTTAATACAGAAAGTTTAGCGAGATTAACCACTTCCAGAATCATAACAAACTTCGAAAAATCTTTGAATCTAATCCAGGCAAATAATCAGGGGATGAGAACAGTATATTTTTACTGTGAATATTAGATCAAGTTATTTCAAGAATTTCTTTTGTTTAATATTCATTTTTGATCCAAAACCTAATCTTACTTTAAAATCAAGAAATCACATTTAATACATTTATCGTAAGCAAGAAAGATTGAGTTCTGTTATTACTTGTCTTCTGTCTCATTTGCGACTGAGTCTGCAACGTGTGGGTCCCGTGTGTAAACGTGTGTAACGTTACATTAAGCAAATATCCTAAACATATCTATCATCAGAATAAAACAATAAGTCCAACTAAACCCAAGTACAATCAACACTTTTATTGACATTTGATAACATAATAAAAAATACTGTTACGTCACAAAAAACATGATTAATATTAGTTTCTACTTTTTTTACATGTTTATTTAAATTCATTTTTACTGCAAATATTAGATCAAGTTATTTCAAATTTTTGTTTGTTTGTTTACTGAATATTCATTTTGGATCCATTACTTAATCTTAATTTAAAATCAAGTAAGTACATTTTAAAAATTTTAGCGTAAGCAGGAAAGAGGATTCAGCGGATGGAATTGAATGCAGAACAGCTTTAATAAGATCTCTCAGAGCTATTACAATCATTCAAAGAATTCTGCTGACAAGTAAACAGGGGCTGAGAACATAAAATATGCACTGCAAACACAAATCTCAAACAGACGTAACCTAAAAAAATCCATCGTCCTCGAATGCTACTCTACTTGGAGTCATCTAGATTAGAAACACGTACCTACTGCTATTTCATTGACAAGAACTTAAGCCATTTAAGAAAGTTCTCAAGCGGTATAATTCTATTGGGACAAGAAAAAACAAGGAAAATACGCTGTCATAGAAAAGATAAAGTAGGAACATTACGTTTCCAATAAAATTTGCAAAATGTATCCCATGTCTGATAGGAGGGAGGAATGTTCTAGGATTTGGCTTTTTTAAAGCATTGTTGATGTTGTTAGGATATTAGGGTTATGTTATTTTATATCTTTGTATTAAACATATATCCTAAATATATCTATTGCCAGAACAAATAATATATGAAACATTTATAAAGAACACCACCGTAACATCATATAAAATATGAAGAATATTACTTCCTAATCATGAGTAGCAATGTTGTTTTTTACCTATCAAGGCAAGTTAAAGATCTCTAGAGAAGTCAGATATCCTTCATTCTGTAGAAAGTGACCGTTTCTATTTTTCTGATTGACCCTTTATGGATAAAACCAAGCAGAATAAACTAGCAATGTCCACCACAAGCGCACTTCATAGAACGTTTCCTAGATGCTGTCCCTCAGTATGGAATATTATACTTGCAAGGAAGATCTGAATTAAATATTTCTCAAATTGCTTTGAGATGAATGATTTTGTTTATGCTCATATGCAACTTATATAACTTTTATTTCTGTAGCTGTTAAAAATATAACTTTTGCAAAAAAAAATTTCTTTACCTGCTTGAGTTTCTATTGATATTTCTTCTTTTAAAATTCTTGAATCAATTATTTCCTCCAAATTATCATAGGAAAGCTTTTTAATTTGAGAAAGCAATAATTTTATAACACGTTACCAAAGTAAAAAAAAAGAAACCCAAGAATGGAATCATGCAAAAATCAAAGAAACTGTCTCTTGTATAATATTAAAATTCAGAAGCATTTCTTACCTATAGTCTTTTACTATCTTCATAGGAATTTGCATTTTCATGAAATAATTATACATCAAAATGTTCAAGTCATCTGTGAATATCATTTAGCAAAAAAAAAAAATCAAATCAAAGACTGCATAAAAGTGCAGAAGGAATATTTAAAAAAAGACCATCAAAATCTTTCTTCAGTTAAGTTTCCACCGACAACACAGTTTAAACATAATTCTCTATTTAAAAACATTTTTCTCTTAAACACCTCAAGCATAGACTTTATTTTTATCTACCATTGAACGAAAACTCATATTCAATCAAAATTCTTAATATTTTTTTTTTATTGCTATCATTTTTTTTCTTCCCATTTCCATTCGTGAATTTAACATTCTCCATCCATTTCCATAATAATAACGTCCATATGTTTTATGTGAGACATATAATAGGATTTTAGGGGGAAAAAGTAGCAGAAAAATCTTTCAGTTTTGGATAGGAGAATGTAACTGAACATAATGTTACAATGAATTTATACTAACCAGTTAGAAAGTTAGGGTTAAGTTCAGTTTTTTTTTTCTGTTAGGAGACTGAAGTAATTCATAAGGATTAAAGACATTCTGTGGTAAGGGTCTCTGTTTAGAAGCATTAAGGAGGATGGAGTCACTCCATAATTGCCATTACACCGACGTCCATTCTGACTCTGTGAAAAAAAAGTGATTTGCGATAATCGCGGGCGACTAATAGGTTTCCTTTTCATTACACATAAATGTTAATGTATTGCTCCACTTTCCTTTTATCCTAATCTTATGTTTAGCCATGATGTACTAAGTATCATTTGTTTTAGACTTTGGTATGGCTCAACTAAGGATTTGAACCTTGATCCTCTGACTCATTAGGAAACACTTTAACCATTATGTTCAATGACATTAAATAAGTCAGGCTTCTATATTAAGATTAAATATAATCTGTCCTAGTTATAGCAGGAACTATACCCGGAAGAATACATATAACTTTTTATCACAAATAATTAGTTGCAGCAAATGTGTCTGCATTGCCTCTGCCTGTGAACCGCTTGGCAGCGTTAACGTGTTTCCTCTTCTCACTTCTATAGAACGAGGGGAGGCTGTCTGTTCATAGACAGGTCTGCACTCAACATCTGATTGATGAGGGATTGAGAATTCCGGACTTGGCAAGTCACAAACATGCTGGGAAATTAGTATTTCTAAGTAGAACTCTGTTAGAGGAGTCTGCATGGGGCCCTGCGATTGGGGTTACTTTTCTTGACCTTATCCCTGATCATTTGGGCGAATGTTGTAAGTTAAAGGGTTAAATGCAGTTCTTTAATGAAAACTGTACTGTGCTTCGAGTGTTGCCGGTGTTTAGTGAGCTTGTCTGGTCTAGAAAGGTACTATATCAAGATTTAGTGGTGGGGAATGCTTTGGATCCACTAGGGGAGCAGCTACAACTTCTGGGGGAGGGGACCCACTCTTAGTGAAATTGGGCGCCAGACCGGAGTTATCTCAATAATTTTGAAAATTCTCTGATCTGGCGATTGGTTTGCAATGCACTATGCCTCAGGATTGGTTGGAGTATTGACCCTTTTTGGATGTATACTAGTGGGGAACGGTTTGAAATAAACTACATAGATACTGATGGTTCTTGTTTATGTTTGTACAAGTGCCTTACTTGTAATGTTTTCAGTATGCAAATTTAGTTCTGAAAAGTTTTGCATTTAGTCAGTCTTTGAATCCTTTTGGGCAGCAAAATTAGCATGTTTCTTCTTGGTGATTGTCTAGTTACTAATCTTTTGATTAAGTCGTATATGTAAGAGAACCTCTCTTTGCCATACTAAACAAAAGGGAGATTATTGCGAAGCAAAAAGTGAATTTTCATCATTACAGCAATTCCACTTTAAGTTTGAGTTTTGTTTAACGGCATATCAACCTGTTCTCACTACAATTCATGCCTAATTTTAACTTTTAAAAACCACTATTTTGACAATTAACTTCTCTATTAAAAGCAGATATAAACATCGTCCTGTTACGTTTTTGTTTTATTTTTTCCTATGATAGTTTTGGTGTGAGTTTTTGTGACTTATTTTGCGTTTTTTTTTTTTTTTTTTTTTTTTTTTTACCTGGATTCGTTTTATTTACTTTTCTTTTATCTCAGTAATGAGAAAGACTATCCTCTAATATTCTTTGGGTTTTCATTATATCACCATGTCTAAAACCTTCATTAAACTACCAGTGCATATGTATGTATGTCGTTCTGTTCCTGGTGGGCTGTCCCCCTAAATAATCCATTTCTACCCTATTTCCACCACTAACAATTATTACGCTGTTGTCCGCGTGACCACCTTACATTCATTAACTCTCATCCTTGAGTGGCCTTAGGATCTTGATAAGTGGTTATTCCTTTGTAAAAAAATACCTCTGATAAATACAAAATTTATTCAAACATTTCTTCTTCTTCTACTTTTTTTTTTAATATATTTTTCTATACATTTCTTCTTCTGGCGTTTTTATTTCCCTGGCCAGTGATTACACGCTTTTTAATATTTTCAAACCCTCCCTCCAGTCATCAGAGTTCAACTATAAACTATGTCTAAATTACATTCTGTACAATTTTATCTAATCACTTGCTTTCAAGTTATCCTGGTCGACTAATATACACGCGATTCAAGGCATTCATGCTTCTGCAACAGTTTATCGAGAATATTTATCAAACTTAAAAAAATAAACAATATTTTCTATTTTCACCATAACCGTAAAAAACTATCTTTTCTTACTCCACTTGCATAGCATCAGGTGAAATTTCCATGAATAGTTTCTTTATATAAATTTCTTACCTGTGGTCTACATTAGCAGGTGACTGCTACTATGCAGACGACAACATACCCGTCTTCAAACCCAATGCCAACCTACTGGTCATAAACTGACATCTTTGCATTCCATACATTAGTTTCGATTCTCTCATAATATGCCTCCTGATTTAACGTGCAATCTATCTCAATCGCATTCACCCTCTAATGGCATTTTACCCTTGCTGAATAGAGGCACATTATGGAAAAATTAAAAAGAATTTTTAAAACCATATTTAAAAATGTTGACAACTTGATTATTTAACATGATAATATTTTCTTTTAATTCTTCCTACGAGAATGATTAAAATCTGACACGTGTACTTTAATTTTCTCTTGATTTAAACTGGCATATCCATTTTATTCATTAAAGATGCTTTTACATTATAGCACTAACAATTAAAACGTCGCACTGACAATGTTATTTTTTATTGTGCATTGCTGGTCCAATTTAATAACTGAAATGTTCCTTTAAGTCGATAGAAATTGTTTCCACAATATCCAATCTCGAACTTAAAATATTATTTTTTAGTTTGCAGGTGCATTGCTGGTCCAATTTTATTACTAAAACGTTCCTTAAATTGCTTCCACAATGCCCAATCGTTTTATAGATCCAGAATAATAAATACTTTTACTATTGTATTGTTTACTTATAAGACACGTATAAGCCAGAAATACAAACATACAATTTCTATTTACATGTAAAGTGATTACATTAGGTTTTAAAAAATTCTGAAATGAAGTATGTGTATTCTTTAGTTTATTTGGACACCTTTTTTCATCTTGCTTATTATTTTCATCCAATTCTTTTATTTTCTTTAGTCATCTAACATTATTTATTATTAATTTTCATGAAACGCTTTCTCCACTAGCTGCAGCCCTATGTTCTTATTGCTATAGACGGATCGTGTGTGATAATACAGTCAGCATATCAGCTGCTAATCTTGCAGTATGGAAATCATATTGCTTGTAACTGAGTACGTTCAAGCAAGGAATTATCATAGAAAATTCCTTAGCAAAAAGAAAAAGAAATTCATTTTTGAACATATCAAGATAGTTAAAAATGCTCAACCAAACGGGAGCTTAGAAATATAATAATATATTTATTATTTAAATTATATTTCTACCTCCCCGTTAGATCGAATGGGTTTGTCTTTTACCTATCCTGATATGTTTAACAAGAAATTATTCTTTCTCATAGAGATTTTTCTTTACTATAATTTTTAGTTTGAATATTTGAAGAAATTAAATTCAAACTCTGTAAATTAGAATTTAAAACAATTTATTATTCGACAAGGAATGCATACGAAAACTTGAAATTCTCCTTATTCCATGGAGTCTCAAAGAATGGCTTTTAACATCAGAGGAAATATTTAGCAAAATAATCATTATAGGCCAGCAATAATTAATCTAGTTAGTACATGAATTGAAAAGTACAAATTATCATAGAATACATATTTGTATAAAAGTTAGTAATAAAGCAGAAATCTATTGGTTAAAAGGATATTGCAAAAGAAGTCCAGGCTCGATGAAGAAAATGTGAAAGAATTTAGTTCAATCTCAAGAAAAAAAAAAATATATGTATATATATATATATAGTCATCCACATACAGTACTGTTTCGCTGTTTCAAATCTCATCAGTGCGGCTAGACAGGCAACTACCTCAAGCCAGGATTGAAACCCGACCGATTGTACGAGAATCAAGGCTCCTAACCATTATGCTATCGGCAGTTGCTGAGCGAGTCGTGAGTTTAACGATGTTTTGACATCGTCTGGAATACCGCCGCTCGATTTGTTTACACAAAGAGCATCGCTTATACGCTAATGGTAATTCGTGTATCACTTCTCAATATGCTCAACTCAAGATGAGGAGCATTATAGTCATCCACATACAGTATTGTTTCGCTGTTTCACAGCTCATCAGTGTGGCTAGACAGGCAACTACCTCAAGCCAGGATTAACCAAAGGATAAGGTGAGATAACCCTGACAGAAACCTTCAGAGGAGTTTAGGCCCTGTCAGCTGCGGCATGCATGACCCACAGTCATGTGGTGTATCCTCTGGTGCCCAGATATGGATCGAATAGCATTGGGATGGAAAGGGCTCCCGTAAGCCATGGTTAAGGCAATCCCTCTAGGAGAAGCAAATCTCCGAATTAAAAAATTATAAAGTGGAAAACCAGTATTCGCATTAAACTGGTCTGCAGTTTTAATTGTTGTTGTGTATCTTGCTCTTGCTTGTTGTTGGATCTCAACATTTTGATCAGCAACCTGCGGCTGATGGCTGCCCATATTAGCCGGAACATAGATATTATGCTAAACAACACTCACTCCAGTTCTGTTGCTGGAATGTGAGAACACTTATTGACAATGGTAAAAGACTGCAATTTTGGCTACGGAATTGCAAAGATACAATGTAAACACTGCTGTACTCTGAGATGCGTTTCAGGATAAACTGGTCGAAGGTGAGTCCGGCTACACAATCTTCTGGTCTGGTAGATCTGAAAAGGAGAGGCGTAAGGCTGGTGTGGGCTTTGTGGTTAAGAATTCCTTAATTGACAAGATCAAGCAGCCAGTTGGCATAAATGACTATGCAATGAGATTGAGAATTCCCCTTACTGCTTGTTATTTCATGAATGCTCTTTCTGTCTAACCCGCCGACTCTTACTTCTTTTTATCATATGCTTACATCTGTTATCACCGGTTTGCCAAGTGCTGAGAGTGTGGTAGTTCTTGGTGACTTCAATGCACAGGTCAGATCAGATAATGAGACTTGGTCTCTGTAGGGTCCATATGACATTGGCAATTCAAATGGTATGCTGCTCCTCCATCTCTGCAGTGAACTAAGTCTTGTTATCACCAACACTTTTTCTCACCAGAAAAACAAGGAAACCTGGTTCCATCCCCAGTCTAAACATGGCTATTTGCTTGATCACATACTGTGTAGACATGGTGATGTTGGAAATTTTTGCAAAGTTAGAGTAATGCGTGGTGCAGACTGTGGTATTAATCATTTAATGGTTTGAGCTGAATTCAAAATTACAATTCGCAAGAAAAGGCGTTTCAATGGAGTCAAAGCACATAAGCCTATTGATGTCTCCAAATTGAAGGATTCAGTCGTACGAAGTTCCTTGAAATCTGCTTTTAAGATTTGTAGATTTCTCAGATTATGATTGTGAGACAGTAAGACATACAATATACCAAAAAGTTGTTGAAGCTCTTGGATTGAAGGTTCCCAGACATAGAGATTGGTTTGCTGATGATTCCAATCTAATTAACCTTCAAATCGATAGAAAGCAGAAAGCTTATTTGAAACTTCTCAACGCTTCTCTTCTGTACAGAGTGAGGTTTTGTGTTGTGTGCACCAAATAAAAAACAAATGGTGGTCTGACCTCTCCATAGAGATACTGACTGCCTACAATCATAGAGATGTTAATACATTTCATTCTTTGCTTCGTCAGGCCAATAGTCCGAAATCCTCTTCAACTACATTGCTCCTGGAGACGGATGGGAGAACCCTACTGAAAACCTCAGATGAAATTATGCATCCATAGCATGAATACTTGCGTGATCTTTTTCACAACCCATCCAATGTTGACGTTGCTGCAATAGAAAGTATTCCTCAGTGTTTCTTTCGTCCGGAATTTCATGCTGAACCGACTCTTGTAGAAATAGTTGACTGCATAAAATAGATAAACTCGAACACAGCCCCTGGGCTGAATGACATTCCTGTCGAGTTGCTGAAACATGGTGGTGTCAATGTACATTGTGCGGTCCACTCTTTGATACTGTCAATATGGCAGGGTAACCAGGTTGCCCAAGACTGGATAGATGCTATCCTGATTATGTTGTACAAAGGAAAGGGTGCAAGGTCTAACTGTGGAAATTATCAAGGTATCTTGCTGCTGACTGCGGTTAGAAAGGTATTTGCACGGATCTTGCTAAACTGATTGGAGAAGTATATTTGTCCTGATATCCTATCAGAATCCCAATCTGGTTTTAGAAGTGGATGCGGGACCATGGATACGGTTTTTCTGCAAGACAGTTTTTGGAAAAGTGTATTGAGCAGCATGTGCCTCTTTGCCAGGTGTTTGTGGACTTAAGCAAGTCGGTTGACGCAGTTAACCGTGAGGCACTCTGGAAAGTGCTGCGTCACATCACGTGACCTCCTTGTTTACCTTAAATACCCTCTTCATATGAAGAGCCGAGTTCGTCTAACAACTCGCTACACTTCGACGTCTCGTCTCTGACATAAACTGTTCTCCTGTGAATTATTGTTGAAACCTGCCTTATCCCCGGAAAGGCATCTGACCACATACATACGTGGTGGCAGCGGCCAAAAATTCAAAAGAATTCAGCCTCCCTCAATAATACGTTTTACAAACGGAAGCAAATAAGTGCCCATTGACTAGGGGTCGGTGTACGGTAAGACTTTCTACAAAAAAAACAAAACAGAAAAAAAGCAAAAAAAAAACACACCACATTTCTATTAGTAACATAACATACATACGTATGTTCTTGTCGCACGAATCTTACCTTAAAGCTTAAAGAATTAATTTAATCAGACTGTTTCTTCACTTTTATTTTCTTTCAGATATTGATAGAAAATAACGGATGCCATTTGTTAATTCAAAAGTTTCTTTGCTAAACTTTTAAACTATTGAAAGGACGAAAGTAACAACAACAAAAAAAAAACAAAAAAAAAACAAAAAACAATTTTTACTCTCACTCATATTACAGCAAAGATTATTAGAAATTTGAACCTTTATTTTTCGTTTATTTTTTTCTAAAAGAAATTGAATTTTTACAATAGTCGATTTAATTATATGTTGTTGTTCTTATAACAACACACCTTTGAGTCAGTAAAAAAAAAAAAAAAAAAGTCTCCACCCTGATCTTTGATTAAAGTTTTCTACGGCTATTTTTTCAACTTGTTCAATTTCACGGTGATTAATTTGGAAACTTTTAAATTAAAATTAAAATAAAAGGATGTCTGCCTTCAGCACTAAACAAAGAATCCTCACTGAACACGAATCAAGAGGCTCGCTCGAAGCCTGGTGTGAGCAGTTATTATACCATATCTCAAATGAAGATAAATTCGAACGCTATTTGGAGGATCTTAAAACCTGGTGCAGTGTCGCAAGTGGCATCCCCCACAGAGGCTTCATAACCGATGAACAAGAGGTTAATGGGAAAAGATTCTCGGCGGAAAAAAAAGCCATTAACCTAAAAGTACTACTCGGCTTTATAAGCATCCATGCCCCTGTTGTTAGTAGTACCTTCGTAAAAGAAGAGGCGCACAGTATTGACGAAATCTTTGATAGACTCCGTCAATACTATGATTGTCGTAAATCCGGTACGACCATAATGAACATGTTTAAATTTAAATGTGGCGCCAATCAAACAAGAGAGGCTCTCTGGGAAAGATGCTACTCATTTACGGAAGACAGCTTGATTACAAAATCTTCAGCCATTAAACATTGTGGATCAAAATTAGAAAACGATGAATGCCTAACCCCTACATTACAGAACATCACGGTGATGATCTGGCTTGATGCAATCCATCGAGAACTACCATCCATTGTTAAACAAAGATTCGCGATCACTCTAAGGGACTCCACTCTATATTCTATTAGGGCGGAGATCAGTGATGCTATACCATCCCTATTACAAGAAATAGGGGACAGAGAAGGGAATATAGCATACTCTTCCATCAACAGAAGTAGAAGATCTGGAAACCAGAGAGGTCGCCTAACAAAAAGACCGAAATGTTGCCTCTGCGATGCAGCAAACAGACTAGGTGCAGAGACTCACTACTTCCAAAACTGCCCTTTTATGCCAACATCAGATAGAAGATTTCTTCGATCTAAAATTACTGATATTGAAATCTTATCGGAATCTGAAGAAGAAGACGAAGACTTCAAGTACCACGAACCCAACAGTAGGCTGGTCCGAGTTAAACAACCTCAGAACCCCAAAATCAACAAGGTAGATATTGTATCATCACCGTGTATGGAAGTAGAAACAAACAAAGAAAACTCGATCATTATACTGGACACCGGTGCGGAAACTAATTTAATTAGGAAAAGCGAGGCGAGACGTCTAAAACTAAATATCCTGCCCACCATCCACAAAGCTAACATGGCGGACGGTGTCTCCCCCATGGAAATAGAAGGGGAATTACACTTCAATGTTTCGAGAACGTGTCCAATCACAAATCAAGCCCACTGCTTTCGCTTTGACGGACTTGTAGTTAAGGACCTGAACTGTGCCATTCTGGGTGGCATGCCATTTATGGACAGGAATGACGTTTACCTTCGCACAAACACCAACCACGTTTACCTCTGTGATTGCTGTGATTTCAAATACCTCAATATAAAAAGACACGCTAATGTTAAAGCAGCAACTATATTGCACGTCCCACGACAGACCTGCCTACTACCTGGTTCCAGCGTTGCCTTATCGATACCACCTGAATACCAGGATAAAATAGTTTCAGTAGAACCTAGATGCAATAACAATCAGGATGAATGGATCCAATGTGAGCTAGTGAAACCGGATCATGATATAATAACGCTGACCAACAAGTCCACCATACCCATACTCATCAAACGCCATGAGCAAGTATGTCAGATACGCCACACGACCCAATTATCACTATCCAGTGATACTTTGAAACCGACTCCAATAATTCTTACCAATGATTCCAAACAAACGGACAGGTCAGCAGAAATTTCTGTGGACCCCTCGAACATCCTTAGCCAGGAAGAAAAGACCATCTTCTTCACGACAAATAAGAAATATAATCAGGTATTTTCACCGGTAATCGGATGCTACAATGGAAGATCAGGAAATTTCCAACACAGGATTAATGTTGCCGTATCTCTACCACCACAAAGAAAGGGACGCATTCCATTATATAACCGGACAAATCTAGAGCGACTCCAAACCAAGATTGATGAACTATACGAACAAGGTGTCTTCGTACGCCCAGAAGACATAAACATCACAGCGGAATATGTAAACCCTTCATTCCTTGTTACCAAACCTTCAGGAGGCTTTCGGTTAGTGACTGCATTCACTGAACTAAGCCAGTACACCAAACCACAACCTGCTCTCATGCCCAAAGTAGATGACATCATAAGACATATTGCTCAGTTTAAATTCTTAATTAAAACTGACTTAAGTCAAGCATACTTTCAAATACCCTTGGCCAAATCATCAATGAAATATGTCGGCATCTGTACACCATTCCGTGGTGTATATGTTTATACCAGAGCGGTGATGGGTCTTCCAGGCTCTGAATCAGCTTTAGAACAATTAATGTCCAAAGTCCTAGGCGATCTAATGATAAAAGGATCGGTGGTAAAATTGGCTGATGACCTATATGTCGGGGCCAACACACCCCGGGAACTTAACAAAGTATGGGAACAAGTATTACAAACACTACATAAGAATAACTTGAAGTTATCCCCATCTAAAACGGTTTGCTGTCGAACATCGACAGAAATTCTGGGTTGGCGATGGACCAATGGAACCCTCAAAGCTACAAGTCATCGTCTAAATACCTTGGCTGCCTGCAATCTCCCTGAAACCATCAAAGAAATGAGATCATTCATAGGATCTTACAAATTCCTAAGTAAAGTTATACCTAAACATTCAGATTTTTTAGCACCTCTAGATAAAGTCTGCGCAATGGGCTCGTCAAACGACAGAATCAAATGGACATCAGATCTGGAAGACACATTCCTCAAAGCCAAAGAACATCTTAAACAAGCCAAAATCCTAACCTTACCTAGAAGAGAGAACCAACTACAGATAATCACGGACGCAGCTACAACCTCTGCCGGCTTAGCGGCATCCCTTTTCGTATTAAGAGGAAACAAACCCCACCTCGCAGGTCTATTCAACGCTCGTAAAACATCCAACCAAGCAGGTTGGCTAGCTTGTGAGTTGGAAGCTCTGGGCATAGCGTCGGCTATCAAACACTTCAGCCCATATATAATTCAATCAGAAAACATCACCGAAGTACTCACGGATAGCCGACCCTGTGTACAAGCATATGAAAAACTCCAACGCGGCGCATTCTCCGCAAGCTCCAGAGTCATGACGTTCCTCAGTGTCATACCTCGATATCCTGTCAAATTATCCCATTTACCAGGTAAAAATAATATATCAGATTACGCCAGCCGAAATCCTATCCATTGCGAAGGAAAATGCCAAATCTGTAAATTCATCAGTGCCCTAGAGGAATCCGTGGTTAGAGAAGTCACCGTAAAAGACATACTAGCTGGTCACTGTCCTATCCCATACATGACTCGCAATACGTGGATTCAAGCTCAACAAGACTGTCCAGACTTACAACAAGTATATCGGCTACTACGCGATGGCAGAACTCCATCTAAAAAGAAGAAAGGGTTAACCACAATTAAAAGGTATTTACAACATTGTAAACTCTCATCAGCCCCTGCAGATGGGTTAATCATAGTTATGCGGGAAGAAGCCTTACGGCCTGCTAGACAAAGAATCGTCATTCCCCAAGGGGTATTAGATGGACTTTTGGTCGCTCTACATTTACAACTCCAACACGCCAGTAAACATCAGTTAAAACAAATCTTTAATATGGGATTCTATGCACTGGATACAGATAAAGCCATCAATCGCACCGTAGATAGTTGCCACACTTGCGTATCACTAAAGCAGGTACCAAGTCAGTTCAAAAATCAATCGTCAACAAAACCACCTGACAAAATTGGGAGCTGGTACGCTAGTGATGTCATCAAACGTGAAGGACAACTGATATTATTAGTTCGAGAAAATGTTTCTTCCTTGACACAGGCAACATTATTACTATCGGAGAGCAGTCAATCTCTTAAGGATGGCCTAATCACCACCATATCAAGATTCCGTCCCCCGTCAGGAGATGAAGTAAAAATCAGGGTCGATGGCGCTTCGGGATTTCAAGCCCTACTCACCGATAGTTCACTGGAATCGTTCCATATCAAAATAGAGGTTGGAGAAATAAAGAACATTAACAAAAACCCTATTAGTGAACGTTCAATATCAGAATTCCATACAGAACTATGCAAATTGAAACCAAATGGTGGCAAAATAACAGACACTGAATTGGCCATAATAATTTCCAATATGAACAGCAGATTCAGAGAAAATGGCTACTCTTCACTAGAAATTTGGACAATGAGAGACCAAATCACAGGAGAAAAACTACCAATAGAATACAAAAGCCTGATTGAGGAGAAACACCGAAATAGATTAAAAAGACATGAATCCTCAGCTAAATATAAGGGCCGAGGCAGAACTACCGAAATAAAAACCGATACTAAAGTTGGAGAGATCGTCTATCTATACCAAGATAGAGTTAAAACCAATGCTCGCAACAAATATATGGTGATGGAAGTTGAAGATCAGTATTGTACTGTACAAACGTTTACAGATTAAACAATTTCGGGGAAAAAGATATAAAGTGAAGAAGTCTGACATTATCAAAGTTGAACAACACCCTAACTACCACACCATTGATCAAAACAATACCGAAAGTGAATACGAAATAGATAGTCCCATACATGTCGAATCCGAATCATCAATAGATGAACAATCGGACTCTTCCAAGCACAGTGACACAGAAAACACACAAGATGACAGTATAGACCATAAAGATCCAACCGAAGAAACCCCCCTGGAAGTAACTCCCGAGGAAATTACTTATACGCGTCGTCCGTCACGGATCCGAAGACGTCCGAAGTTCTTGGAAGAAAATTATATATTATAAATTAGCTCAAACAAGTGCGTAAATTCGGATCATACAAGTACAACATGGAGGAAGAGGAAAGAAGGAAATAAAAGGACTCCGTCACATCACGTGACCTCCTTGTTTACCTTAAATACCCTCTTCATATGAAGAGTCGAGTTCGTCTAACAACTCGCTACACTTCGACGTCTCGTCTCTGACATAAACTGTTCTCCTGTGAATTATTGTTGAAACCTGCCTTATCCCCGGAAAGGCGTCTGACCACATACATACGCTGGAAATATTTTCCTGTACACCTGCTTTTACGAAAAAGTCTAAGCAACTTCATAGTATGAAAGGTTGTGTCAACTTCAATGGTCGGCTATTCGAAGAATTGATAATGGAGTGAAGCAGGGTGATATAGCTGCACCGACATTATTTTTTCTGTATCTGCTGTGCTCTAGTATGGTTTCCACAATTACAATATGGGTGTTTATATTAGATTCCAAACGACTAGAAAGGTGTCCAACTTTAGAAGATTCCAAGTCAAAACACTTGTTAGTGATGGATTAGTAAGGGAGCTATTGTATGCTGATGACTTGGTGACCCATTCCCCTGTAGATAGGCAATTAGTGATGAATCTCTTTACGAATTCTTGTACCTGCTTCAGACTAACAGTTAGCATTAAAAAACTTAGGTCATGTACACTCCTGCTTCTGGAACCTGACATCTCTGTATATGTGAAGTGCCTTGAAGTCTTAAAACATTTGCCTCCCTTAGTAGATAGTCTGGTCTGATGGTGATTTAACTCTGACAACTAAAATGTCAGTCTATCAAACATGTGTAGTGCCATCCCTAATCCATGCCTCTAAAACAAGGACCTTGTACCAGTCACAGGTAGAGCTGCTTGAGAGGTTTCATCAGCATTGCTTTAGCGACCTTCTGGGTTTAAAGTGGGATAGTTTTGGCCCTAATACATATGTCTTAAATAAGAATAAAACAACCATTATCGCTAGCATTGTTATTAAGAAGCAGATGCGTTGGGCAGGTCATCTTGCCTGGCTTGATGACTATCGACTCCCAAAACAGTTGTTTTATGGTGAGCTCTTTCTTAGCAAAGAAAAAAAATAGTACAAGCCCAAAAAACATTTTTGTGATAGCATCAAGGAGAGTCTGCTGAGCTTTCATGTTTCTGTTGACAGTTAGGTGTTCTTAGTGTATGATCGGCACTGATATACAGGAGCACAGAACACTTTGAAGCAGCAAAGATAGACCGAGCAAAGCTCAAGAGAGCATATAGGAAACGCTAAACCTTGCCGCCCAATCCTGGTGATCTTTGGATCTGTAAGGTGTGTGACCAGGCTTTGTTGTCCAAGGCAAGTCTTGTTAATCACGTGAAAGTTCCGTTCCGTTGCTGTTAGTTTCATCCAAATCAATGATCGTTTCATTTCTGCTTGAGGGTGTGCAAGTCGCTGGCGGGACTGAAAAGTCATCTTCGGACACATGAACTTTCAGTGATTGAGCGAGTGACACTCGTCTTACAAGACGTCTCAATCATCATATATATATATATATATATATATATATATATATATATATATATATGTATATATATATATATATATATATATATATATATGAAAAAAGAATTACAATTAAGTTTACAAAGACAATCCAAAATACTAAACTTAAAAAATATATATATATGTGTGTGTGTGTGTGTGTGTGTGTGTGTGTGAAAAAAGAATTACAATTAAGTTTACAAAGACAATCCAAAATACTAAACTTAAAATATATACTAAATATTAAAGACTTAATATTTATAAATTAATGCTAACCAGATGTAAAAGCTCAATAAAACCAAATAGGAAATAGAGCTTATATTACTTCTTTTGAGTTTCCTTTTTGGAAATTAAATATATTTTAAACTCTTGTTATAGTGTATTTAAACATGTTTTATTCACTCTTTGCTTATATATATATATATATAATATATATATATATATATATATATAATGTGTGTGTATGTATATATATATGTATGGTTAGTGAGATAATGCTCATTTATTTTTAATAAATCTGGAGGCATACATAAACATAAGCGGTTGAGGAGAGAGTCCAGTAAAGAAACAAATTATAGATCCCATTTTGTTTTGTATTTGAAACCGACAGCACTGATGTTGTTCGGATCTTCTGTAATATATATATATATATATATATATATATATATATATATATATATATATATATATATATAAAAGAAATTTCGTTTCCCTGGTGTGCAATTGATAAGAGATAAACAGGAAGTGTGGAAAAACGTAATGACTACAATCTTTGGTGAGAAGTTACAAAGCTGATCAATGGTGACTAATAAAAGTTCATTATGATCATTATGAGGCAATTATGTGAATCTATTATCTGTGAGGGAGGTTGGAATCGGACCAGATATCGACCGCTTGCTCTGCAATTCATCCTCACATATGTTATGCCTCTTAATCTTTATAACCATGTAATGAAGTGACTTTCGCATGATCTCTAAACAGATGTTTACTTTTAGTTCAAGAGTCGCTTATTTATGGATACGACCTGAAGCAATCGTATTATTATCTCTATCACTATAATGATTTTGTATGTTACGAGGTGCATTCAATAAGTTTCTATACTTTTTTTGTGCAGCCATTTTTATTGATAATACCCACATAAAATACCAGTCACTGCACTTGTTGTACCATTCCAACAACTTCTGGAATGACCCCACTGAAAGTTCTCTTGTGTGGGCGTGTCAATAACCCTCGTCATTCTCCTGAATTGTCTCATAAGGACACCCTCTAAGGTTTTCCTTGAGCTTAGGGAATAACGCAAAATCACAGAGAGCAAGGTCTGGACTATAGGAAGGGTGAGAAACTGCTTGATGCCCATCTTGATCAAATAGTCTGTGACAAGGATGGAGTTGTCGACTGCACCGTTGGGAAACACTTCAAGTCTTTTGTATATTCAGTTCCTCACAAATAATTTTGTGTACAGTTCCCACACTAACATCAAACTGTGCACTTCTTGTCTCTATAGACTCAGGACAGTTCTTATTCATTAAATTCTTTATTTGGCCTATCAACTTTGGTGTTCTTACTTTCTTACTCCTCCTACACCTCGTATCATCCCTCACAGAATCCTGGCCTACCTTGAATCTTTTATGCAACTCAAAAACTGATGCTCTATTCATGCGAGATGACCCCAAAGCTGTCTGAAGAATTCCATACGTTTCTCTGACAATTTTTCAAATTTAAAACTGAATTTTACTGCAAATCGTTCTTCTAAATTGTTCTCATGTTCAGATTACATTTTGGAAATTCCACAGTCGTGAGAATCAGGCTTTAGTAGGGTGTATTTCCATTCCTGTTGTAGCTGTTCATTTGAACCTGAAATTATAAAAATTGGTTAGTCATATCAAATGTACAGCAGTAACATACTGAATTCTCAATAGTCTATGATAATTGTAAATGTTTGCACAAAAAAGTCTGGAAACTTATTAAAGGCACCTCGTAGATATTTGTATATGTTTATATATGCAGGATTACCTCCTAATCTCATTATTCAATCATTATGGATTTCGGAACATAACTGATAGGCGTACGGAGTTCCAAGTTGGGTTATATTTAGTTTGATTTGGTTTATACAAAGGGATAAAACAAATGGTTGGAACCCTTAAGTAAACTTCAGATACCTTTGATTTTATGAAGTTTTAACAATAGGCATTAATATATTTCATTTTATTTGGAGTATTTTAAATGGGCTTTGGGAATCATTCTATATACACAAAATCTCATTAGAAAATGTTCATATTTTAGATTAACATTAAATTTGATTCATTGCTCACTATTAGGTTTTTTCATGGAAATCGCTCGAGAAAGTACTTGATGTAAGGAACAAACTAGAACGATGCAAGTTAATCAATAACCTTTGATAGTAAATTATGAATAAAATGAAGAAACATAACTTTGCTTGTTTCAAATAAAATTCATATTGTAAGTCATATCAACGCTTGACAAAAGACATAAATCAATTTTACGCAGAGAGACCCGCCTGTTTATTAACATGATTACACACAAAGTAAGAGGGGACTTGTAATACATTTCGTTTTTATAAACAGTAAAAGGGGAGATAACTCCAAGTTACTTAAAACCTTAAATAACACGTCAGCATAAACCCAAACAAAGGAAGCACCTCGAAGTTACCTAAATCCTTACATCACTAAAAATAAGCAGAAATATGGAGCCTTCGAAAGGGAGACAACTCTTACAACTTTCACAGCATTAAAACATGATTGCAGTTAAAATCTATCTCACATTGATAATTCTAGCAAACAGAACATGATTATTACAAAAAGATGTCTATTGACTTTAGACTTGAAAAGACCAGAGCAGTAGATAGAAGAAAAACATTCATCAATATTAGAGTTCCACAATGTTGCAGTTCTTGGAAAGAAACTACTGAAATAGAAAGCTGTATTGCAGTGATATGTTAAGACAGTGAATTGATAAAGATCACTAGATCAACGAGTAAAACGAACTGGAACAAAGGAAGCAGGAAATAAATCAGAAGAACACAGGCCATAACAGTATTTAAAGCAAAAAACGGAGACTAGCAAAATCGCGTCTGTGAGAAAGAGGTTGCAGAAAGGGTGCGACGAATCACAGATATGTTTCTGCACTTTATCCAGAACCTTCAAATAGGACAGTTAATCAAGATTCATTTCATTAGAATTTCTTGCTCTTCTTAGAGTGAGTATTCGTAACTTTAATGCCATAAATATGATTTAATATCTTAATCTTTAGTTCTAGTGTTGAAGTAAACATTGAAAATGTATACATAAAATATATTTTCTAATAACATAAAATCTCATACCATTTTATATGTAAACTTGAAATTATAAAAATAAATATATATCACAATAGAAAAATGCGATCATGAAAAGTAATATGTTTAAGTTTAAACGTGGAAAAGAAAAGGACACGCTATTCTAGCAAGAAATATAAATGTATAACTTAAAATATTGCAGCATTAATAATTGATTATATAATAAATTGAACTAAAAAAAAATCTTAATGCTGCAATATTTTAAGTTACAAATTATTTTTACTAGAACATCTTGTCCTTTTCTTTTCCATGTTAAAGCTTAACCATATTACTTTTCATGCTCGTATTTTTCTATTGTAATCCATGATTTTTCCAGGCATCCAGTAAATTCACTTGTTCCTTGTTTGATTTCAGTTTTATTTTTGGCCCCCATAAACATAATATACACATATGTAAACCAGTGTAAGGCACTCATCTGCTTTCATCCTCTGTGTTTCACTTGTTACTTCTCTTTTCGCGAGAACGGTGAATTAGTAGCAACACTAGTCGCTGAAACGACGTAGTTGCTATGGAAACCAGTCATAAAAAGTGTCGCTCACCTCCTTACGAACTTTTACGATTTTGAACACCAGTAAATTCATCATAACTTCGTTTTATTGAACGAAAATTGAAATGTTTTCACACTGTATCTCAGAAGGTGATCTATAAAATATACTAATTGTTTGAAATTTGGTTGAACAATGAGTGAGCTGTGAAGCTTTAAAGCATTCTAAATGACTAAAACTGCCACTTTACCATATATTCAACAAACACTACCCTGTTTGAGTGATAACACCGATTTATATATATATTTATATATATATATATATATTTATATCTTTGTGTATATATGTATATATATATATATATCTTTGTGTGTGTGTATATATATATATATATATCTTTGTGTGTGTATATATATATATGCACACACACATGTACATATATATATATATATATATGCTTACATGTACATATTCCTATATATATATATATATATATATATATATATATATATATATATATATATATATATATATATATATATATACCAGCAGAAGTACCCGTCGTTGACTGGGTTCAAAACCAGCCTACAGGAAATGGACTGTGATTGATGAAAGTATGATTGGTTATGAAAAGGAGGGGGTTGTAAAGAGATAGGTTTTGATACTCATAAATTTTACCAAAAGACAAATATAATGAAAATAAAGATAATTTTCGCGAAAATATATTTTTTTATATCAACTTTGTTTCCATTCGTAGCCAAGCGTGACCAACAAAATGATGTTTCCTTACAAAGAGAAAATGTTATATATATAATAATACAAATATACAAGAAATAAATGTTACCATAGTATATAAAAGTTACTTTTATGGTAGAAAAGTTCATTGGTTTGTATTTTTAAGTAGTTTGTAAAAGAAAATTTTTTTTTTCAATTCACGAACCGGTTTAAAAAAAATCAAAATTGCAGCGACTTTTAAATGGAGAGCCCCGTTTTCAATTTGAACGAGGAGCACCTGAGTATTCTGTGTTAACAATGTAAGAGAGTTCCGTCAACGTAAGGAATATTTATAAACATATTTTAAGGTTTTCCGTTATTTTGTGCTTGAGGAATATTCGATTAAGGCGTGTGTAGTTTATATAAAAATCCATTTAAGAAGTTATCGCCTCAAATTTCGTTTTAATTTCGGTTCGCTGAAATTATTTCAAGTAAAGAGCATTAAAAACTATTTCAAAACAAAAAAAAACATGAACTGAACTTTTATTGACTATGGTAACATTTATTTCTTGTACATTTATTTTTTTGGGTAGTCTTTTGTTCGCTTTTCTGCTAAACACTCTTACTAAATAATATCGACGAAATATCGAAAAACAAAGAAACAAAAACAGTTTTGAAAAATAATGAAGCTTTACTTTAGTAAAATATTCCGAAACAGCAAAATGGGATATTAAAAAAGTAAACACGTAATTACTTTAGTTTTTTAAGCAAATAATCGATATAAATATGAATAAGAAGAAAATGGCGCCCTTTTCAAGCAGAACAGCTTCGTTTCAGTTTTACAGTATTGAACGGTGTAGTATTGCGCCGTCGGATTCAGGATTGTGCTATTGAAATGTAAAGAACACGCAGAAAGGGCTGTAATCAATTGAATTCCTTCTAGTACACTGACAAAAAAGCTTAAACAGATATATGAATAAAAATAAAAAGGTTATATAAATGTTTTTGTAAAGACACGTAATCACGTGAGCAGGATTTTTTCCTTCTTTTGACACAATAATAAGTAACATTCTTATTTTTTATTATTTATCTATTTTCGAAAGAGTGCCACGTGCAAGTGGAGAAGGATAAAAAACAGTTATGCAAAATTTGTGTCGAGAATTGTCTATAGTTCCAACTTATTTTTTTGGCTTTCACTTTAATGAGAACTTGAATTTATGAGGTGAATTTATTCGACACAATATGATTCAACTCAAAAAAATAAATAAAAGCTAACGTGAATTAAGATTAAAGTTAAGGTGTTATTGTGGACCATCACCCCTTTTAAAAAACCTTGTTAAACTTTGTAACATATTTACATTCTATGGAGGTCAGGCGCGAACGAACATCCAATAATTTTATTATACCACATTTTTTCAAACTGAAATATAAGTATCAAAGTATACTTACGCAAATAGATATGAAAAGTCTTTGTTAAAGTTTGTGCCATATTTCCATGGAGTACAGGCGCGAACGCAGAACCTACAATTTTATTATACCATACCTATTTTAGTTGAAACATACTTATCAAAGTATTCTTATGTACATCTATATCAAAAACTCTTGTAAACGTTTTGTTTTTTCATTTTTTTTCCATACTTTGGGGGCCAAGCGCGTACGCAGACCCCACAATTTTTATGAACCACCGTTCTGCCAGATCAAACATACCCATTTCTGATCCTCGATACATCTTCTATCATTATATGTAATCAGTTTTTTAAAATAGTCAACCATATAGTTGCCTATTCGTGACCAGACACACACACACACAAACAGACGTTCAGCTTTATATATATATATATATATATATATATATATATATATGTATGTATGTATATATGTTATGATTATCTGAAATTCAATTATTTTATTAATGACGGCAGTGTTTGAGCCCATGTCTGTAATAAGTTTCTTTCATTGCTTACTATTTTTTCCTAAGAGAGTAGATCAATGCAAGCCTACTATTTGGAGGCACTGCCTCTTCATCAAGACTACCTCAGAATAATCAATGTATGGGATGTTATTTTTTCTTCAAACTTTCAACAACCATTTTTACTCATCATTTAGAGAGGTTAAACATATGCATACAGTCAGATCAAATGTAAAGAATAAAGATATAAGAAATTTTCTAAATTTTGAACAGAAAACTAAAGTTGAATGTTGAACGATGCAATCTCTAATATTTCAAGATATCGCTAGACAAAGATGCATAAGAAAAATTAATTTCTAGGATTTTATTTCTTTCTCAAAGTGTTCACCCAACATTTTAGCTATTCTTTTTAGAGTTTATTTTAAAACATATGCATATATTGAGATCAAATTTGGGAAATATACGACTACAAAAATCTTCTCAACCAACGATTGTCATGACAAATATCACCCTGCTTGAGAGCCTATCTTTCACAGCTCCATACAAAAGCAATAAAAATTGGAAATAATACATTGACGACATTATCAAATCTACTGCAAAGAAGGTGGGCTCCCTCTACCGTGCTAGAAAACTACTCATGCTAAAGGGCATCCTATATCTTTACAAAGCAAAGATGTATGAAAATGTATGAAATACTTTGGTCATATTTAGGCTAGTGCATCTACCACTTGTCTCTCTCTTAGACAGGGTCCAAAACAAGCCTAAACTTTAATAGGTCCCGAAATATCGGTCCAGCTCCAAACCCTGTCCCATCACCGCAATGTCGCATCCCTGTGCCTGTTTTACAAGTGTGCTCTGATGAACTTATATGTGCCTCCTTCGACGTACATAGCTCCGAATAACCCAACAAGAACAGAATCCTGCCCCTTCACAGTTGAGGTCCTTAGATGCCGGAAAGTCATTTACCTTAATATTTTATTCCCTCAGACTCCTAGACTTTGATTGGTTGGTTGTTTTTGTTTTACGGCATATCAACCCTTTTCGGGTTATTTAATGCCGAATCCAAAGATTTTGAAGAAAATTTTTTTTAATAGAATATATTTGTTGTTTTCACGTCGGTTTCTATTTAACCCATAGTTGGGACCCTAACAGATACTACCACTCCGGATCAGAGTGGACCTGGGAGCAATGGTAATTAAACGGTGGCTCCACACTCCCCAAAGCCCACAAGCAGGGGCCTCACCACTGGATATAGTTTAAGGTCATATCCAGGACCCCCATTGAGGTATTTTTACCCTCTGCAGGGGGGCAGTCGGCGTATTCTAATGCCCCACCGACAGGGTCAGCTAGACTTTGGAATCCCTCCCTGTTTTCTGCTTGACTTACTGTACTGACCTGCAAAAGTGTGAATGCACTGTGAATAAACATCTCATTGCTCAACTCCCCACAATACCCTGTTAGACACGATCCTAAATAGTAGCCCGTTACGTTCCAAGTTACAATACACCTTGTTTGTGGTGAGCAAGGGTAACCAGAAATATGAGTATCTTTCATCTTTGAAACTTTGAAAAAAAATATTCGAACGGTGAAAGAAAGAAAGAATAAATTTATTAATAGGAGAATATTACGTACGCGGTGCGACTTTATTTGTTCATTGGCTCTTAGACGTTCTTTCTTGATAACGATAAATATGTTTGTTTAGTTGGCAATGATAACATATAATTGATTTGCTCGGCATTCTTTGAGGACACTGCCATGCAGTAAGGTCATCATTAAAAGCATTTCTACATGTCATAAAGACATGCTGAAAGAGTTTTATGATACAATCAGAAATAACATCTCAAGGCCAGTTTTCAAATGTAATGTCTTAACATCACAATTTTTCTTTTTTAATACAAATCAAATATCGTTGTCCACATATATATGAATGTTGGTATATATATATATATATATATATATATATATATATATATATATATATATATATATATGTGTGTGTGTGCGTGTGTTTATATATATGTGCATCTGTGTAGAAATATACATATATATCCATTTATTTTATGTATACATATCTATATGTATACATATGCGCATATATATATATTTAGTAGAATTAGGATATGTCCATGTATGCGTAAATCTGGGTATGTGTGTATATATATATGGGTACATAAATATATTTTAATATACACATATGAGCATATCAATATGAATATATATATATAAATACATATATAAATATATATATATGTGTGTGTGTGTATGTATGTACATATGTATATATATATATATATATAGGTTTGTGTAAATTTATATGTATTTGTATGTACAGATATACACTATAAGCATACGTTTATATATGTTTATGTTTATACATATATGTGCAAGTGATATGCATTCATACATATAATTATTTATATATACATATTTGAATTCTGTAAATATGTGTGTATATATACATTTATATACGCATGTGTGTATACATATATATATATATATTAGTGTGAATATATATTGTGTGTGTGTGTGTGTGTTTAGATGCGTAAGTTAGTTTTATATGCCAGGAATACGCATATACTATCTAGATTTTTGTATATGTACATATACGTGTGCCTTAAATAAGTTTCCAGACTTTTTTGTTTAGGCCACTTTTATTCATAGTACACACATGAAACTTTAGTCTCCTTTGAAGTAATCTCATGCAGCTGCAATGCACTTGGAAGTTCTCTTGTGCGAGTGTGACCCTTATCAAGCATCTGTCATCTCCTCAATTATCTCATAACGACACCCTCTAAGGTTTCCCTTGAGTTAAGGGAATAACCAAAAGTCACAGGGGGGGAAGGTCAGAACTAGAGGAAGGGTGGGAAACTGTCTTGATGCTCATCTTGGTCAAATAGTCTGTGACAAGGATAGAGTTGTTGACTGGTGCATCTGCACAAATCTTCTGCATCTTCAGTTCCTTGCAAATAATTATGTATACAGTCCCCACACTAACATCAAACTGTGCACTTCTTGTCTCTATAGATACAAGAGCGCCCTTATTAATGAAATTCGTTATTTTGCCAATCAACTCTGGTGTTCTGACTTGCTTACTCCTCCCACACCTCTAATTATCCGTCACAGGCTTCTGGCCTTCCTTGAATCTCTTATTCAACTCAAAAACTGATGTTTTATTCATGCAAGATGGCCCTAAAGCTGTCTGAAGCCTTACATACATTTCTCTGGCATATTTAAAGTTTAAATCTGAATTTTACTGCAGATCGTTCTTCTAAATTGCCCTCACGTTCAGATTACATTTTTGAAATTCCCTCAGTTGTGAAAATCAGGCTTTAGTAGGGTGTATTGCAATGCTACTTGTATCTGTTCATTTGAACCTGAAATCATAAAAACTGGCCATTCATCTCATAAGATGTATAACAAATAACATACTGAATCTTCAGGTGTTTACAACAATTTTCAATAAGCCTCCTTCAGTCTTGGACCGACTAAGATACCAACGAAGGGTTGCCTGCATGTGAAATTTATGTGGCAGGAAGTGTGCAATCTCCAAACACATTTTCTCAGATATACTCTTAAAGATAGTAACTCCGCTGTTGTCGGGGCAATAGAGGGCAAATATAAATGCAGTGGTGTAAGCAAGTTCAACTCAGAAGCACATGTAAGGTAAATTAGGGTCTTCTCTGGAGATATTCCTACCACACGAAAAGCCGTCTTTAATGTAGGCACATATTCCATGCCCATGGCGATCTTGGGGGTCAGATTTGAATGTTGAGTTAGAGTATCCTTTAATTATGAACTCATCTAGAGAAGTGGTCGGCCCTATTCCAGTTTTGCTTAGGAAGAATATGTCCGGTTTTGTCCCCTGTAATTGGGTTTCAACCTCTGGAAGGTTGAAACGTAGACCCCTGATGTTGGAGAAGGACACATAGTAGTAGGGGTTTACGTTGGAGGATGGGGTTCTGGGTTTAGTCGTGTTTTTTTTTTCAGAAGATATTTCATGTTGAGCTTTTGGGATTTTTGGAACAGGTCGACAGACTTGGTTAGAGCAAAACAGCAAGTAAGAGAGAAAAAGACAGGAATTTTTTTTTTTTTGTAGCACATAATAAGGTAAAACTGTAACAATTATCCACTAGTATGGCATCGAGAGGCCCCACCAGAAACTACTGCATTTTCCAGAGTCCATACACCAAATGGCAATACAGCAGCCCCAGTACTTTGCACCTGCTGATAGGACAGCCTCCTTAGTGGTTAATCCAAGGGTCGGGTCCTGACTATCATGTGGGTAACGTCAGCCCAGATGAAACGTTTACCTCCAGCACCCTTACTAGTGACATAACTACAAGGATTGACATAGAAACAGAAAATTTCCGAC
Organism: Euprymna scolopes; assembly: GCF_053919585.1. Lineage (NCBI taxonomy): Eukaryota > Metazoa > Mollusca > Cephalopoda > Sepiida > Sepiolidae > Euprymna > Euprymna scolopes. The sequence continues at coordinate 54,013,797 of NC_136490.1, read as the reverse complement.
ATCTCAGGCTACTCTTCACAAAGTACTACCGACCTGGAAAGCAGCTTTTTCTTCACCCTTTGTCAGAAAAATCACTCATTGGAAATGAGGACTGAGGGACAAAAAAGGAGAAGCGAGAGTTACTGGAGTTGCTGATAACACATCCGCAGTGCATTATCTATTCTCCATTTCATGAAATTGTTAGTTCACTAAATGTTTCTTTCAGTAAATTGTTGTATCACGTTCTATATGGCAAGGATGCCTCATCCTGCTGAACTTAAAATACCTGACAGTTGGCAAATCTGCAATTAATGAAAGAATGTTGTCAATTTAAAGTTGCCGCCTCTATAAAAACACTCTCTCTATCCCCCCACATATATCCATATATATATACTAGGTTAAATGTATTCAAGAGTGATAACTAATGAATTTAATGGGGTTATTAAGAGTGCTCAATAAAAGAAGAGCAAGATATACTTTTATTAATATAAAGAAATTTATGCTAATGTTTCAGACAAATGGTCGGTTAAAACTTGAACTCGTCTTCAGGCAACTTAATAAATGGTTTCTTCTGTGGAAAGCAACCATTTATTAACTCACTTGATGAGGACTTCTGAATTTAACCGACCATTTGTCTGAAACATTAGCATAAATTTCTTTATATTAATAAAAGTATATCTTAGCATTTTCAGTGTCGTGACCATGTAAATTTGTTTATAATAATATCTATCTATCTATCTCTCCCTCCCTCTCTCTCTCTCTCCCTCCCCCCTCTCTCTCTCTCTCTCTCTCTCTCTCTCTCTCTCTATATATATATATATATATATATATATATATATATATATATAATCCTACTTAGTAGGAAAGAATTAACAAACCAAAACTGAAGAGAATAAAAGTAATGCTCTTTCAAATTGTCTTCAAGATTTTCATAAACAAAATATAATTGCTTTAGAATTTTTAGATTGTCAGGTGATTTTGCATTTTTAGTATTTTTGTTACTGACATCTATCATTTTGATATTTGCCTTGTTTCTGCGAAAGATGAAGGCAGGAAAATATTTTAATTCATTTAATGAAATCGCCATTTGTGCTTCTATGTGTTATTTCAAAGAGCATGTATTTACATCCTTTTCACAAAGTTAGACACAAGGTCAGGTGCAGATTTTATGAAAGTATGTACTTGTGAAGTGAACTGAATTCATGTGTATATATATGTATATATATTGTATATGCATAGATGTATGAATATACATATGTGTGTGTGTATATATATATATATATATATAAATATATATATATATATATATATATATATATATATATATATATATATATATACACTGCATAATCACATCGACACACCGATTTCTGCCAGATGACTGAAGTTAAGCAATGATGTGCCTGGATAATACCAGCTGGGTGACCATTTTGGAATACTAGGCGCTAGGCGCTGTATAGTGTAGTGGAAAAGCGCAACTGTCAAAGGAAAAAGTTAAGGAAAAAGTTCAGGCACCTCCTTCCCTCTGCTAGTCTGTGGGAAACCCCTGGGCAAGGTCGATAACCCCCCCCCCACCTCCGATCAGGGTAACATGAGGACATTGAAAGCGGTAATATGAAAGCAATCAGGAATAATTCTGTTCATGATTGTGTATCTCATACAATGGTCAGGACAATCACCCAGTATGGGCACTGCTCGGATAGAAAAGAAGCTGCGACCTTTTGTTTGCTTCTGTTTGTCCAAGAAACAGCATGAATGGGGTTGAGAATGATGAGCAACAGTGAATTCACGAGGGAGAGAGATAAAAGTCATAACCTCGATAATATTCCAATGCCGCTCCCTATTATACTATTTTTTACATAGCCACAAGCTTCTGTATACTACCTCCCAATACATCTCTTTATAACATAGCTCAATATATTTTAATCGTCAGCACCTGTCCATCTCGGGCGACAATGATGTAACTCTGGTGAAGTGGAGCTTCGTAGCCTGGATAGACATCCTGCTGTCGAGGATCTAAGGGAAAGGCAGAGTCCTGGCATCTCCCTTCGTCTTCTGATGAGAAACATTAGGCTTCAAAATGCCTGGCCTAAATAGCTTTTATAAACCCTACACACACTATGGTTTATCATATAAGGTCCGGAGGCCACTTGAGGATATGAGTTAATGTGTGTATGGTAGTCATTGGACAATAGCATAGTAATCGTTTGTGGAAATTTGGTATAATTAGATTATTTAAGAGGACTGTTCAAAAGAACTTGTTTATGTTGGACTTGAAAACGACAATATTGTAGTCAACTGGAAAGCAGATCAGCGGAAAAGTTCCACATGCGGACAGTTCTAGGAAAAAAACTTTGTTCATGGAATCCACGTTTAGATTTAGACACCAATAGAGAGTGAGGGAAGTTTGTGAAAGTGATTTTGATTAGACGAGTGTTTTTGTGAAAGACTGGCAAGGGTTGCATAGATTGAAGCTCAGTCAAACACTTGCCATGAAAATAATGACAAAGTGAAGATAAACTTGCAACATCTTTTGTGTGGGAAAGAGGCTACAAAGATGAGAAAAAGGCTTGAATTCTGTTAAGGTAGGATAGCGTGCTCCAAACAACTCCTTTTCAGCAGCAGTAATCCTAGGACTTACTTGGCTCTTATACTCTTATACTCCATTTAAAATCAGAAGAGAAGGTCAGACCAAGATGCTTGTCCATACATGGAGCATCTTCAAAACAAATTCATTTCGACTGGAGCCATACTCAAGATAAGAAGAGATAAAATCAGAGAGGTCTTGGTAATTTCCGTACTTTGAAGTATTGCCAAAATGATCTAAGAATGTGATTTGGGAGATCATTGATGAAGATCAGGAAGAGAGTTGGGCCTTGGATGGAACCCTGAGGCACGTCAGCATCAATACTGTGAGCTTCTAATTTCTGCCCATCAACCATTACTCTTATAAACCTATCAGAGAGGAATGATTTAATAATTGAGAAGATATTTTCAGCTATCCCATAGCTGACGATCTTGTGTAGTAAACCTTTATGCTATGCTCTATCAAAAGCTTTTGATATGTCACAAGCAATTGCTCTAGAAACAAAGCCAACGTCTAGAGATTTACTAATCGTATGAGATATTACTGTGAGCATATCAGTTCCAGATCTGGCAGAACGGAAACCATATTGCATGTCACAGTATAGGTTATTATGCTGGGGTGGTTGACCATTTCTCGGTTCAACACAGATTCTAGTAACTTACTCATGGCGCACAGGAGGCTGAATGGTCTGTACTGAGAGGGAGTTGACCAATAACCTGAATTTTTAAATATAGGGCAGACCGATGAGCTTTTCCAGGGTGTTGGGAAGCATTTCTCTTTGAGACAACGTTTAAAGAGCTTTGTAAGTATAGGGGTTAGTTCTGGGATTAAGCTTTTTTGATAAGCTTGGCAATATCACACACAGTTATTTGTATGTCACATAGCATGTTTTCAGATATAGAAAGAAATACTGAGGTGGATAGGCAGGTCGGATCGCATAGGGTAAACTTAGCTGCAAAATTCTTGGCAAAGAGTTTGACACACATGATGTTACAGAGTCTTAGCTTTGTACGACAGCTAAGTCTCTCTCTCGGTTCAAAATGTTGAGATCCAGCAACAAGCAAGAGCTAGATAGCCAGCAACAAGTTAAACTGCTGACCAGCTTAATGCGGGTACTGGTCTCCTGCTTTATGGTTTTTTAAATCAGAGATTTGCTTCTCCTAGAAAGGTTGCCTTCACCACGGCTTAGAGGAGCCCTCTCCACCGCAACACACACATACATACACACAAACACACACGGTGCTAGTTGGCCGTTGACCCCGAAAAAGGGTCCATTCGCCCTTTGAAAGGTCTTGTTTTTAATCCTTCAGGGAGACTAGCCACCCTCCTCACCAAACAAGTTTGGTGGGGGAACCAATTTAGTCGCCGATGACCCGACCATGAGGCAAGTAGTACTGGGTTACATGGTACCAGTAGCATATGACATGGCCTGGCACACAATACATACATACATACATACATACAAATATTTATATATACATATATATGTATATACATATGTATATGTTCTACCAGATCAGGCTGTCTGAAGATATTTGCTTCCTGAGATGAAGTGCACTTAGCATTCATGCTTTTTGCTGTTTTTCTACTTTCTTTTTGTAAAACCAAAACCAACAACCAAACCACAAACAACAACCCACCATTTCCCCCCTTTTCCTTCTTCCCATTTCCCCTTTCTCTTTCTATCTCCCCCCCCCCACTTCCTGGCTGGTTTTCTAACTTAAAATGTACCAAACATGAATACTGTAACACTTTTCTCTCTCCCATTGCAAAACTCCTTCATGTTCTGTAGGGCACGGAACAAAAACCATAAAATCCACTATAAAACAATTAAACCAAACACTACAAACTAGCGATTAAAGATACAAAAAGATTAAAGAATAAAAACCTTCTACAAAATAACTGGATGCAACACGAATACTATTTAAAAAAATAACAGGATTCAGCATTCAATTACATGAAAAGGGGTTGATATGCCATAAAACAAACTAACCAACCAACAACGGATGATGATGATGATGATGATGATGATGATATTAATAATGAAACAGCCGAAATTTGAAGGAAAACCTTCGAATGCATGAACTAACGCTAACCCTAAACCTTCTACAAAATAACTGGATGCAACATGAATACTATTTCAAAAATAACTGGATTCGGCATTCAATTACATGAAAAGGGTTGATATGCCGTAAAACAACCAAACCAAACCCTACAAATAAATTTTTTAACATATAAAGGACTTGAAGCTTAAACTGATTGCAAAATAACTGAATTTGGCATTAAATAACTCGAAAAGGGTTGATATGCCACAAAGCAAAACAACCAAACCAAACGTATATGTGTGTGTGTGTGTGTGTTGTCACATAACCTGATGATGTAGACTTCAATGAGAAAAGAATGTCATCATCTGATAATATGTTTCTCATTCTTTTCCATGTTAGCTTATATATCCAGCAATCATTGATTATACCAGAAGAGAAAGAAATATAATTTTCCATCCATCTCTCCATTAAATTATCAAGTTTTAATTCCTTTCATGTTTTTTCGTCTTCTTTTTTTTTTTTTTTACTCTGTTTCCTCAGTTAAAACCGAGCCGTGCATTTATAGAAATAAATAATTTAGTTTTTTGTTATCTTTAATTCGTTTATAGTCTTGGACAACATTCGCCACGAAGCAGGCAAATGTAATCAGTATAAATTATTAACAAAAAAACGTTTGGAATGAAATTTTACTGTGTTAACTTATTTTATGAAACTGAGAAGCATGTGGTGGGGTGGATATTGGTGGTGGACCGATGATTTGGTGTGTCGAGTTCGAATCGTGTGAATAACTGATTCTTGAGAGATTCGAGGAAGCCAATGCCAAAAACAGAATAACTCTGAACTTTCAACTTCCAGTAGACTGTAACAAAGAACTGATTATAAGTCATCACGCTTAGCTGTTGCTTTACGGATTCATATAGATTCCTGAGTCTGACACAAAGATGACTAATTCCAATAAGACGTAGTTGAAGAACCTCAAAGTTACATCGGCTAAAACGCTGTGGGAATCACATCTTAGATTAAGCTTGTTTACTCTTCATACTAGTTTTGCACTAGATGGAAAAACTTCTATAGTAAAATGAATTTCTCATGGTTGAAAAAAAATTAAAGAAGTAGGGTGAGTGACCAAACTGATACGATTTCAAAATATAAAATCTGCTATTATTGCAGATTTAATTGGTTCTTCTACAGAATACGAACCAAACTAAACCGAATTTTACAGAACAAGTTTTTTTTTAATTTCTCTTAATCACCACAAACATATTACCATTCAGATGTGAAGGGCTACTAAAGGAGGCAATGTATAAGTAGTTAGGTAGCGAGATGACTATTCACATTACATTGAAATTTCGGCATTTTCGTACACGCAGGAAACAAAAATGGAATTCCAAAGTAAAGCAGTTTGAGGGGAAAATAGAAATTTTCATGGCATTTAAGAACTTCTGAAGTGAAGGGGTGGGGTTTGGCATATTTTGAATAATTAGAGAATACTATAATTATTACTTATAGATAGTAAAAAAGAGTAAAAAATAGTTATATAGTTTAGTGGGGGCCGGGAATTTCTTGTGTTTTTCATTTTTCAAAATATGAACCAATCTAAGCCAACTTTTAGTGGATGAAAATAATGTGCGTTTATTGCTTGCGAAGATGATCGTGATCACGCAGTTGTTCTGCGAGTCCAGAGATAACTCATAAGTCTAATCAAAGCTTGGAAGTATCTCCAGCATGTAGGGCACCAGTGGGATAATTCTGTAGCAGAGGTGCTAACTGATCTGTCATTTTGAATAACATGTTTCTTCTGACGTTTCTCAGTATGTGCAAATTCAGTAGTCGTGGCCCCTTTGTGAAGTACAATACGTGAGGAATATCTGTTTTTAATCTAGGTTTTCATATCAGTCAGAATTCAAGCTAAACTATGTGAGGGACACCTGTAAGCTGTTCTTGAACCGTTTCTACTGACTTCCTTCGGTTCTTTTATCTTTGAATAGCTCACCGGCAAGGATTTTTTTTTTTTTTTACTGATTATGATTTAGATAAACAGTCGGAAAAGCCAAGTAAAACCTAGCCGTCGTCAAGCAATACATTATGTAAAAATATTTCCTAAAGAATTTGAAAAATAAAATGTTTTTACTACTATTAAAAAACAAAAAAAAATGAATATATTTGTATACATTTACAATGATTCATTACAGACGAAGAAAAATAATGAAACAACTTTTATGTCTGTTTTTTTTTTTTTTACAGAGAATTTTTTTTTCACATTTTGTTGTTGTTGTTTAAAAGGAGCTTGGTATTTGGCAAATAGTTAATTAATATTAGTTTGGAGGTTAGATTAGGGTTAGGATAAAAGAAAAAACAGTTATCCTCTGTACATTGGGGAGGATTTGGGTATTTCTGCACCAGCAGGAATATTTATTCTTTAATTTTTTATTGCAAAGTTGCATATATTTATACATATTTTCACTTAATAGCCTGTATTAATGCAGTTTATGTTATTTGGTGTTGTTTTCATTTGTCGTCTGCCACACATTTATTTCATGACTTTTTACTCGTAAACTGTTTTTTTTTGTTTTTTACTTGTTCTAGGAATATGCTTCATCAAGATTGCTTTTTTGATTCATATTCTGTAGAAGTACTATTTATACTTCTTATTTGTAGACTGAGAGGGGGGGTGACGGTTGGTAAGTTATTAATGACATCGATTGAAAACATGAGTATGCCAAGTTCAAATCCAGTTCGTTCCACAGAAACACTTTCACTTAGGATGTTGCCAACCCTTATGTGGTCTTTTCTCTAATCACACAATTTTTTTCAGTAAATAATTCTAACTAGAAAGATATCAGGAAACTAATGCCAATAATAAAACCATATAATTTATACAAAATGAATGAATGTATTTAACTGAAAACCGTAGCATCCTCAATTTATCCTGACAATAGTTAAAATAGCAAGTTGTATGTCATTAATTATTTACAACACGACACGAAAAACTATAAATTTTGGCCACAATTATGTATTTTATAAAAAATTTAGAATGTACTGATGTATTTTAGTATGTGTGTGTGTATGTATTTTAAAATGTTGCAAGATTTCCTTCCTCACTTATTTACGGTTTATATTGTCTGGATTATTCAGATTACGGCTCTTGTCTTAAGTGTTTTTCACACAACGTTTTTGCTGATGTAACTTTCGACCTTCTTCAGGTGTATCTTTGTAACAGAGCATGGACGTGCATAATATGGCAGCAACAGTTGTAGGACAGCCAAAATATGCAAATGACATGCCCATGTCAGAAGTGACATCACGGCGAGTAAGAAGGGAAAGAAAAAATCATAAAATCAAAGAAAAACATGACTCGAGAAGGACAGAAATAAATGTGTTGCAGATGTGGCCCGAGAGCAACAGGAAAAGACATGTCCTACACATGGATGAACCAGACAAAGTACCACATGTTCGACACAGCAGAGTCTTATCAAGCATATTGGCGTACGAGAAGACGTTTAAACAAGAGACAAGGCGTTATTCTGGAAGTACCTGTAAATAAATGTCTGTTGTTTTAACAAAAAAAAAGTGAGTCAAATTCTTTCCTTACCTTCGTTTCCTTGCGACCATCCGCATACAACGTGTGGGTCTCAAGCGTTGACATGTAACAACTAGGTTACATATTGTTGAAGTTGCACATCTTTCTGTCAAAATCAAGAATATGCATGGAATTTCAATGGAACACTTACACCTAATATTCCTAAAGAAGGTTGGCGGTTACATCAACCAAAACGTTGTGAGAATAATGCTCAAGTTGAGAACAATTGTCCGAATAATCAAAATGAGATAGAATCCTCATCTAAAAAGATCAGAACCATATTTACAGTTGTTTGACATCGATTTTTGTTGCTGGTTTGACCATGTATCTCGACATGGTGAACCTGCTGGAAAAGTGCTGCTGTAGTTTCCAGAGGTTAAGTGACATACTGGAAGGCCTCATAGAATCAGCTCTGCTGGAGAAGGACAATGGCCTTTCTGAATTGGAGTTTCTGATTGATATCAATGAGCAAATCTAATGACATGTAAGCTTCATGAATGGTTCACTAATAAGACAAGAATACAAGTGTCATTGTAAATGACAAGAAGATATTTTAATCGAGACAAGGCATAAAGCCACTCGTCATAAAGAGCTAAAAACTCTGTGCAAAACTAGCCAACAACAATTGATGGTAGAGTCCAACCTAGAAAACAGCAATTCTTCCCCATTTGTCAGAAACATCTTTTATTAGATTCGAGGACTAAAGGACAATATATGAAAAGCGAGAGTTATGATGAAGCAAAGATCCATGCATCCAAGAACATTTGGCTGGCTCAGAGCCAATATTCCTGACTAAGTATGTGGCTTTCAAAAATTCAAAATCTTAACAGATTTTATGTTTTGATATATATTGTTTCATTAAATTGGATGACAGAAAAATAGGTTGCAGGTATAAGCTTTTTATAAACTGCTGATGGAAGATTGGAACAATATCCTGCTTGAAGTCATCTAAAGTGCAATGGACGCTACTGGTCACACAGAACATATTGAACCCCTTAGCTAACACTTCTTTGTCCTCCATTTTAATTGCTTTTATTATCACCAACTGTTTTCTATTTCCAACACTGACTTATATATATATATATATATATATATATATATATATATATATATATATATGTATAAATTTGTTACATGATGGACAGCCCTATGTCAGATAGCAAGTACATCACCAATATAATCTTGACGAGGATAGAACTAAGTACAGATACAAGTGACACGACGTTTGGGAAATAAACGAGTTCCTCTAAAAAGAGAGTAAGAAATGTTATGTGAGGTTAAAGAAGTCAAAGTAGAATAAAAAAAAGAGACGCCATTACATGACGCATGACGTCATGGATATCGACGTTTACAGAGAAACAGGGGTTTGAGATCAGTTAGTTAATGGATGCACGAAATGGGGTCCTAATTATACTGTAATCACTGAAGGAAAGCTCTCAAATTGGGGCTTCACCAGTGAATGCACTGCACTACAATAACCAGAACTGTATATCACTAGATGTTTATATTATTTTGGGATGAATAGTAAGTATTAAGAATCGAACAACTCAGAACATTCTGGAGTATCAGAATCTGAAAAATGTGTGCTTATTTCCCAGTACCAAAAACCATTCTTTTATATGTGTTCTTCTGTTTGTTTAAAACATAATTTTCCTGATATAATTAATATTTATTGATTTTACATTAAAATCCATATATCCCACCATAAATGTATTTTTTACGTTTGTGAAAATATATGCACATATTATGTGGGGTTTTATGGTAATCCGAAAAAAATAAAAAATAAAAAACAACAATTCTGTAGCTAGATATTTAGTCTTGAAAGAGGCAGGCTCAGAATCGGAAACTATATCTGAATTAGGAATTTATAACAAAATCAGTAGTTGCATCGGTATGGTACTATTACTTGTTTGAGGATATGAGTTGGATGTCCATGTCATGAGAAGGTCTCTAAAGCGACTGTTACGTCCTTGCATGACAATTAGCTCCTGAGTGGTAAACATGATAAAACGATAGGTCCACACCCACGTCTGCTAGATGGGTCATCTCATTGATGTCTCAACGTAATTAGTGACAGAATTAATCAAATCAAAATTAATTCTCTCCTGAGAATTAATTATCTGAGCTGGGTTCTTTGGTGCTGGAATTGTACTTTGTATATAAGAAGCGAGCAACACATATTTTTATAAAAATAGAAACTTTTTTTTTTAATATTGAAGGAGCATTTTAGAAACTCGAAAATTTGAACTGATACTATCAGTCCCTCGCCGATAAAAGTCGGATCCTAACTTTTTGCAAGCGCTGCTAATGGCATCGAAATTTCAACTGAATTACAAATCTTCCCCCATGACGAAAAACAAGTGATAAATAGCGATAGAACGAAAAAGAATGAAAAGAGACAGAAAGAGAGCGGCATGAATGCATATATCGTTATTAAAATTTGACAGATTTTCTGACATTAAACCTTTTCTAAGTCGATGCCAGTCAACATACACCTGACTATTTATTAACCCGGCTGTCTTCGTTTTTTGTAAACAACTGTCAGTCTGAGTGAAGCAGAGGGTTGATGTTTTCACCATATTTTCCATAACACCGTTTTCAACTCTATTTCTCTTCACAAAAGGACAAGAAAGGTCGGGTAGAAGACTTTCAAATTTAGCTCCAGCAAAGGACTTATTATTATTCGGAATATCGGAATCTGGACAAATACTGGAATCGTCTGATTGCTAGTCCTTATAATAACAGTAGGTATGAGTTAATTTTTTATTTCAAATTTATTTCTCTTTAAGTTGCTTTTTCTGAACAAAATAGAGTTATTTGTATTCTTCAAATTACGGGTCTCATCTTGAGTGCCATTTTTAAAATTTTATGTCATTTTTTTATGTAACTTTTTTTTTTTTTTACATAGGCCTCACCACTTATCAAAGCCGATAGGCCACTCAAGGATAAGGGTTAAAGAGTGTAGAGTAGTCAAAAGGACGATATAGTAATCGATAGTAATGGAAGTTCGGTAAATTTGTTAACTTAAGTGGAACGGCTCATCAGAAACTTGTTCACGTTGGACTTGAAAACAACCATATTATAGACAGCTGGAAAGCAGGAAAAAGGAAGACAATTCCACAGGCGTGCAGTTCTAAGAAAGAAGCTTTGATCATGGAATCTATGTTTAGGTTTAGGCACAGATAAAGAATGGGGAGAATTATTGATAATGTTTTCAGCTAGTCTAGTGTTTCTTGTGAAAGTTTGGCGAGGGGGGACCATAGATTGAAGCTCAGTCGAACACTTTCCATGAAAATAACGATAAAGCAGAGACAAACTCGCAACATCTCTTCTGTGAGATAGAGGTTGCAGCGAAGAGAAAAGGACATCTCCCACCAGGCCACGAAGTCTATTTTGAACCCTATCAAGGCAGAACAAGTCTTTCCTAGCAGCTCTTGCCCATATGTGGCAACAGTACTCCATCCTTGGACGTATCTGGCTCTTATATAGATAGAGAATTGCATCAGCAATGAGATATCTACTGGATCGATAGAAGGATCCCACCATTTTTCCAGCGGCCTTGGCAACAGATTTGATGTACGTATTCCATTTAAGATCAGGAGTAAAGGTCAAGCCCAGAAGCCTGTCAAAACTTGAGGCCTCCCCAAGACGAGAGCCATTCATTTTAATTGATGCCAGATGGGGATCAGAACGTTGATGATGTAAAGATAGAAGCTTGGTTTTAGATGCATTAAAAGTAACCAGACACTCCTTTCCCCATTGTACAACGTGCTCAAAATCAGAGGAGAGAGAATCGGAGAGAACTTGGTCGTTTACTGTCTTAGATGTGCTACCATAGATGGTAGTGTCGTCAGCAAAAATGTCTACGAATGATGTAAGGATGTGATTTGGAAGATCATTAATGTAGATCAGGAAAAGAGTTGGGCCCAGGATGGACCCCTAAGGGACTCCAGCATTTATACTGTGAGCTTCTGATTTTTGCCTCTAAACCTCTAACCTTCTTCAGGTGTATCTTGTCGAACTCGGGAATATTTCTGTCGGACTCTGGAATTTGGACGGAATTTCGAATGGAACCCTTTCTTTACTTCCTCGTTCTGTCCGCCATGAATTGATAGAGATCTTAAATAATTTGCTACAAAATTTTTCAGTCGCCCACACTGAGAATTGAACTATCAACCTTCAAGAGAATATTATTTTTACAATTGAGTATTCCTAGTACTCTAGCCACTACGCCACGAATCCTTGCAGCCAGTTCTAGTGCAAATATTGGGAGCCTTAAACTTACTTTTTATCTAGTTGTAAATATCACTATTTCTTACTAATTATTATTGCTATATAACCAAGCCTCATCTATAAAATTCAGAAACGTAGTAGTTATATGTTGATGTGATGGTAAAAGTTTTTTCTAAAACGGGCAATTTTTATAATTGTAATGCATGAAAATGTTCAGAACAAAATAATTGCAGTAAATCAATTCTTATTGTATTTACTATTTTTTCCTCGATTCTTCAGACAAGATGAATGAGAGAATAACTAATTAAGTCTTTATTCCCAATAGTATTCGCAGAAAACGACATGAGAAATTATCTGTCAAATTTGAAAGCCAGTTAATGTTTTCTCATGCTTTAACCAATATGTTCGAGTCTATGAACATGTCTTTACCAAAGGGTTGTCAATTGGAATCGTGACATTCTTCCTCTTTTATTGTAAACTAGCAGAGTTCCCTGGCGTTTCCAGGATCCATAAACAACAAAACAGAAGAGGTTAAAAAGTGTGTATAACACATTGATTTTACAATTTCTCTCGTTCTGTCCTATTTTATATTGATTATTAAGGCCACTATTCTCATCTTGAGGGCAATTTTCACAACGTTTCGGTCAATGTAAGCTTCGATCTTTGTCAATTGTATCTTGTGGAAGTCGTGAATTGTTCTCCCGAACTTGGGAATTTACATTAAAATTCAAATAGAACCCTTTATTCAATTCACGGTGGGTAGCGTGCTTTCGTTCCATCAGCCACGACCGGGAAGAAGTCCTAAGTAATTTACACTTGCATTTTTCACAGCGTGAGCAATACTTGAAATACAATTCAAATTTCTCATGACATGTACCTGGTCATGGCTGACAGATCGAGAGTATACTACCCATGAATTAAATAAAGGCTTCCATTCAAAATTCCGTGCAGATTTCCGAGTTCAACAGAAAGATTCTCAGGTTCAACAAGATACACTTGAAGAAGATCGGAGTATACATCAACCGCAATGTTGTGAATATAATACTCGAGATGAGAACAGTAGTCCAAATACTCTTAATAATGCGAATTATCAATCCTCATCTCAAAAATTCAAAATCAATACCTTTCTTCCATTTCTCTGTTTTATATTATCTCACTCCCGCTATTTTCTCCCCTTTGTCTTCTCCAACATCTCGTGCCTTGTTTCAATACCTCCATTCAGTCTTAAGAGACAACGGACACCCCTTTAAGGGTAACTGCAGATGTAATTGTGCGACAAACGTTGCGCAATCTCCAACCATACCTCTCCTGAATCGACACTGCTTGGGTCTAGTGACAAGGAGAGACCCAAGACTGACTGAAAACAATGCTGAGATAAGTGAAGAGCACATACAGCACCTGGAACTCCTAAATGGTCACCCATTTTAGTACTGACTAAGCTCAATGTTGCTTAACTTTGGTGATTTGACAGGAAGTCGTGTGTCAATGTGATTGTGCCTTGTCTAGTATATAATAAGATAACCAATCATATTGAGATTGTTGCTCCTGGGTAATGCTGCATTTAAACACACTTTTCCCACTAAGGGCATTGAGCAATTTTGGATTAATATATATATATATAACGTAACAAATGTAATACTGTATGGTTAATTTTATTGCTTCCGTATACAACATTATAAAAAAAGCATATAAAATACGAATGCAGCATTCAAACGCTTTGGCTCTCTCTATAATATTGAGCAGTTTTGGATTAAGCGTTTATCAAATGAAAAGTCTTTTTCTTTTATTATGAACTATACCTTTTCCAGTTCAAAAGGGGAATAGTTCATTTCAAAATGGGAATAATTCCTTTCAAAATGGGAATTGTTCAGTTCTAAATAAGAAATTTAGAATAAAAAAAAATTAAATTTATAAATATCTTTGGTGCTACAACAAGGTATTGATTTGTTAATGTTTTTAGCCTAATGGTTAGGTCAACTGAAAACCGCGATAATAGAAGTGCGAAAGCACTTCTATTGGAGGTATATGAAATGGATGGAAATTGGAAAGCCGCAACGGAAAATCTTTCTATTCTGAAAACCACCCTCTATCGCTGGATTAGTAAGGGAAATCAACCTGATACAAGAGGAGGGCCTAGAAATTGTAAGGTCAAACAGGTGCATTTGGATTACATTCAAGCACATGTGGATGAAAATTTTAGGATCATATTAAATGTGATCTGTGAAAGGATTGAAACCCAGTTTGGGTTTAAATTTTCCAAATCTACAGTAGCAAAGCATCTAGATATGATGACATATGTTTAAGCTATAAGATTTGTGCCCGAGAGGGCAAATTCAATTGAGAATGAAATAAACGTAGATTATTTTGTTCAAAATTATTGAATTCCCAATCAACTGGAAACCCCATTTTATTTATGGATGAAACGATCTTTACTGTTCATATTCCCAAGAGAGATGGGCGTTCTCTAACGGGTAGGAGATGTAACATAGTTTCAGCCGGTACTCGGGTGCCAATATTCACGTTATCGGATGTATTGGTCCTTATGGCCTCGTGGACTATGAAATTCAAAGAGGATCTTTTTGAAAGGAAAGCACACAGTCTTGGATGCGAGAATGTTTGAGAGCTGCAAAGAGACAATATGGGGGTCCAGCTGTGATAGTTGTTGACAATGTTCCATGTCACTCAAACATTGAAGAAATTTTTAGTGAAGAAGAATTTCTAGGATAAGAATTGCTTAGGTTGGGTGATACAGTCCAATTTTTAATCCAATTGAACAAGTATGGTCTTTAATCAAAGCTTACGTCAAGCAGGAATTGGCTGCTAAAATTGTGAGTATTCCTGCAATGGAGAGAAGAGATAGCTTGTCAATTACTGAACAAAAGGCAAAAGCTTTGACTGCATTAATTGAGGAAGAATTGGGAGGGGTTCCACCAAAAGTATGCAATCGTTTCATAGCTGGAATTCAATCTAAAATTCCTGCAGCTGTAGCATTAGATGTGTTCTAATAAATGACTTGAAGATATAATTTTTTGTTAACAATTTTATTGCTAAAATAATTAATGAAATATTTTTTATATTTATAGTTATACTAATTTTTCCATTTTGAACTGAACTACTCCCATTTTGAATTGAAAAAGGTATAGATGGTTCACATCGTAATTCATAGAAATAAATAAACAATAACATTTTAATAATTTTGACCGAAATTTATTTATTCTTTGAAGAAGATATCAGAAGAGTGAATGAGGTCATTTAACTTCATGAACGGATTGCAATTCGTTGAAAATCAAATCAGTCACAACCCATAAAAGCCCAGAAAGAAACATGTAAGTACAGATACAAACGATTTGTTTACGAGATCCAAACAATCATTGAAATAAAAAACAAAATAAAATGTACCCCCTTGATAACAGGAGAACAGAAAAGGGTAGGAGAGAGTAAGAAAGAAACAAGTTAGAAAGTCAGTCATTCTTTTTCTCTCTTTTCTCTTCTCGCTTATTTTTCTTATTGGTGTCTTGTTTTCTATCGAGCAATGTTATTTTTATTTTTTTAAATAGAGATTTTTTTCGAAAATCACTCCAGACAAGTCATGAAGCCACTTGACGTAAGGAGATGAAAATACTATTTCAAGGTGAAAAACTAGGCAACATTTCAAGGTGAAAAACTAGGTAACATTTCAAGGTGAAAAACTAGCCAACATTTCAAGGTTAAAAACTAGGCAACATTTCAAGGTGAAAAACTAGGCAACATTTCAAGGTGAAAAACTAGGCAACATTTCAAGGTTAAAAACTAGGCAACATTTCAAGGTGAAAAACTAGGCAACATTTCAAGGTGAAAAACCAGGCAACATTTCAAGGTTAAAAACTAGGCAACATTTCAAGGTTAAAAACTAGACAACATTTCAAGGTTAAAAACTAGGTAACATTTCAAGGTGAAAAACTAGGTAACATTTCAAGGTGAAAAACTAGGCAACATTTCAAGGTGAAAAACTAGGCAACATTTCAAGGTGAAAAACTAGGCAACATTTCAAGGTGAAAAACTAGGCAACATTTCAAGGTTAAAAACTAGGTAACATTTCAAGGTGAAAAACTAGGCAACATTTCAAGGTGAAAAACTAGGCAACATTTCAAGGTGAAAAACTAGGCAACATTTCAAGGTGAAAAACTAGGCAACATTTCAAGGTGAAAAACCAGGCAACATTTCAAGGTGAAAAACTGGGCAACATTTCAAGGTGAAAAACTAGGCAACATTTCAAGGTGAAAAACTAGGTAACATTTCAAGGTGAAAAACTAGGCAACATTTCAAGGTGAAAAACTAGGCAACATTTCAAGGTGAAAAACCAGGCAACATTTCAAGGTTAAAAACTAGGCAACATTTCAAGGTGAAAAACTAGGCAACATTTCAAGGTGAAAAACTAGGTAACATTTCAAAGTGAAAAACTAGGTAACATTTCAAGGTGAAAAACTAGGTAACATTTCCAGGTGAAAAACTAGGTAACATTTCCAGGTGAAAAACTAGGTAACATTTCCAGGTGAAAAACTAGGTAACATTTCAAGGTGAAAAACTAGGCAACATTTCAAGGTTAAAAACTAGGCAACATTTCAAGGTGAAAAACTAGGTAACATTTCAAGGTGAAAAACTAGGCAACATTTCAAGGTGAAAAACCAGGCAACATTTCAAGGTTAAAAACTAGGCAACATTTCAAGGTTAAAAACTAGGCAACATTTCAAGGTTAAAAACTAGGCAACATTTCAAGGTGAAAAACCAGGCAACATTTCAAGGTGAAAAACTAGGCAACATTTCAAGGTGAAAAACTAGGCAACATTTCAAGGTGAAAACTAGGCAACATTTCAAGGTGAAAAACCAGGCAACATTTCAAGGTGAAAAACTAGGTAACATTTCAAGGTGAAAAACTAGGCAATATTTCAAGGTGAAAAACCAGGCAACATTTCAAGGTGAAAAACTAGGCAACAGTAAATGTTATATTGATTGATTCCGGCCCAGAAATCAGCAAATCGTCCTTCTTTGTCAGAAATATCGCTCATAGAATCTGAAGACTAAAGAACAACACACTGCGAGGGAGAGTTACAAGCTGCCGAATATAAACATAAGTTAAAATTTCTACTTTCCTCTGAACTCAAGAAATATTTGTTTCACTAATTAATCCATTCTTTATTAAATCACTTTAATTAAATACTGTTAATATCAACAAAACTATTGCATCTCTCTCTCTCTCTCTCTCTCTCTCTCTATATATATATATATATATATATATATATATATATATATATATATATATATATATATATATATATATATATACAATTACTGTTTTTAAACAATTAAAAAGTAAATAAAATTTTATATATATATATATATATATATATATATATATATATATATATATATATATATATATATATATCGATTGTTTAATGATAATTGAATTCAGTTATTGGTGTACTCAACTTTGTAGGCTTGGGAAAATATTTTTTCTTAAAAAGGTCTCCCATATTTTTGGACAGAAACATATCAACAAATATTATTTATTTATTATTTTGCTTATAAAACTGTAATGTACGAGCACGTGCTTCACATTACAACCGCTCGCCAGCGCAGCTTGACTTTTCTAGAGTTCGAACCTCAAATCATATGTGCTATGGTCGAGTGTGTTTACTGATATGCCACGAGTTCGTACATGAATTTATGTGTTATCGATATAGGTTTAAAAGTGATAAAGGATCCCGTGGTGTACTGGTTAACACACTCGACCATAGCACATATAGTCTGAGGTTCGAATCCTAGAAGAGTTAAGCTATGCTAACGAGCACTGATAGTGTGAAACACGTGTTCATGATTACTATTTTATATATATAAAGAAAGAGAGGAAAATTGTGACAATAAAATTACAAATGAATAACACCAAACATTAATTTATTATGAACTGCTTTAAAATTATTTATGCAAATTAGGCATTCAAATAACTGTTTTTGCATTGTTCTTCTACTATATATATAGTGTATTTCAAAGTATTACGTTGTCAGTCTAACATTGACTTTGTTGCTGTCATTCAGTTCAAGGAGAGCCAACCTCTCAGGCTTTACCTTCTTTTTGAGAAAGGAATTTTTGTATTGCTGATCGCTTTAGGTACCCTTACCGCAGAATGCTAATGGGTCTTTACAGTAATTTTTTTGTAGCTCAAAGTGCGCGTAGTTACTGTGCTGGCCTCCTAGGATCGCACATGACCTTGTGTCTAACTGTGTCTAACCTGCTGGCAAGGAGGTCACGTGGTATTATGTATTAAACAACAGTAACAGGTTTAATAGGAATGATAAATGAAAAAAAAAAGAATTTCGCATTTATTCATTCAGATAACTTATCGAATAGTTTTTACCATTATTTAATTTGTTACTCTTATCTATATATTAATATGATCGCGCGTGTGTCATTTTTTGTGTCACGCTTACATTTGGATTGTTTAATTATCATGTACAGTAGCATCAAAAACTAAGGGACAAAATTTTAAAACCTAATATTTGTTAGGAATAACAACTGTGAAAAGCTGAAATTTTGACAACTGGTAGTCGTTATCATCCAAAATAACATAATAAAATGAGAATCATTTGTAAAGGATAGAAAAAAAATTATAACAATTATTTATTTTCAAAATAGGAACGTCTAAAAGTAAGGGACAAAATTGAGAAAAACAATGTAAACAGCCAAAAAACAAGAAAAATACATGTACAATCAATATTTAGTAAATGAACCCTTGCTCTCAATGGCAGCTGCACATCTTCGACTACAAGAATGAACCAGTTCTTGACAATCCTCGATACTAATTTTAGACCATTCTTCTTGAAGCTTCACCCACAAATCCTCGGTATTAGTGCGATTTATTTCCATAACTGTCGCTCCTAAGGTCTTCCAATTATATTGAATTTAAGTCAGGACTTTGCGGTAGCAATCCATAATTTCGAAATCTTGCTCGCTAAGGTAACTCATTACCACCTTTGCCTTGGAACATAGGCATTATCTTGCATAAACATAGCCGTATTGAAACTTGAATTCTGTATCATTGGCACAACATGATCTTGAACAATGTTTTTATAGATCTGCGCGTTGACACGAGTTTGTAACCGGACAAGAGGCGTTATATCTTGGATAGAAAACATTCCAAATACAATGACGCTTCCGCCCCCAAACTTGAGTTTTCTTAGTACACTTTGCACTTAATCTTTCACCAATACGTCTCTTTACATTGTTTTTTTCCATAATTTCCAAATAAAACTTGCTTTCATCACTGAAAAATACTTTTGCCAAATTTTCACACGTCCAAATTACATACCTGTTGCAAACTCTAATCTCTTCTTATTTTAGAACTAACAATTGGTTTCTTCCCTGGAGTTCGATTAAACAGCCCTATTTCTTGCAATTGGTTTCTTCCCTGGAGTTCGATTAAACAGCCCTATTTCTTGCAGTCGTCTACAAACAGTCTGTCTTGACACATTAACTCATGAGGTACGATTCATAACCCTTTTAATTTCTGTGCAAGACTTAAATCGGTCCTTTAATGACATACGCTGCATTATTCGATCTTCTCTTGCCGGGGTCTGCCGGTTTTAAAAGCACTATTTTGCCAGTGTCATTGTAGTATTAAACAACCCTGCCCACAACACTCTTGGAACGTTTCACTTTCTCTGAAATCTCTCTAATTGTGTGCTTTTCCTTGTGTAGCTTCACAATAGCTTGTCGCACAGAGTAATCAAGTTTTTGGCGTTTCGCTATGGTGCCGGCTGATGCAACGCTTACAAATGACTAAGTAAGACTTATTCTTTAGAGGAAATCAAAAAAATTGAATATAACATAGTGTTTACATTGTTTTTCTCAATTTTGTCTCTTACTTTTGGATGTTCCTATTTTGAAAATAAATAGATAATTGCTATAATTCTATATGATTCAAATTTTAGTATGTTATTATGGATGATAACGACTACCAGTTGTCACAATTCCATCTTTTCACAGTTGTTATTTCTAACAAATATTAGGTTTTTAAATGTCCCTTAGTTTTGGACGCTACTCTATTTCCATTTCTTGTCATATATAATTTTACCAAGAATTCTTCATAAGTTTTGGTTCTGGTTTCGATTATAGCTGATGGCACTTAAGTCATCAATTTTTTTTTAATAAATAATTTTATCAAGAATTCTTCATAAGTTTAGGTTTCGGTTTCGATTATAACTGATGGTACTCCAGTAATCTTTTTTTTTATAAATAATTTTATCAAGAATTCTTCATAAGTTTTGGTTTCGGTTTCGATT
>NC_136490.1:53880555-53985555 GCF_053919585.1 Euprymna scolopes | reverse complement strand
ATTGTAATTTTGCCCAATGATGGCAATTACCATTGATTAATGTGTAATAATAAAATGTTCAAGATTTAAATTGAAAAAAACTTTGTTGGTCAGCATGGGTCAATAAGCCAAAAAATATCAGCCATTGAAATAAGTGGGGCAGTCTTAGAAGAGCAAATAGCAAATACCAATAGTTTACAAAAACATAATAAAACTAAAACAAAGTATTGATAATGCTATGCTTTACAGCAAAATAAATGCAATAATAATAAATGCAGCAGAGAAAGATATTGCTAAATTTTCCTTACTGTGTTGTTCATCGTAAATGCATAACAAAACTCTTATCCCTTCCCCTCTCCTTCTAGTCAAATATTTACACCAAGAACTCGTCTAACTAAAACCACAGCAATAAATTTTCCTGTATCCTTCTCTGTACTAAAAAACACCCCAAAAACAAACGGAAACTCCATTAAGAAAGTTTCTTTTCTAGAAAATGGCATCTGTGGAACAAAATACCACGAGGCTGTATTCCTATCGATTCCAACATAGTTGTTTTCAAATTTAATGTAAACGAATATTTGTTGAGCCATCTTCGTGGCTAATCAATTCCTCCGAAGTAAATTTTCTGACGATTTAACCCATTGTTTCGAATCCTCTTGTAGTGGTGAATAAACTAACTCGAAGCTAACCCTAAACTAACTCGAAGCTAACCCTAAACTAACTCGAAGCTAACCCTAAACTAACTCGAAGCTAACCCTAAACTAACTCGAAGCTAACCTTAAACTAAGCCTAATCAAACCCTAAACTAAACCTAATCTAACCTTAAACTATACCTAATCTAATCATATACTAACCCTGACCCAGCTGACAATCTCTGTAACCCTCATCTTTAAATGGCTTCCTAACTTTAAGAAACGGTAACTTATTATTACATAACAACAACAAAAAACATGAAAAATAATAAGGAAAATTAATAGCATACTACACATTGTAATGCTGCTAATAATCATCATAATAAAAAGTGTTATGCAAGACATTAAAATACTGAATTCATGCAGAATGAATGCCTTCTTAAAATCTTTCATTAAACTATAGTTAATACTAGCGGGACAGAGAACTGATTCATATGTAATATATAGATGTTGACATTCAGTAGATATTCAGCATAAATTGAGACGCTCTGATATTATTGCAAAAGTATTTATCCAAGCTAGCAGCGAGGCCCGGCATAGCCAGAACGTAAAATACGCTTAAATATGAGGTTTTAATTCTTGCAGATTTCGTATACATAATTATAGAGTCACTGTTTTATTTATTTTTATATATTATAAAGTTGCGATTTCAAAAATAAAAAAATATATATTCTGTATGACTTGGATTCATCAGCTTAAATCGAAACTGAATCCCAAACTTATATATATATATATATATATATATATATATATATATATATATATATATATATATATATATAACTTAAGTCCCTTTAGCTATAACCGAAACCAAAACTTATGAAGAATTCTTGGTAAAATTATTTATTACAAAAAATGGAAGGACATAATTAAACGACCCGGATGTAAGCGTGACACAGAAAATAACACTCACGCTATCGTATTAATATATAGATTATATTCACATCCATATCATATGAAATACATAAAACAGTGAATTTATATGTATAAGATATTGGAAAATGTGAGAAGTTTCCTAACCCGTTAGAGGGAGGCCACCTTCTTTAGAAGTATCTCCTATGCATTACAAAAATTTGTATGACTTCATTGTACGATTTTTGATTGGTGCGAGTCTGTTCTATAAAATAGGAACACATGAAGGTTTCCAGCATCCATAAATGAAAGTACTGCTATGGAACCGACAGGATTAGAACTTGACACCCCTAACTTGTTAGTCCACACCTCTAGCCACTTCACCACGGACATGCCTCATCAAATAGGTAACGTGCATGTATATTAAATGTTTTATTTTATTGGCTCAGCCAGCAGTTATGCAGATAAACGATTTTATTTCTTTCAGCTTTGAATAGTTTAATAGTTGTATTTTTCTCCAGTTTTAATATTCAAAAATATTTAATAGATATTGTGTATTAGTTGGCTTACTGTCCTCATCTTGAATGATATTCTTCACGTTTCAGTCGGTGTAACCTCAAAACTTCTACAAGTGCATCAAGAAAACACAGCACAGCTCTTACTTTAACGTTTTATGTAGACTTCCACTACCACAAGCATGTTAGAATGTCAGGCTCATTGTCCAATGTTTTATCGTTAATTTTTTACTGTGAACGAACATCCGGTGTTTTTCCATGAAAATGTATACATTACACAGCTGATCTGTAAGAGGTAAAGCCTCACAATGACTATGACTGTTCAACATATTTAATACTCAGCAATGCTAGGTAATTAGTTACTATCGAGTTGCTTTCATACAGTATTGGTATGGAGTACTGTTGTCACATCTGGAGTGGTCCCCTAAAATCACCTTTTCCTGCCTTCATAGGGTACAAAACCGTCTTCAAAATGTAGTGGGCGATGACCTTTTTGCCTCCCTACTTCCCTTTTTTCTAACAAAAGAGACGTTACAAGTATATCTAAGCTCTGCCAATCCTTTTATGGTAGGTGTTTGACTGAATTTAAATCTATGGTCCCTCTCTATAAAACGTTCACAACAAATATTCACCTAGCTATAACAACCACCAACAACTTTCCTCACTGTTCCCAAAACTAAACAAAGCTTCCATAAGCAGAGTGTCTTTCCTAAAACTGTCCGTTTGTGGAACTTAGTGCCGTTTGTCTGCTTCCCGGCTGATCATAACATGGTCGCCTTAAAGGTGTGGTGTGAATAAATTCCTACTGAGTTGGCCATTTAGATAATCCAGCCCTACCCAAGTTCCACCATAACTGATCTTGTTTCATCATCTACCTAACACTTAACCCTTATCCTTAAGTGGCATCCAGATCTTGATAACTGGTGACCCTCCATAAAAAAAATATTATTCTTATCTTGGATGTGTTATCCTCAAAACGTTTCGGTCCATGCAACCTCCGACCTTCTTCAGGTGTGTCTTGTCTAATTTCTGTTTTCTTTTTACTGAAAATAAGTTTTTATGTCAAGTCTAGATTTGATATGTTCATTCTTTTTATTGTTCAAATTCTCTATTAAAAAAAGAACTTGATTTCTCACGTTTTTTGCATAAACTATTTATCTCCTTCCCATGGCAAGATGATGTGACACAAGGGTCAGAAAAGTAGGATTTGAAAATCCAGTGTCCTCGAGGGAGAACACTCGGGATTCAAAAATGTCTATGCAGATCTGTTAACATACCCAGGTAAGGGCACCTCAAGCGATTAGCAATGAACTAACACTTTTTTCAAAGAGCGAGAAGGCAAAGCTTGGGACGGTGGAGCACCTAGAACTACACTAGACCAGAATCTTAGTCAACAGGGAACAAGACATCTCAACAATAGCCTAGACTTTTGTGCCGAGAGACAATTCCCATCTAAGCACACAATTTCCTGGACATTTATATTTCTTGCTATACTTTTTTTCTTCTCTTTCTCTGTATTTCAGATTTTATAACTTCTTTCCCACATCATTTTGAGTTTGTAACATGCTATTTGAAAAAGATTTCTTAACTAAAATGTGCTTTAATTCCAAGCGCTTGTGCAATATTGTTAACAAAAAGGTATAAAAACACAAATAACTGTTACCAAACGCAAGAAAATTTACTTTTCTATTTATCTGTATGATTTTCATATGTGTTTACTGATGGTAAGATTTATTATCTATGTGTTTGTTACTGTCATATTTAAGTTGAACCATTAATGGAACAGGCAACATATATGTGAAAAATTGTAACATTTTCATGGTTATAACTTTAAGCATCTGTTCAATAAATCAGTCGTTTAGAAGTTTGTAACCTTTGAACACTTCTGGCCATATAAATTTATTACTTTCATATTTCTACATAATACAAACCCAACTGTTTTTTTAACCTTAACCCTAAACTAACTCAAAGCTAATCCCAAACAAACTCGAAGCTAACCCAAAACAAACTCGAAGCTAACCCAAAACAAACTCGAAGCTAACCCTAAACTAACTCGATGCTAACCCTAAACTAACTCGATGCTAACCCTAAACAAACTCGAAACTCACCCAAAACAAACTCGAAGCTAACCCTAAACTAACTCGAAACTAACCCTAAACTAAGCCCAACCTACCTCTAAGCTAAGCCTAATCTAACCTTAAACTATACCTAATCTAATCATACACTAACCCTAACCTAACCTGAAATTAATTCCAATCTAAGTTTTAGGTTTAGTTCCCTAAAAGTTTGTTCGTATTTTCTAGAAGCACCGTTTCTAGTTTACATATCTCGTTCATATTATTTACTTTTTTTTAATTTATATTCTCCACTTTAAGAGAATTGTTTATTTCGTGGCTTTGAAGGATAAATGAAAACGCGATAAACTCTGAAGTGTACAGTGTACAGTGTAAAATATTAGATTTTAAAACCGGTTTTAATACGATGATCATAAAAATAAAACTGATTTAAGATTTGTAATTTTCATTTCCTATGAAATATTTTTCTATTGTTTCCCCTTGAAACAATAGCGTTGTAAGTGAAGACAATCATTTAGTAAGTTGAGTGCTTCCGATTTAATTGAAAAATATCAATTTCATATTTTGGTTGAACGGTGGACAGAAAATAAATCTTTCTTATGTTGATTGTTTTATTTTTTGTTTTTTGCATGCAAGCATTTTATGTACATTCATATATCTACATATCAAAGAAAAGCTTAGTCACCCATGTTGACCCACTAACAACATCTCAAAATGGCTCCTCTTCAACTGAGATGGGAATCTTACCTGCTGAGGCTTTTGTAAAAGTGAGAAATTACTGTAAGAAAAAAAATGTAGGGAAAAATTCAAGATGGCGCCCGACTCTCTCTTTAACACGGTAAGATATCCTCAACACGGCACAAGAAGCAACAGCCACACGATTCCCCAGCCAACTCAATCGTCACTCCCCCCGTCTTTCCCCTCACCCGCTTTTATCGTCGTTCTAGGTCGGCTAAATTTGCATATTCCGAGAATTCGTGTGACTTTGCGAGACATCATACTTTACAAAAGACGGCGGTCGCCATCTTGGTCCCTCTTTTCTATTTTTGGTCGGTAACGCTGAGCTGGTCTCGAGGTAAGTCTTTTTCCCCTCATCCGTCTCTCCCACGTACCCACACAACACGCAAACACGCGGGCGCTTATCTCCTGGATGCACGTTACAGCTTTCCCTCCTAGTTTAGACGCACCCTAACTCTAGTGGAAAACAACCGCCTGAAAATAGGAAAGGGGGCGATCAAAAAAGTGTTATGACGGGATGGGGCTAAAAATTTGACCCAACCATCTATGAATGTGGAGAGCAAGATCATAGAAGGTCATGGTTAGCGGGGGCAGGTTGTCTCAATATTTCAGCAATCTGCCCTACTAGTTTACTCTCCACTGCTTCAAGGGGTGTAGCTTGAAAGATCTTGCCAAATACAGCAATAATGTAGAAGACCGCGTAAAAAAAAGTGTGACACTGTTGTATAATCACTAGGGCTGAGACAACAGAATATTCTTTTCATTCTTTTAACTATCGGGTATATATCATACACAGGCACACTTAATCAACCGAGAACCACATCCGTCTGTATAAAAACATATAAGATATTAACAGATATATACTCAAGAGTCAAAACAATGAAAAGAATGTGCTGTTGTCACAACCCTAATAATCGCATACTTCAGTGACATTCAATGAAGTCAAATGTTGCCAAACGTTGTAAAGGTTTTAATAAAATAGACTCGATTGCTTTATCTTGAAAATGGCGCATAAATGAAAATAATTTTCCGAATAACAAATTATAATAATTCGTGTTGCAGTTGTGATTTCAGTTTATTTGTGTGCTGTTTTTAGAATGAAATATGCGAGGATTTGAATAATTAAAAATTCAGAGAAAATTCTTACATTTTTGGCACACTCAATGTTAAAGACATTTACCAAAAATCAAATGGAACTATCATGGACACAGTTCTTTGCAAGAAGTTTCCAACTGTACAGAACGTTATTAGGGGAATAATTCTCGGCATACTACAACAGGATTGTTTTCATGTCCAATGCCAACAAATATTGTCCTTGTGAAGATATAAATATTGACAATCTGGAACACATTTTAAAGTTTTACACCCTTTCACATTCGACTATTAAATCGCTGCAAGAAAATAATGAAACGAATGGAATTGAAGGAAACAAAAACTCAATTGATGGATAAGATAAACGTCATTTATTTACTGTTGAAAGAATGAATGTTTTAGATATAACGTGTGTTCATGTCTGCGCGGGTGTAACCATCGTTACTGGTATTGTAGAAGGAAAAAGGAAATGTGTTTTCATCTCACGTTCGGGTCACTATCGTTTGTTTGCGTGTGGGAAGAGAAGTGAGTAATGTAATGGAAAGAGAAATAGCAGTCCATCGTGTAGACAAAGAAAAGGATAGAGGTTTAGCAGGCAGCTACGCGAAGGTGTTCTCAGGGACCAGTTGTATACATAGAGAGATAAAGAGTGTAAAGGTGTACATACGGTCTGTTAGCTCTTTGTCCCACATAGTAGCAAGTGGTGTGAGGTACACGCATATGCCAAAAAGGCACGCTCTCGGTCTGTAGACCGCCGAGCTAGGAAGCTGGTCTGAAAAGGGTTGGAAACAGCTTGTCTCTTCCTTTTATAGGTGTTTCTACTGGTCTTTTGCGCATGTGTGGATTTCCTTTGAAAGGAAGTGACGTCGTCCATCTGTGTGTGTACGTGTGCGCGTGTGTGAGTACATGTGTGTACGTTAGCGTGAGTGTATATACACGTGAATGTGAGTGTATGTACGCGAACGTGAATATATGTACGTGTGTGGACGTGGGCGCGTATGTTTGTGTGCGCGTATGTATGCGACAAATAATATAGCTTGAAATGTGAACGTGTTTTTGTGTGAGACTAGGAAAGGCTCGCGCAAAAGACAGTGCAAATATAAGATGCATTAGAACCCGTTCCATTAAAGGGTCGTTCTACTATAAACCCTAGGTTTACTGTCGGCAGTCTTATAACTTTAACTTTCTTGTTTTGTTGTCCTTAAGGTCTCACATTTTATGAGCGATGTTTCTGACAAATAGGGAAGAATTGCTGTTTTCTTGGTTGAAATCTATCTATAATCTGTTGGCAAGTTTTTGACCTTGAAGTAGTATTTCTTTTGGTTTCTTAGATCAAGTAGATTTATGCCTTGTCTGGAGCGATTACCCTTTCAAAGTTACTTATGGATCGTACTGAACTAATACTGTTATTATTTAGAAAACCATTCTTGACATGGGGAGGATGAATTTTGTAACTATTCTGTACTTTAACCTAGAAATTTAATCAACAAAAGATACAGTAAAAATTGAATTTATCTAGAAAATCCTATCTAAGAAAACTAGCACAGTCAGTATTTAAAAAAAACACTTGAATGACATCAGAAACTTTGAAAAGTTCGTCAGGACCAGTTGTAATTCGTATTGAGAATGACTCACACTGAACTCGGTGTTGAGAATTATTGCAGTTTTTTCGAGCTCTGCATATCATAACATATCAATATAAGTGCGTTTAGATTAAAAATTTACACATTAGAAAAATCAATGTATAGCTAAATGCACGTTGGTTCTTATTAAAGTAGTTTTAATTAAAGTTCTATGCATCCAGTAACTTCGTAGCCTCAATATCGATCTCATATCAAAGCGTGAAGCATTTGATTTTCAAAAGATTTTCAAAATGATTTAATTCTTTGATTAAGTAGATGATTCTGAAGCTGTCTTGCATGTCAATGAACATTGAAGTGATGGTCCGAAGACTTGGAGACAGTCAGCTCGGCCAGAGACTAAAAGAGATGATTAATCGATGCAATAAACGGTTTCCCTCTTCCTGATTCATTAGTAGTTTCGAATTGAGAACAGAACAGTGAATTCTAATTTGATTAGGCCCAATAATTGACAGCATTAATTGCTAAAGAGAAAATCACAAGATGGTCGGAATTAGTTAAAAAAGAAACTACAGTTGTCTCAGAATTTAATTAACATATTAGCTAAGATATGGTCTGGATATTTCATAAAACCATCGGAAAATGAAAAAGATAATAAAATATATTGCACTCAAATGCAACACACACGCACATATATTAGAGAGAGAGAGAGAGAGAGAGAGAGAGAGGAGGAGGAGAGAGAGAGACAAGTATTAGAAGGCTATCATAAAGCAAGCAATGGGAATTTGCCAATATCGAGAAAGAAATACAAAACAAATGGTTTTCTATATATACTAGCAGACCGCCCGGCGTTGGCCGGTCATAAAATACGCTTAAATATAATATTTTAATTCATGTTGATTTCGTATTTATTATTGTAGAGACACTTCTCCATTGGTTATTAATATAAATAAGTGATTGATATTAATATATATAAGTAATTTCACAAGTTAAAAAATATGATGTGCATGCTATCAGCTAGAAGCAGAACCCAAACACTAAGCTGTATTCGCTACTATTTGAGTTAACGATATATGCATATAAAAACTTGACAAACTAATGCAGTTAATCATATAAATGGTTTATTTGTGCATGCTTAGATTCTTTACAGTGCAATGTCGACCACGTAGACTATGTAGTCACTACGGGGAGGTATATGAAGTTTCGTCCTGGTACACTGTGGTAGGAGGTAGATCCTTAGAGCAGGCACTCCATTTATTTGATTAAAAAGTAGATTTCACCGATTTCGATGGCAATAAAGGGTATGGAAGGGTGGACCATTTCTTGATTCTCATTCAATCTCTGTTAACGTTTGGGATTACTTGCTAGTATATATATATATATTGTTTAAAGAAGATTTGAGTAAAAAAAAAAAAAAAACTAAAGAATGCAGTTTAAATTCCCGGGGAACAAAATAAACTAAATTTAACCTATCGTATACTTAGCACCTACATAATCCGACTTCTAGAAAGTTTATAATTACAAAAGAGAATTTAACTATATAAGAATGAAAAAGAAGAGAAAGCCTTAACTAAAATTGTCAAATAGACATAGACTTAGCATTGCATAAGCCAATTTTTCAAATGGTTTTCAATTATATAAATATATATACTAGCAGTTCAGCTCAGCTTTGCTCGGGCCCTATGTACCGTTCATAACTTGCCTTACGTGTGAACATACTTTATGTAAGATTTCAAATGTTTAGACCAAAATTTGTCTGAGTAATTTCGTAGAGACCATAGAGGTAATTTTTTTAACTTTGACCCCAATTTTGACCCCGTTAACATTTATTATTTTGGTCTCAGATCAAAATACAAAGTTTTACCTATGTCCAAGTTACCTACATCTAAAATTTCAAGGCTTTAGACACAAAATTGACAGGATCTGCAAAGGTCAACTCTTTCAATTTTTACCTTTTTGCAACCAAATTTTCGCCCAAAAAACTGATTAAAATGTTTGCCGCATGTCTGAATACCCGTTATGTATAAATTTCAAATGTTTAAAACCAAAATTGGCTGAATAGTTTACTAGACACCGCAAAGTTCAAACTTTTTTAACTTTAGTCCCTTCGCAGCTTAAATTTTCGACCCATACTAATTAGAAAGCTTGCCCCGTCTTTCAAATGTTTACACCAAAAATTGGTCGAGTAATTTGGTAGAGACCTCAGATGTCAAATTTTTTAAAACTTTGACCTCAATTTTTACCATTTACCAT
Organism: Euprymna scolopes; assembly: GCF_053919585.1. NCBI lineage: Eukaryota > Metazoa > Mollusca > Cephalopoda > Sepiida > Sepiolidae > Euprymna > Euprymna scolopes. The sequence goes on along the minus strand of NC_136490.1, from coordinate 53,975,779 downwards.
TTACTTTTTGGGTTCAAATCGAATTATAAAGTTTGATCCATGTACAAGTAACTTACATCTAAAATTTCAAGTGTTTAGACCAAAAATTGGCAAAGAAGTTTGATGGAGTTTTCAAAGGTCAAATCGTTGAAGTTTGATCCCTTGACAGCCAAATTTCTGGCTGAAAACCGATTAAAAAGATTTTCCCAAATCTCAATGCTCCTTATGTCAAATCTCGATTCTCTAGACCGAAAATTGACAGAGTTATTTGGTAGGGAAATGTACACAGATACACACGGACACAGACATTTTCACTTATATATATATATATATATATATATATATATATATATATATATATATATATACATGTGTGTGTTTTCATCTCAAATTCGGGTCACTATCGTTTGTTCGCACGTGGGAAAAGAAATGAATGTTGTAGTGGAAATGAGAATTATAGTCCAGCGTGTAGAGAAAGAAGAGGATATGTGAGTTGACGTCAGTTAGTAGTTAGTAGTAGGGAACAGTAGTAGATAGAGAGAGAAAGAGTGTGAAGACATGCGGTCTGTTAGCTCATGCCCCATACATAGTAGTAAGTGGGCGCGCTTCCCTTTCGGGAGGCGGCTGGTTATCCCAACCTCTCTGGTCGAAGTTGGTCATAAAAAGGGTAGAAACAGCTTGTCTCTTTGTTTTATACTCGTTTCCGGTGGTCATTTGCGCATGTGTATAATTCCTTAGAAATCGGAAGTGACGTCGTTCATGTGTGCGTTGGTGTGCGTGTGTGTGAGTACATATGTGTGCATTAGCGCGTGTGTATATACACGTGAATGTGAGTGTATGTACGTGAACATGAATAAATGTACATGCGTGTGGACGTGGTCGCGTATATTTGTGTGCGCGTATGTATGTGACAAGCAATATAGCTTGAAATATGAATGTCTGTTTTTGTGCGAGACTAGAAAAGGCTCGCACAATATCTTTGGCATGCGTTAAAGGATTTTCGGAACATAGTATGTGCATAATTTAGAATTTGAAAATTCAGATACATCAAATATGCATCGAATTTGATTAATAACAATTAGACAGCAGATAAACAAGATTGATTTAATTGCAATTCCTTCAAACTCCTCAAAATTTGGACATTTTCTAGAATCCACATCCTCTTATGAATTTGGATCAAACTTATAATCAGATCATAGACACAGTGTTTAGTGTAAATTAATTTAATTTTGTAAAATGCTTTAATTAATTTAATTTTTTTAAAATGTAAATTGATTTAATCAGCTTAAGAGCACATGCGATTTTGCAAAATGCTCCTTTTAAGAAAATTAAATTAATTTTACCAAAGTTGTCTATTATGCGAATTTAACAGTGGAAGTAAAAGCAAAGATTCTGTCAAATACCGCAACATTCACTATTTCTGCTCGTGTAAACCCTTGCGACTGTTTATTGCTGTGCCCACAACATACATATCCAATTTGGCATTTATAGGTGTTAAATTTCTCTTAATTCTCGTGGCAATCGTTAGTGCCTCAGAGGTAACGTCTTAGCAAATTGAGTCAAAAGTGTCAATGTGTACTGAGTTTGAATCTCACAACCAGTAGAAATTATCATTTCTTCCACTGATGATTGCGAAAGTATGAAAAACTAATGACTATATGTATTAAAATAATTATTATTATTTATCAATATATATATATATATATATATATATATATATATATATATATATATATAAGGAAAAGAAATCAAGACTGTAAATTAAAAATTTACAAGGAAATTTATTTTTAATTTAGTGTTGATTTCTTTTCCTTCATATTGTGGTTGTATTGAGCGTTTTATTTATATTAGATTTAAGTTTGTCTGGTAAACGTTTCATTCCTATTACCTGAATTGCATATATATATATATATATATATATATATATATATATATATATATATATATATATATATATATATATACACCCAAAATCTGTAGCCTTGATGGAGGGGGGGGGCTAAAACTTGATATTATGGTTTCAAATGATCTGAAATAACAGGCAAGGGGAGACTTGATTCCAAATATTTCTCATATGTTATATCACCCCTCTTTTGAAAATAGGGTACACTTATAAATATCTCCGGTATCAAATAATCTTTATACACTGTTAAATTTACATTATATAGGAAAACCAAAGAGGGGAGATATAAACTATTTCATAAATGAGCATGAAAAAAAACTCAGGAAACCTCTAAAGCGCTAGTTAAAGCACTAATTAAATTTAAAGGGTTTCCTGAGCACTACGAAAAGCAAGTTTCTTACCGCCTTCCCTAACTGTTTTATTAGATATTAAAATATGCTCTCACCTAACGTGACAAACAAACATCTTGACCTGCAGACATAGTTTTAGTATAATATAATTTTTGTTTCACTCTTTATTGGTATATATGTCTTTTACTCTTTCTCTATCTGTATTTCTCCTCTTACTGTCACCATGAAACCATTTCATCACATGTAATGTCTTGAAAAGAAAATCTTACATTTTTAAAAGAAATACTTTTTAATAACTTTCTTCAAATGTAAGATTTTTCAATTCTTAGAAAAGAAAAGTGTTTGAAATGAAATAAGGAATATATTTTTATATGTTTCATTAATAAAGATTCAGTGCATAACGAGAAAAATCGAGATAAAAATTTCAAACATCCAAATACAAGAAAAATTCAAGAGACAGACAGCTCTGTCCTCGCAAAGTGAAAACGCCTATTAGAGTAGATAGACAGAAGTAGTAGAAAATATTTTGGGTGCTGGTGTTTTCGCATAAGAACAATAAATTTTACACTCGTATTTTTTTAATTTTTCTTAAGAATCCAGATCTCTTTATCTGTGCCTAAACCTAAATGTAGATTCCATAAACAAAGCTTATTTCTTAGAACTGCACGTCTGTGGAACTTTCTTCCGATTGCCTGCTTTCCAGCTGACTACAATCTAATTGTCTTCAAGTCCAACGTAAACAAGTTCATGATGAACCATCGGCCTAAGTAATCCAATTTACAAAATTCCCACTACTTATGTTTAGTACGCTATAATCATATTAACTAATGCATACCCATTAACCCTTAACTCGACTGGCCTGCGGGCCTTGATAAGTGGTGATTCCTGCGTAAAAAGAAAACCCAAAAAATCTCACCCACTAACCTTACGCACACACACACACACACGCGCACACACACACATATGGGATAAATATGTTTAATCAATTATATTTCACACTTAATTTATAGCAATCCTTTTATTTATGAAACTCGATGTATGTTAAACATAACTACAGAGCATATAAAAATAAATGACAAAAGTCTATGTTCCAAATTCCAAGATATTTTACCGTTTGCTTCTTTCAGCATGATAAAATGTTCCATATTTGACAGCACATGTTTGATAGGACAGAAGCAATCGTATAATTATTATGTCAGTTTAGAAATATTTCCCATCCTGACTCATTAGAAGAGTAAGAACTCATTAGCTTTAAAAGAGAAGAAAAAAGGATTTGGGCATGATTACATAAATCCGAAAAAACCCGAAGAATAGTTGCAATTCTGTCTCATGATATTTTCGCCATGTTTGATTTTAATTCACAGTCATTCACGCTCTACCAACGTATTAATATAATGTGATCATATTATTAAAATTAACATCCAAAATACCTTAGATAATACTTATATTAATTTGCTAGCAATTCAGCCAGGCGTTACCCGGGTGTTTGGATGTGTATGTTGAGCAAAAAAAAAAAAAAGTGGTAGTAGGAATGCAGATTCGAACCCGTACTGCGAAGGACGAAAAGAACGGGGACGTCTTTCCTGTTTCGACCACTGCCAAACCGGAAGTGACGTAGATTAAATTAAGGCTAGACAATCGAAAGGAGAGGATGACTTTAAAAAATATCGGCGAAAAAAGCGACCCCCTCGTTGAAAAGTTCTCAGTTTAAGGTGAAGATATTAATGTTTTTAGCCAATTTTTCGATATTTGTCGTCTGAAAAGTCGAACTTAAAACGATACTGATCTTGTAAAAATCCATCGCCTCAGTCGAAAGTTTTAGGCAGACATGCAAACATACATACATACATATATTTATATATTAGTATCTAAAAATTTTCGACCCAAACCGATGAAAAAGCTTGCCCTATCTCTGAATACTCTTTATGTCAAATTTGAAATGTTTAGACAGGATATTGACTGACTAATTTGGTAGAGACCGCAGAGGTCATTTTATTTTTTACTTTGACCCCTATTATGACCCCTTAACATTTATTGTTTTGGGCTCACATTCAGTTATTAAGTTAGATCCATGTCCAAGGAACCTATATGTAAAATTTCAAGTGATTAGACCCAAAATTGTCGGAGGAGTTTTGTAGAGTTCTCAAAGGTCAAATCGTTGAACTTTGACCCCTTAATAGCCACATTTCTGGCCGAAAACCGATCCCGAAGATTTTCCCAAAACTCAGTATCCAGTATATCAAATTTCGAGTCTGTAGACTAAAAATTTACAGAGTTATTGCGTAGGGAAATATACACAGACACACAGACAGAGACACAGACACATTCACTTTTATAGATATGCTAGCATTTCAACCCGGCGTTGCCCGGCTGTTTGGATATGTCTGTTGAGCAAAAAAAAAAAAAAAAGTGGTAGTAGGAAGGCAGGCTCGAACCCGTACAGCGAAGGAGGAAATGATCGGGAAAAAAACTTGACGTTTATGCTGTTACGACCATCGCCAAACCGGAAGTGATATTTTTTAAAATTAAGGCTAGACAATCGAAAGGAGAGGATGACTTTAAAAAATATCGGGGAAAAAAGCGACCCCCCGCATAGAAAAGTTCCAAGTTGAAGATGAAGATATTAATGTTTTTAGCCAATTTTTCGATATTTGTTGACAGGTCGGACTTTTAAACGATACTGATCTTGATAAAATCCGTTGCCTTTGTCGAAAATTTTAGGCAAACTTGCAAACATTCATACATACATACATACATAAATTTATATATTGGTAACTAAAAATTTTCGACCCAAACCGATTAAAATGTTTGCCCTATCTCTGAATACCCTTTATGTCAAAGTTTAAATGTTAGACAAGAAATTGTCTGAGTAATTTGGTAGAGACCGCAGAAGTTAATTTTTTTCAACTTTGACCCCTATTATGCCCCCTTAACATTTATTGTTTTGGGCTCAAAGTCAGTTATTAAGTTAGATCCATATCCAAGGAACCTATATGTAAAATTTCAAGTGATTAGACCCAAAATTGTCGGAGGAGTTTTGTAGAGTTCTCAAAGGTCAAATCGTTGAACTTTGACCCCTTAACAGTCACATTTCTGGCCGAAACCCGATCCCAAATATTTTCCCAAATCTCAGTACCCTGTATATCAAATTTCGAGTCCTAAAAATTGATAGAATTATTGCTTAGGAAAATGTACACACACACCCACCCCCGCAGAGACGTTCACTTTTATAGATATATAGATAGATTATTTATAAACATTCAATATTTATTGTCTTAAGGTTAACAATGGTAAAATCTAGAATATACAGTGGGTGCAATAAGACAACTATTACATGATTTCGAGAGAAAGAAATAGAGATATTAAGATGGCCAAGTTAATCACCTGACCTCAACTTAATTGAACTTCTGTGGCAAAAGTTGTAGTTGATTGTACAAAAGAGAGACCCGAGGAATCGGACAGAACTTAAACGAATTTGCCTAGAAGAGTGGAATAAAATTCCAGTTCACATTTGTAACAATCTTGTAAGGAAGTATCCCAAACGTTTGGAAGCTGTTATTGCGAGTAAATGCCATATTAATAAAAACTAATACTATTTTTTCTTTGTGTTGAAGACTTTTTGAACCCTAGATATGACATTTATGTAATTATCTAATGAATGCGTGATTATATATGATTTTTGATGCGAGATTTGTATTTATCATACAAAAATACATTAGAATATCACTTTGTATATGTTTTTTTGTTTCGTGAAATTAATGAACTTTTGGCTTTGTATCGGATACTTATTGTCCCCACTGTATGTATTTAGGGTTCTTTTATACGAAACTAACTTTTAATTTATAGAATTTATTTACGCTAGCTAAATATATATATACACACACACACAAACACACACACACACACACAAACACACACACACACACACATATATATATATATATATATATATATATATATATATGTTATTAATTGAATCTGTGTCCCCGGCGTTGTCTGGTATAATTGAGGAAACCACGATTTATAACACTTTGACCCTAGCCTGTAGACCAAGGAATTGAAAACCTCATAAATCATGTGAAAATTTGCTGAGCAAACAAATCTTCCAATTTCTTGCTTTTGTCATGCGTTTCTAAATATTCTAATACAGCTGAACGTTCAATGAATTATTGACGACGCGGATTTATGCTAAGCACTATAGTAAAAGATAAAAGTCAATTAACATTGCATATGATCTAATTTGATCCGAGGAAATTCATTAAGCTACTCCGTTCAGTCTTTCTCTGATTAAGGAATGTGTTATCTTGGTCAAAGCTGTAAAACAAGTTAATGTAATCAAAGAAGTCGATAAATTGAGTCAGCTTTTGAAATTTGATTCAATTTCCATCACGGAAAATGTTGTGACAAGGAAAATGTTTTAATTATTCACTGGAATTTTAAGCTTTTACATTTAAAGATGTCTCCTCAAATTGCAATATTGTTTATTGATACAGTCTCTTGGGCATCATTCATTCATTTCAAATGAATCATATGATTCTATTGTTGGTATTGGTTTCCCCGATTTCTTTCTAGTTAGATTTTTTTCTACAACGGCATCGGGTACTTACGGGGGAGGGGACGGGCACGTGAAAGTGGCCAACATTCCTAAGTGAACGTGTTTCTGTGCAACGAACTGGATTTGAACATTACACACCAAAGTCATAAGTCTGTGTCATTAATCACTAGGGCTATGACAACAGCATATTCTTTTCCTTGTTTTTATTCTCAGGTATATATCCATTGATACGTTATATGTTTTGATGTAGAGTCATGTGGTTCTCGGTTGATTGACTGTGTCTAACTGTGTCGGATATATACTCGAGAGTCAAAACAATGAAAAGAATATTCTGTTGTCATAGCCTTATTAATCACCCTCACTGATTCTGCATGGATATATATATATATATATATATATATATATATATATATATATATATATATATATATATATATATATATATATATATATCCATGCAGAATCAGTGAGGGTGATTAATAAGGCTATGACAACAGAATATTCTTTTCATATATATATATATATATATATATATATATATATATATACAGTATTAGTCCCTTACATATAGTATTGTTTTGTTGTATCATAACTCGTCAGAGCGGCTATACTAGCCCTAGCCGAGGATTAAACCAAGCACCATTTTTAGTTATGTTATAAGTTCGAAATTCCAACGATTAATCATCAGAATTTAATAAATGTAGCCTCGTTGGAAAGCTAATTACCTGAATTGTGTAGAATTGATATGCTGGGTTCAGCTTCACTGGCTGATTCAACGAAATTATGGTAATGTAAAATCAAAAAGTATAGAACAGATTTTAAAAATCAGTTTTTCGCCTTAAGACAATCTGATATGCCGAGAAAACCTTTTATAAATAATGCCATGTTAGGATATGCTACCATGTCACCTTTATGGAATGGTGTAAGTAATTCAATAAATCCTTCTATTGTTCTCATAAAAATAGTGTAACAAAGCAGCTAGCGTTGGGTTAGCAGCAACTGCAGCATTAAGATATGCAAATGGCCAAGTTACACAAAGTGACGTCACAGCAGAGACAAAAGGAAAAAGGTGTTCAGAGAAGTGTTTGAGATGTGACGAGAGAAGTATGTGTTCGAGACGGGCCGATGTTTGGGAAAACATGTGTTCGAGATATATGAATGACCTCACAGAAGAGACGAAAAGTCACATGCGGCCAGATAAGGAGAAATTAACTGTTTAAGTATTTAGCAAAAAATTTGCGGTTGGAAATACAAGATATAAAGGCCTTTATTAAAAAAGAAAGTGGGTCGAGTTTGTTTCACTTTCTTCTGTTTCTTTGCTACACAGTCTACAACATGTTGGGTCCGGTTAAAATTACCGTCAAGAAAAGGTGTACAATGTAACAAAAGATTTTATTCTTCATTTCCTGTGACGATTTTCAATATACACAGAAGTTTACCTCATTTCTACAGATAACAACCCCAAATACTTGTGATTTGCTTCTGTGTAATGACTATGGCATGATTAGTTGACTTTAAATTTACGGTGATGCTTTTTCTGTATTATAGTCCAATAAAAATCTCATAAAGCAAAACTATTCACTACACTATGTTGCACATTCACACATTTGACTAGCACAGCACAATAGAGTAATACATTGTAACATGTTTAAGTGCACCAAGTAAGCTGATACTATCAACAAGACCGGGTGTATTTAATGTTCCAAACCCTAACCCTAATTAACTATAGTGGGTATAATTTCATGGCTTGTAACCTAACCTTAATTCTAACCCTAACCTAATAGAAAGGTACATTTCATGGCTTAAAACCTAACCAACAAAAGTGAGTATATAACCTTAATATTAACTCTATCAAATTAGAATCAGAGGTTTCATGACTTGAAACCTAACCCTAACGAACTAGAGTTGGTACATATCCTGGTTTCAACTCTAAACGTAGAGAACTGATTTAGTCTTTGAATTGTTCTTTGTGGAGAATCCTGTCAGCATCATGATTAGCAACTGTTGAATATGTCCCAGCTGTATAATATCTTTTTGAAGATAGGTATTTGTTACTTGGGGGTGCATACTCAAATACAGATCGCACCCGTTATGGGCCAACAAGCATTTACTCGTAGGCTAAGAATTAATCCCTGGATGAAGTAGAGAACTTGTCCACCTTTGTTTGCCATCTTCATACAATAATGTGTTGACTTGAGAGACTTGTCCACTATGTTGGAAAACTAATGGCCGAGAGAGAAGGATAGTTGGAGGAGAGACGATAAGATGACTGCATTTTAAAGAGTTCTTATATAAATTGTAGCTTGAAGGCGGGGCTGTTTCAAAATTTTTGAGATATAATTAATTATTTGGATTATTTTGACTACTATTCTCATTTTGTTTGTTATTTTCATAACATTTCAGCCGATGCAATCTCCGACCATCTTCGAGTACATCTTTTCCAAGTTGTGTATCACTATTTTATTTAATTTCTCTTGCGGAAATAAAACAGTGAATGTTTATTTGATGAAAAGTGTTTCCATGGAACAAACTGGTGCAACCAGGTGCTCAGTTCCTTTCGTTAACCATTTAGTCAGCGTCACCCCAAATTGTGTATCGTTATGTCAAACTTGGGAGCCTACACAAAATTTCAAATTGAATTCTTTATTTTACCTATGGGAGTAGATTATTCTTTTTTCCATCAACAATAACTGGGTAGATATTTATGTTAGTTTATTTGTTATCGATTTTTGTAAACTCGAGAAACAGTCATATCGAATTGACTGTTAATCAACACCTTTAACCATTACGCCAAGAGATCCACTTGATATATTTATTAATTGCATGCTTAAGTCGTTGGTCTGTGTTGGTTGAAATGAAGCTGTTACAGAGCTAGTTCTGCAATGACTAATCTGTCTTGTTTCGAAGAGAAAATAGCCTAAGTCAATATTTTACTATTTAATTCTGTTATTGTATTCTGTAAATTGTATTACCGTATGCACTTTCAAAAGTCAATATCGTATTGTTTATTTTCCGTTTACATATGCACCAGTCTGGCAAAGCGCTGTCGGATCTGAAAGCTTTTCTCAAACGTGTATTACATATCAAATTGAGTATTTCAATACTGTTGACCAATATTGTTAGGTCGGTACAAAAGTTTTTGCCGATTTAAAATCTTATATTGAAAATGAAAATCTGTGTGTTTTTGAATATCTTTATTCATAACAATAACGGCCTTTGCGCTCTAAAACTTCATTCCATCTGTTAACGAACTTATAAATGTCTCGCTTGTAAAATTCTTAAGAGTTTCATATGAAATATCAATATAACTTATGTTTAATCTCCTCCCGTTATGTTAACCCAAGACAGTTTAAATCGTTTTCTAATCCTCAAAATAATTGATAATCCAAGGTCAGGAGAATATGCAGGGTGGGGTAAGATTCCTCAACCAAATTCTCCAAGGACATCTTTAGTCAATAATGCAGTGTATGGACTAACATTATCATGATGGAAGATGACTCACTGTCTGTTGACTAAAGAAGGTTGTTTCAACATGGATAAGAATATTGCAAAACATATGAATGATGCCTTAATAATCTATGAAAGGCAGTAATAATATATGAAAGGCAAAATGTGTGTATGCTTGTATGTCTACCAAAAACTTTCGACAAAGGTTACAGATTTCCACGAGACCGGGATCGTTTTAAAGATCGACGTCTCGGACGACAAATATCGAAAAATTGGCCAAACAATCATTCCATCGCCCTAAACTGAGCAGTTTTCTGCAGGGAGGATTGTTTTTTTTTTTAGTCGCTATTTTTGCAAGTCATCGTATCGGTTAAATTGCGTTTACTTAATTTGAAGGTTCCGAACTTCCGGTTGTGTCTCTCCACCCGGTCTGCCTACTGTTGTTTTGATTCCCCATCCTGGCTACTACAACGTTTTTTTTTAACAGCTCTCTCCACCGGACTTCCTACTGCTATTTACCCTCTTCCCACCCCCACACACACCTATCCACCCCCGGGTAACACCGGGTACCCCCGCTAGTCTAAAAATAAGTTATAAATTAATTATGATGCTATGCTAAATTAATAACAATATGCGCGGAATAAATTACAATGATTGAAGATGCTCCTTCTATAAAGCTAAAATAAATCATTTTGCTTTTTTTTCAAGAATATCTGCATTATTTACTTTGCTTGAAGCATTTCAACATTTTTTTTTTTTAGTTATCCAAGTTTTAGATTAATTTATTTTGCTGTCTGATTCAAAGACTCCGTTTACATGCGTGCATGTGATCGCATGTAAGATACCCTTTCTCTACCCTTTTAATTTGGTTTGCGAAACCATGCAGAATCCTCCACGAGGAAGGTCAGTTTTAAGGTCAACAGAAGGATCGATTACTTCCACTCAATAAATATGCAACCATATTCAAGAAAAATTTTCATCTTATTAAATTTTTGAAAAAAAAAACATGCTGTATTTGGGAATGTTTCCAATATTCAACAAAATTAATGTAACAAATCAATACAACTCACGCACATGAAATTAATTACAGTTCTAGTATTGAAGTTATAATATACCTTCCCCTGAAGCAAATAAATATTGCTTATTTACACCTGCGTATATATATATATATATATATATATATATATATATATATATATATATATATATATATATAGTCAATTTATTATACAAACATTATTGGTTTCATATGTGCATGCATGTTTCAGTGGAATCTTAATTCAAAGAGACCACGTCATCATACCAAAAAAGGAGATGCTATACACAAACTATATGCCAGCTCTGCCCTCCATTGAGCACTCTTTAATAATCACACGGGTTTCGTGAGATTTACATCTAGGAAACCAATCTATACTACCACACACGCACACACACACACACACACACACACACATATATATATATATATATATATATATATATATATATATATATATATATATATGCGTACTGGCGTAGCTTAGAGGCTAATGAATAAGGATGGAGAGTTGTATGTTTTAGTTTCGATTCTAGCTAACGGCACCCAAGTCATGTATATATTTAGTTTTGATCTCACTACCATATATTAAGTTCAATACAAAAATCGATAGAGAATTGTCTCTAGAATAATAAATATGTAATCTGCATGAATTATACTATCATAAAGGCCTGTATTATTCCCTGTAATTCACTGACTGCCAGGTTTATATGCACGCGCGATAAACAATTCTACTTCTCTCCTACCCCCTCCCCCACCGCCAGGTTTTTGTAGCATTTACGGGTGGGTATGCTGGCAACGATTATCACGGTTAAATTTGGGGGAATTACCCCCCCCCAAAAAAAAGGGGTTGTCCACTCCGAAAGCCGTTCTTTACATGGGGATGTTGGAGGTGTCTATTCCGAAAACCGTTCTTAACATGAGGAGTTTCAGATGTCTATTCCAAACGCCACGGAGCCATCTAGAATTGCTACCACTGATTTCATTCACACTAAACAGTCCATATGAAATAAGAATCCCTAACCTCTAAAACTTCTATTTTTACTATTCCATTATTATTCTAATGGGTCATTTTTCGTAATTTTATTAATTCATACTGATTTACGCAGTCCCTTAATTATTATTTTTTTTTTTTAATTTCTAACAGTGCCTGCATATTATCGCCTCAAACTATCACTAATAACTAGTGAAAGCCATATTATTACATTCCAGCCACGGTCGCCGGTGTCCGTAATTGTTCAGGGACGGTAGTGGTCACCAACAACAACTGTAGTTTACTTTTTTTTTGTGAGCAGGGAGAGGGGGCAGGCTTCCACCGGGCAACACCGGTTAACGGGTCCTGTTAGTTCATAATATGTTCATACACATAAAATCTCTTTAACATTGGAATATATTAAATAACACCATGACAATTTTCTTTTGTTCTTTTTTTCCCCCTCAAATGACCGAAATGTGACATTAGAATTGTTTCTTTGCTTTCATAAATTAATTGCAACCTGGAAGACTTTATAGTAAACTAGTAGGGGCGCCCGACGTTGCCCTGTCCTAAAATACGCTTCTTTTGATTTATGTAGAATTGGTATTTATTATTATAGAGGTAATTATTTCATATTATATTGTACTTAATATATAGTCATTATTTCAAAAAGTAAAAGAAACAAAATGTTATTTGAGTGCCATCAGCTAGAATCGAAACCGAAATCAAAAGACAACAAAAATAGTTTAATTATTGAAACTATGTCTATAAGTTAAGCAAAGAGTGAAGTTTATTTGTACTCGTTATGGTTGGGCTTTGGAAAAAGGTGGGAATTTTTATAACTCTGGTTTCCATGACTACAATGTTTTTGATAGACAAGATGCAAGCAAGAGCGATCGAACGGTCCACAGACTTTTATAATTATCTCTACAATTATATGAATGAAACTTTGTCAATGTGCGTGTGTGTGTGTGTGTGTATGTGTGTGTGTGTGTTCGTTCCTTATAGACTCCGAAACGACTGAACAAGTTTTATTTCAGAATACCCCCGATAATTACCGATAATCGAAACCATTATTTTAATTTATCTATCATCATTTTTTCCATATCGTCGGTTAGCAACAATGATAGAATAACGGACCGTGAAAATTCTACTGTGGATAAGTTAATAGCGTGTTTTTTTTGTTTTTGTTTTTTTGTATGACGTGGTCTGTAGGTTCAAAGTCCGTACGTAATTTTTTTTCATTAATTGCAAATAATTTTATAAGACTAAAAAGTTTACGTGTTTTTTGTTGTTGCTGTTCTTTTTTTTTCTGCATGACATGGTCTGTTGGTTAAAACCGCGCATGTAAATTTCTTAATGTTTTTTTTTTAATTTAAAATATTATATTTAAACGCATTTTACAACCGAAAAACACCGGGTGGCCTGCTAGTATATATATATATATATATATATATATATATATATATATATATATATATATATATATATAAAAATATATATATATATATATATATATAAGCATAGAAAACTAAAAGCGAAACGTCAATTAGTCAGATAAAAAATTACGCATTCCTAAGTAATTTCAAATAATTACTTTGTGCTTTTCACCTTTATAATTAAATATATATATATATATATATATATATATATATATATATATATATATATATATATATATATATATATAAACCCTCCGTAAAATGGATTCCATTCATATATGCTTAACGACTCTCTGCCGGGATCAAACACGGAAAATTCTCTTTAGCTTAATTTTCATAACTTACTACCTAGCATTACTCGGGTATTGAGCACGATACATAAAATGTTATATCTTCTGAGAATATCGTCTCTGGATGCATAAGATTATGCATATATATATATATATATATATATATATATATATATATATATATATATATATATATATATGTATGCAGAATCAAGTATGTTTTGCAGAATTCGATAAAAAAGTAACTATTTTGTTTAAGTTCATATTTATTTATTTAATTTTTTTTTTTGGCTTTCCAAAAATACTCCGGAAGAATGCATACTTTTCGGCGGAATAGAATATACAAACAAAAATATTAAAAAAATAAAGCAACTTAAAAAATTATCTGGTAAATTCGAGAAAATTATTTTGATCTAATTTAAGAGAAGATAATCTTGCTCATTTTTTTATATGTGAGTGACAAACACCAGACACCAAACATTAAGATGATAATTTTAGATTTTATTCTTCTTATACTTTCGAACATTGACTAAAAAAATGACTTAAAATCATATATATATATATATATATATATATATATATATATATATATATATATATATATATATAAAGAGAAAGAGACTTTTAATTCGCATACGTTCGAAGATAAATATTACAACAACAAAAAAAAACGGCATAAAGTAATTTTTTTACCACAAAATATTCGTAACCAAAACGAAACGGTCGGTTTTGAATCTCAGCTTCAAACACTCGTCATGTCTAGCCACACTGAAGAGACATAATACAGTGATAAAGCTGTATATATATCACTGCATTTGACCGTCCTTCGTTGGTTAAGTTCTCCAATTCTTTCTGTATATTTATAAAACTTAGTCATTTTGCCTTGGTGACTGTGAAAGTAAAAGGCTATCATTTTATAAAAGAAAAACACCTTTGTAATATACTGGGTCATGTCTATGTGAGCGACGTTTAAAGGTTAACTGTTTTGCATATTGCTTTGCAATACAAACTCCCATGAATTAGCTATTCAGTTTTGATTGTGCTTTTCTTCAATGATTGTTTTCTATGATAAATTCTATTTACACATATTTTGATATTGTGAATAAATGCGTAGAATTTTGGGTGAAAAGAAACTCCCTGGTTCTTTCCGGTCAATTACTTTCTTAAAGATGCGATTCTTACTTTCCTCAAGTGACGTGATACAGCGAACCGGTTCTTTGCATGTGATTGTATTTGCTTCTTGAGCTATCTTTTGTAGGAATCAGTTTTTGACATGTAGTATACAATATTGCTCTTTGTGAAAAGGATTGAGCCTTCTAGGCAGTCGTTGATGTGAATGTAAATATGTATAGCATTATCACTAGCATTACTTTACAGTTGACATGGTGGCATAAGGGTAGGCAGCATGCGAAGTGCTTAAACATTTATATTCGAAACTACTGTGGTTAAGTAGTCAGGATTTAACTATTTTACACTTTCCAAGTAACAATTTCCACTGTCAAAACTCCAAATCCGTCACACCGCTGTCAAACCTTACTACTCCAAAACTCGACACTGTCGCCAAAGCTCCTACTCCGAAATTCTACTGTCAAGACTCGCTACTCCAAAACTTGTAAATCTGCTGTAAAAACTTGCTCCTCCAACATACAAATCCAAACTGCCCGAATTTCTGAAAAATCAGACTTTTTATTTAAAACCGGAAGCCTTTCATTTGCATATCACGTGACAAGACGGCAAACATATAAAAAGAAGTAGCAGTCATTGTTTTATTTTATTTTATTTTTGTTTGCCAATGAACACTACAGGCTGCATAAAACAGGTTTGTACCAATTTTTTTTTATAGCATTTAATCTTGACTCTCTGCTAAGTAGGAAAGGAAGTCGCTTCCTCCAAGCTCAAAGTCAATAATTTGGTGCTAATAAAAAATTATTTTAGCCGAAGGGTAAGAAGTTCCGAATGTCGGCAACCAGGTTTCGAATCTCAGTTTAAACATTCTCTTATTTTAAGATCCTCCCTGGGTACCCCTCTTTGAGGAAATAGATTTTTTCCACAGTAAAAATCAATCTAGTTTTTAACTTGGTCCTTGTGGGGAGGCGTTTATATAAGGAAAATTTTAAAGAGCAACTTTTGATAATCTGTGTTAGCAATCAAGCAAGGTTTTTGTTTTGAATTTTTTTTTACAAAAAAACAATGCTCTTAAACAGAAGAGATATAAATCTAATATATAAAGTTGTACTGTCGGATTTTAGAATTTCAACCTAAATAGCAGCACATTTGGCACATCACTATTTGATTCTATCTTATCACTTTGTCTTTTTTTTCTCCTTCTAACGTGTTTTTCTAGACTTGTCAGCCAATAATAATCAAAACAAACGCAATATAATTAGCAAAAATCTATAATAACTCAAATAATGCAAGGGAGATAAATCTTTACATCTTAAAATATGACTTACATCTCTTACATTATTTGAGTTAGTTTTAGGCATTTTACCTTTCTTCTCTTCTCTATTCTCCACTATACGTGACGTATACATTATTTTTTATCATTTTATTTATAATCTAAATTTCATTGAGATAATTATTTATTTTTGTTTTACTATTTTTCACTTAGACGTAAGGGGCTACTATTTGGGATCAAGTCTACAGAGGACAATGTAGGGAGTTGAGCAACGATATATCTGTTTATATTACATTTAAATTTTGTATGTTAGTACAATCAGCGAATCAAGAAACAGGAAAAGGATTCAAAAGTCTAGCAGTTCCAGGGAGGAAACTATTAGAGTAGCAGACCTTCTCGCATCTATGGACCTCAAGTGTGAAAGGGTATGATTTTGCTGCTTGTGAAGCTAATCTTTGTTATTTATATCAAGGTGGAAAAGCACATTCCGTTAAAATACTTGTAAAAAAGGCACAGGGATTCAACATTGCAGGGATTGGACAGGGGTTGATAGTGCAGGACTTGAGACTTTGTAGAGATATATGATACTCTTCGGTGTGAGTAATTTTCTAGCATGGTAGAGGGAGCCCATCTTATTTGCAGCAGTATTGGCAATGTCCTCAATGTATCTATTCCAATTTATGTTGCCTGTGAATGTATAGCCACGACGTTTGAACAATGAACTTTCGGGTAAGGTGACTAATGAAATACTAAATTAATAAAAAGTTAAATTTTATTTCTCTTTTCAGTATAACTTTAAACATGTGAAACTAACAAAATGTTATTCTAAAATGACATTTATGATCCCGAGTAACGCTGGGTAGGGACAGCTAGTTTTGCTAATCAAATAAGTAAATAAGGTTCTAACATTCTCTCAAGCCTGTTGTCTACACGTTTTTGCAAATCCGCTTTGCGTTCTTTTAACTATACCATTCCCGAAGCCAAACTTTCTTTAGCTTGAAATCTTATCAAAATGTTAGTGTTATTCCTTTTTTCCAGATGAGAGGTTCAAGTATGTCAGATTCAGAAATTTCACTTACGGAAAAAGAAATTTATCCAGCGCTAGAAGGGGTTAGTTCGCTTCGTGTATTCCATAAGCGCATTGAATATTACATGACCTGCTCTTGGATGACGATGTCCTTTGTAAAGGTCTGACTTTATTTATAAGAATATGGCTAGCATTAAAATATTCTAGAATACGGTGCAGTTATAATGCATGCCGATCTCTTGGGTCACTTTTTTTGGTCTTTCTGGTAAGTGGGATATTTTTAATTATTATAATTTACTTTTTTACACATCTCTTGGGCTTTCCCTTTTTAGCTATCTTCCTAGCTGACTATAACAGCAATATTATGTGTCCGTATAACACGAGGGAATGTAAACCGTGTATATAAATAAAATATTCTTCAGTGTCTTTATATGTATGCATAACGTTTGGTGGATATAACGTCTTGTCTGTGTCCTTTTTTTTTATTTTACTTTTGTTAGTTTGAAGAGGCTAACACTTGATTCTATTATAATTTAAATTTATATCCGAGGGCTCTTTTAAGAATAGACACTGTTCCCTTTATGGCTGCTATCTGTAATTCCTTACAGCTTGATTTTCCAGGGATTGCTTCTAAGTATTTTTGAAGGTTCTTTTTTATTAGGCCAGTTGCTCCTGTCACAACTGGTATAATGTTTATTTCTTTCAGAAACCATGTTTTCCTCGTACACCCACTCTGCTCAGTTTCAAGGTAATCACCAGCAATCAGATGGTAGTATGTTGCATCAGCGATTATCCCTGTTAGGAGCTTGTAGGTTGTTGTGAGGCAGCAGATTGGTCTATATTTGCTAGCCATGTGGGTGTCCTCATTTTTGGGAATAAGTGATGTACTGCCTACAGTAAGCCACTGAGGCGGCTCTTCATCTCCACTGATGATTCTATTGAATGCCTTGGCATAGTGATGATGAAGTGTGCTCAGTTTTTTCAGCCATAAATTTGGTATTTGGTCTAGTCCTGGGGTCTTGAAATTACTGTATTGAGCTACCTTCCTGCAGGCAGCCTCCTTGGTAATTTTTAGAGATGGCATCTTTTCTTTCTCCTTGTTCTCCTCTTTGATGGTATTTATCCAGTTGTTTTCTTTATGTACTTTAGTGTCGTCATAGAAGTTTTCAACTTCTTGTGTTGGTGGGGAGCTCACCTTTATTTCTTCTTTAACGAGGCTCCTGTAGACAATTCTTGGGTTTGTTGCAAAAAGTTTATTTATTCTTTGTGCTTCAAAGTTTTTGGTTTTATTTTTTATTTGTGCAGTTAAGGCTTTTATCTCAGCCTGGTATTCTGCCGTCTTAGCTCTTAGCTGTGCTTGGTCTTGGAGGGAATAATAAGTTTTCAACTTATTCACCTTCTTATTTAGTTTTTTGTCTGGGGTTTCACAGGATAGGAATGCATATATCTGGGCAGTTTTCTTTCAGAGTCTGTCTATTTTCTGTTGGAGTTTACGTTTCCAGGCTGGGTTATATGATTTAGCCTTCATATTTCCTCTTTTACTCTCCTGGTGTTTGGGTAAGAGTTTTAATTGAATAAACCATGCTGCCCCATATGGTGTATGATTTATTTCACTCAATGGTGCGCTAATCGGAGTGATTCTTTCCAGGGATTCGTTGACTTTTGAGACAAGCACTTTGAAGGCTTTATTCATACTAATTTTTAACAGTCTGGGCCGATATTCAATAGCTAGACGTCGTGCTATTTCTATCCTGTTTGTCAGCTCTTCCTCTAGTTCCAACTGGTCCGCGTCCAATGTCACATGTTGAAATGGGACATACTGTTGGCATGTCTGCCCATGTTTAAATTGTGTTGGGTCTATTGGGAGTGATTCCTGGGGAGATGTTGCATTATTTGATGGAGTGGCATGTCGGGTATATTTCTTGTTTGTTTTTGGTAGCCATCTAAGACTTAGACTTGTTGGCATTGTCTCAGGGAGCTGTGTCAGGTGAGAATTTATTGTAGTGTCTTCTTGTTTGGTTTGGGAGATCTTGGGTATAGGGAGGGGATTGCTGATTTGGCAAATGTTGTTTTTAGCCATTTCATGGACATCTTTTTTTAGCTGGGATATTTTCTCACCAGAAAAGACATTGTTTCTCAGAAAATTAGATTTCTGGCATATTAACATTTTCTTCTCAATCCCCTTCTTGTTTTGGCAGTGTCTCTGTGTGTGGGGGGGTTGTTTTTTTTTAAAATACAACAAACAGCATATCTTTTGTCGTCGTGTCATCTTTTCTTTTTTAGCAACGCTGGACAATTTTGGTGATTTTGTAATCTTTTATTCGTCATTTCTTCAATTATTGTGACGGGGGTGCAATTTCACCGTTGTTTACTCTTGACACCCCACCATTCGTATCGAGTGGATTACCTCATTCCATGTCCGATCTGGCTAAAGGTCAATAATTGACTGTTTAACCCAACTAACTAAAACTGTCTTTTGAATTTATGTCATCACCTGATAGTTTCCACAGAATTTATTTATTATTCTCACATTATAAACTGACCTCTTAATTCCAAATTCCTGTTCCAGTTGAAAACATAATTGTCAGAATAAAATTCCATTCTATCAAGTTGACATGCATAAATTATTAAAGTAAATACCTCCTTTAGGCGACATTCCACTTAGACTTATGAAACACAATAACAAAAATAATAATCGATTAATCTATTTTCCGGCGTTGCCAGAAACCAACAACATAACATGGTCGTTTCCAAGTATATTATAAACAGATTCTTGTTAAGTCGTCCTCCTAAATAATCAATTTCTACCCAATTCCCACCATTACTGATAATCACGGTGTTGTCTAATTTGAGATTCATTAACTCTTATCCTTGAGTGAACTCCGGGCCTTGATAAGTGTTGACTCTATAGCAAAAAAAATCCCTTCTTTATTCAACTAACATAAAAACAAAAACATCACGCAGAAAATTTATACAGCATCAATATACAAATTGCATTCTGCTAAATACTATAAATATCACTCCCTCCCCTCCAATGACATCTTACTATTGAGTTTATTCTGTTAGGCAACAGTGGTGAAAATTTGACAATAATGAAGATCCTCATCGTAGTTATGGTTTTATCTAAATAAAAGCAAAATCCTTAAGTAATTAAAAAGACTCAGGAATTTGCGTTTATTTCGCGTTAGACTTTTTAGGAATAATCACTTAAGAATTTCCCTTTTATTTTGATAAAATCATAACTATGATGAGGATCTCCGTTATTTTCTTCTTAATTGGAAATATGTTCAAATTTGACCCAGCTGTGTGCAAATAGCTCCATTGCTTTGTGGATACCTTGGGGAAGGCAAAGGCTAAGAGAGTAAACCCTGACAAAAATCTGGTTTGGAGTCTCAATAGGCGAATGGTGAAACACTGCAACACCTGTCCGACATCGCCTGTAGCTACACTGACTCCGACTGTGTTGATTTGCCTTTCTGTCAGACTTTATGACTATACAGGCGAAGCCGAAGTGTCTTCTCCAGATGCAGAGGACCCTAGTAACTAGCAAATTTAGGTTTTCTTATCATTCATCCAAGCCTGCATCTGAAGAGGACACTTCAGCTTCGCCTGGATTGCCACCGCAGACACTTCAGTACACTAGACTAGACGTGGAACGCCATTGTCTCATGAGACAGAAGGTTGCCATCATCATAACAGTAGTAAAATTATTTTATGGTATTAAATTATGGCTTTAATTATGGAGGTAGGTCGACTTTATGTGGTTTCTCCTGCATGTACTTGATTCTAGAAAGAAAGTAAAACAATGCCAACAGCAGAATTGAGCCGATCAAATGCCGTACTATGCTGATTTACATAAATTTATATTAAATTTATATATTACCTTTGTTCACTATTATTTTGCATTAATTCGATTTTATCTTAAAATATTCTTTTTTTTACACTACATAGTCACCGCTTATCAAGGCCTGGAGGACATTCAAGGATAAAGGTAAATGGGTACCGTAATGAAAATTTGATGAATTAATTTATTTTAGTGGGCGGCTCTTCAAGAAACTGTTCATGTTGGACTTAAAAACGATGATGTTATAGTCAGTCGGGAAGCAGCCCCAGGGTATTGTGTTCCAGAGACGAGAATATTGAGGGGGAAAAATTTGCTCATGGAATTTTCACTTAGATTTCGGCACAGATAGGGAATAAGAGAAATTGCTGATGGTTGTTGTTGTAGCTAGTCGAGTGTTCATTGCGAAAGACTTACTGGGGTGAACCATAGAGTGAAGCTCAGTCGAGCACGTGCCAGGAAAATAATGATACAGCAGAGAGAGGCCCACAACGTCTCTTCTCTGAGAAAGAGGCGACAGAGAGGAGAAAAGGACATCACCCACCAGATTTCAAAGTCGGTTTTCAAAGCAAGAAAGAATATTTTGAGCAAGAAAGCAAGAAAGAATATTTCAGATGTGGCAACATTACTCGTTAGATTGAGTACTGTTGCCACATCTGGGGGGGGGACGTATTTGGCTCTTATGTATGTAGAGGGTTCAATTGTAGTTCTTAACCTGTTATAGCAATTTGCTACGCAAAAGCATAGTGGTCAATTGGCATTATGATAAATGTAGTTACTAAAAGGCCTAGAGAGCAGAGTTTAATCCTCTGTTGAGCCATAAAAAAAGAACCGGTAATAATTGGTGTGGTATTAGCCCTACGATGGCTATGTGGCTTCCTCAAAAGGAGGAAGTTTACAGAAAATAATTAATCCACACGTATATCTCGGTTATGAGATGATGACATATGGCTAACATTACCAAATCTGGTGCTGGCCAGATTTGGTAATGTTGCTTAACTTCGGTTATCTTATGAAAATGGTGTGTTAAAGCGATAATTCCATGCCAAAGACTTGAAAACTTATACTTGATGCCCCCTTGCTGAACATTTAACTTTATAACGAGAGGATTATGACTAAGTGGAATAATCATGGGAAAGGA
Source organism: Euprymna scolopes (assembly GCF_053919585.1). Lineage (NCBI taxonomy): Eukaryota > Metazoa > Mollusca > Cephalopoda > Sepiida > Sepiolidae > Euprymna > Euprymna scolopes. The sequence goes on along the minus strand of NC_136490.1, from coordinate 53,953,394 downwards.
ATGTCGCTCTCCTCTGCACCTTGGTGTTGTAGCTTATAAAAATAGAGCCTTTGGATTGGTATGAGGGGACACACATACATATATATATATATATATATATATATATATATATATATATATATATATATATATATATATATATATGAGTAAGATTATTGATAATTTATAATTAAAATTAACAATCAGTTTCATAAGGAAAAACAAACAAAATGATTTTGTTTGTTCTTCCTCATGAAACCGATTTTTAATTTTAATTATAAATTATCAATCATCCTACTCAATGTTAAAATAGCTCTAGGATATATATATATATATATGCCTATCGAGCTTATTATATATCTACATTACAACGAGCACTGTTTTCTTTTCTTTTAATTGTATTAATGAATTTACTAATACATTAAAATATACTCTGTTCTGTAGACTCTTGTTCTCATCCCCTAAGTATATATATATATATATATATATATATATATATATATATATATATATATATATATATATATATATATATATATCTGTGATGGGACGATTCCAATGTTTTTCCTGATTTCAATTCGATTACTGATTCCTGATTCCGTATTAAATTCCTGAATCCAATAATGATCCCGTGTTAAATTCCTGAATCCAATAAAATTACTGATTCTGATGCTTAATGAATCTCTAAATATTTAACTATAAAACGGTTATTTTGTCCAGATTACTATAAAAACACATCATATGTGTGCATATATTTTCTCAACCTTGTGAAGGGGGGTGTGATCTATAGATTTTACTTAACTGGAAGGTAAAAATCAATAAATATTCATTATTTTGTTATTACTACCAGTAGTGGAAGATTTTGTTTTAAACAAAATCAAATAAAAAATGATAATTATAGGAATCGTTTTTGGCATCGGAAAATAGGCACATATTTTTTGGATTTCAATATCAATTCCAATATCCACAAAAGTTCTGATTTGTCCAATTTCCGATTTCAATTAAGACACAAAGGGGTGCCTGCACATGAAATTTGTGTGGAAGGAGGTGCACAATCTCCAACCACACCTCTCCAGAGTAGACATTGTTAAATACTAATGGCAAGTGAAGTGTATGTACAGAACGACTGGAAACAAATGCCGAGATAAGCGGAGAGCACATACAGCGCCTAGAATTCCCAAATGGTCACCCATCTGGTAGTAACCAGGCTCAATATTACTTCACCGGTGATCTGACGAGAACCAGTATGTCAACGCTATTGTGCTAAATATATACACATATATTTAAGTAATCTATGCTTATGCGACATTCAGTTATATTTATTAACTCTGTAGACGATTATTGTTTGCTTGCTTGTTATCTTGTTTGTCCCTGTGCACACTGTATAAAGTCAACTATTCATTCATCTGCTGCTGGCCAAACTCTACATCACTTAACTCCAATGGTTTAAAGAGAACCGATTTTTCATACAAAAACTCCAAAAATGATACTTGACGCCACTTACTAAACACTTAGCAGTATAAAAGACGATGGAAATAACCGGGCATGGTGTATGATGTCAAAAGTGATGACGTCATCCATTATATAAAAGAGAGACAAAGAGGAGGAGGAAAGATCCTTTTACTAGCAGATTATTAGGCAAACATTTACACCTTTTTGGAAATCTAGTTAATATTTATAAAGCTAAACTCATATAATACTTGGCGTTCTCATAATCTCAATGTAGACATTTTCTTTTTTTACCCTTCAGTTTGTTTGGGTTATTTTAGTTCACACGTTTTAAAGTTATTTAATGTGATATCTATCTCTCTTCCAATGATAAGCTGCATTGGATAAACTGCACTCAATGTGGACTTCAAGACTAACTGACACACTGAAAAGCAGTTCTTCAGAGCAGTGGTGGAGTCTGTCTTTGTTTACGGTGCTACAACCTAGACACTCATCAAAAGATTGGAAAGAAAGCTAGACGACACGTACACCCATATGCTATGAATAGTGTTAAATATATCTTGGCAAGATCATCCCACAAAGCAACAACTTTATGGCAACCTACCTGCCATATCTACTATCATCAGGAAGCAACATCTACGATTTGCTAGTCACTGTCAGAGGAGCAAGCAAGAGCTGGTGAGAACCTTATTGCTGTGGACTCCAAGCATAGGACTGACCTAGATCCATGCACATCCAGCAAATTGCACATGATGCCAACTGTGATCCTGAAGCTCTGAGGCAGCTGATAAAAGAGCTTGACCAGATAGATAGATTTCCGCTCTTCTACAGCAGAAGATTGAGACCAGGGTAGGAAAATAGGATTTGAAAACCCAGCTCCTTAGTTGAAGAGCACTCTGGCCTGGGCAGACCCATGGAAATTCCCTGCTAAAGGCGCTTCAGGCAATTAGCAATAAACTAAGCTCTTCTTAAAGGTGAGAAAGCAAATCTTGGGAAGGTGGACCTCCTAGAACTGCACAGGACCAGACCTTAGCCAATAGACAACAGGACATCTCAACAATAGCTTAGACTCTTGTTGTTTTGGGGTCCAAGGGAAATTTAATACTGAATTTAGTAAATTTGGTAAACGAACTTACACTTCAATTCTTAATATCTTATAATGTTTATCTATGTAATATATTTCTGTGTAATTCCTGTCTTAAAACAATCTATATATACAAATGTCAGTCTTTGTGTTTATGTATGTTTATATGTGTGTGGTCTTTACAGAAAGAAAAGATTAAGAATCTGCATAAAATCTTAAAATGTATTCTTATGTAAAAATTTCTGAGTAAGACAATGGAAGTGTTCTCGAATCAACAAGAGGAATATGAGGGAACAACCCCCACCCCCACATTTAAGTTTCACATATATCCTGTTCTGATGAAATTTACATAGTGCATATAAGATTTTCATGGGAAGACAATACTAGTGTTTTGAATCTCTGACTGCTCTTTTAAGGCAACTATGAGGGGCTGAACCTTCTTTAAAATTTTCAAATATATCCTATTTTTATCAAATTTATATCATATGGATAAAATTATCTGGGGAAGACAAGGCAAGTGGTTGCAAACCTCTACTTTACTCTACATGTACTGATTCTAAACATGCTCCTCTAAATGAGCTATGGGAATAGGATTTTGTGAAAACTTCAAATACCGAATTTTAACGAAAACTAAACAATAAATGTAAAGATAATAAATGTAAGCAACTAATGTGGAACATTTTTCTATATTTCGGTTTCTTGGGACGTCATTAGAGAGCAAACAAATGAGTGGCAGTAAAATATAAAAGGAGGTAATATTATTAGTAATGTTAGGTTTGGTTATGTTGTTTGGTTTTACGGCGTATCAACCCTTTTAGGATTATTTAATGGTGAATCCAATTAATTTGGTAAATAGTTTCTATGCTTCAAGTTCTTTATATCTTCATGTATTTATTAATGGTATTTGGTTTTTATAGCATATAAATCCTTTTGACGTTAATTTTATGCTGAATCCAGTCATTTTGGTAAATGATTTTATGCTTCAATTTCTTTATATCTTCAAATATTTATTCATGCTGTTTGGTTTGGTTGTTTTGTAGAGTAACAGTGTTGTTTCTTTTGTTGTTGTTTTGGGTTTTGGAACACATGATTAAAATTTGCAAATGAAAAGGAAAATAAAACAATAACATCAATGTTTGATGCACTTTAGGCCAGAAGCCTGTATCTGCAGACAGCCTGATCGGGTAGCCCCAGTAAATAACATAGTCTTATGAGCATAGTTATATAGTTATAAAGGATATAGTAGTTTTCCTTATTCAGTTCTGGTCTTCCTTCACTTTAAAAAAAAATATTATCTCTTATTTATAAACTTTTTTAATATTTATTTTTATTTGTCAGATCTTTAAATTTCCCTAATAGATTCACTTGTTTTAGGAAGAATAATATTGTGTCTACTTTAGTTTTTTTTGGGGGGGGAGGGGGTAAAACAACAGCGACTAGTTAATTAATCTTTGACCGTTTGAATTAAAAATACACACACACATTTCAAAAACATTTTCAAAAACATTTAAACAACAAAGCCAGATATAACCATATTAAGCAGAATTTGTAATTACGTCCCTTGATCTTAAAATCTACAGAATTATCTCCCCTGAGCGTTCGGATTTAAATCTAAATAAAGCAGCCATTTGCAATTTACATCCAAGAGAGGGGATTCATTTCTCCACTGACGATGGGTTATTACTCGAAAGGACCTTTGGAATTAAGTTCCACCCACAGTTAAAATTCAGGTAGATAAATGAATAATTATATATTAAAAAAATATATATATATAATAAATAAAATATATATAAAAAAAGAAAATATTGAATTATTTACTATTCATAAATTTATTTATTTATTTATCTTCTCACAACGACTGTACATTCCTACATTGTTCTAGCCTTCTAAAAATACCTTACTTCTCTCATATCTCTTCTCTACGTATATAAACTCAAGTATGTATATATATATATATATATATATATATATATATATATATATATATATATATATATATGCATAGGATAATCTTCGTAATTAATAAACTATTTGTTCAAATGTCGACTTTTAATGAAAATTAAACAATAAATGTCAAGGTAAAGATAAGAATAAATGTAAGGAACTAATTTAGAAGAGTTCTTTATATCTTCAAGTATTTATTCACACATACTAACCTATTTAAGTGCTCATGCGTGTGTGCATTGTGCAGGGTCGGGCTGCAAAAGCAAAAAAATCATATGTATGACAGTGGCGACTTACTTGAAAACCCTACATGGAAATTCAGATACCTCTATTTATGTGAACTTTTACCAATAGTTAGTGGACATTAATTAAAAAAAAATATTCTCTAAATAAAATTTTTTGGCGTTATTTTAAAGAGATTTTAAGAGACATAAAATGAACATGATCTCCCATTTGAAAATTCAAATATTTCAGTTTTGCATGAAAGTTGATCCATATCATTGGGCATCAGTTAAGCAAAAGTCTTCGAATTCCAATTTTCTCTTACGACACCTTTATCTTAAGGCTTAAATTTTAGACATTTTCTAGACACAAACTCATGTAATTGTAATAAATCAAAATTGAAATAAGGATTCTAGAAAAGGTTATTATTTTGTCTTCTTTTGTAAAGGTTAACAAGAGTTCTTTTCTTTGCGTTAAGTTCTTAGAGTGATCTCCCTTTCTTGTTGTTGTGGATTATTGACTTAAAAACAATGATGGAGGTTTTGATAAATGGCTGTGTGTCTGTGTATATAGTTATGTGATGAGTAAATCAACAATTTGGACTGCTGTTCTCATCTTGAGTGTCATTTTCAAAAAGTTTCAATCGATGGAACCTTCGACCTTCTTCAGCTGTATCTTGTTGAACAGTTCTGACAAATTCGAGAATATGCACAGAATTTCGAACAGAACCCTTTATTTAATTCCCGTGTGTAGCATGCTCTCGTTCTCTCAACCACGATTGGATAGAGGCCCTAAGTAATTTGCAATTGTATTGTTGGTCACCCACATTGAGAATTAAACCTTTAACTATCATAAGAATGTTATATTTACATCTGAAGAAGGTCGAAACTTACATCGATCAAAACGTGAAAATGACACTCAAGATGAAAACTGCAGTCCAAAGATTCCAAATAATACGAATAACCAATATTCATCTAAAAATAAATCAGAAAAGTAATTAAGTTTGGATTTAAATCTTCGTAAGGTGCAGAAAACTCTTTTGTATTTTTTTTTTTATTTACAACTTAATTTTTCAAAGTATTCTAACCACTAGGCCACAGGTTCAGCAAGATACACCTGAAGAAGGTCGAAACTTACATCGATCAAAACGTGAAAATGACACTCAAGATGAAAACTGCAGTCCAAAGATTCCAAATAATACGAATAACCAATACTCATCTAAAAAAAATCAGAAAAGTAATTAAGTTTGGATTTAAATCTTCGTAAGGTGCATAAAACTCTTTTGTATTTTTTTCTTTACTGGGACGATTATTCACTCAGATGAAATATGAATTTATGTTTCTATGCTTTTTAAAAAATTTTATATTCAGGAGAGATTATTAAATTACTTCCCTTAACGTTACACACAAAGGCGTAGCTATTTATAGATCGAGATATTGAAAAGAAGGAATAATATATTTGATAAAACGATGTTGTCTCACTTATATGGATCATTCTATACATTTTTAAGCTTAGGACGAATGGAGATGTGTGTATATGCAATTTCGCTTAGTTTGTCTGCTTTACAGTATCTCAACTCCATTTAGCGTTATATATTATATAAAGAGAAATTGTCTGTGCGTACGTATGCATGTCTGTATACCAAGCTAAAAGTTAAAAACTACAGAACAAACACCCACAAGGTTGATATATTCTTGATTTATGTTACTCTGGATAAATAATATCTAAAATATAAAAAATATATATATTTATATATTTATCCTTTGGATGTCATCTGGGCAACCTACCGTCGGAGACAGTCGCTTTTTGAGCTACTTGCTCTGTAATCTAATATATAAAGAGAGGAATTGGTTGAGCAAAAATGAAAGAAACAGTGAGGGAAAGATAAATAAAACGATAGAGGCGGTAGAGAGATTGAAGTTTGAATTATATTTCTGCCCTGGACAACCTCGGGTAGCCTTGTTAGTCTAGGACGTAAAGAGAAGATGTTTGTATGTTAAACTAAAGCTTGAAAAATACACAACGAACACCCAGAAAGACAAGAACTTTTTTAATCAGCATAACTGATAAAATAATATTTAAAATATAGAAGAAAAGATTAAGTTGGGGGGGGGTCAAATTGCTGTTTACATCATTTAATGTTATCAAAACATGCAGGCGTCTTTTTTATCCAGCAAAGGGAAGCAACTCTGTTATTTTCACGGAGTTATTTCCATTATGCCAACTTGTGTTATGTGTGTGTTTATGTTTAGAGAGATGAATGGGCTGAGCAAACAGAAAAATGATGGGGAAGGGAAAAAAAGAGGATTAAAAGTTATGCTACTCTTTTTTTTTCCTGAGCAATGGCGGGTGGCCCTGCTAGCTTAAATCTAAAACACAATACTTATTGTCAGTTGGATGCAGAGATCTGGCGATGCTCCGGATCAACTCGCTGATTGAATACCCTGAAAGCTCAAACATAAATCCTAATACTAAGGAATATTTTATGTGAAAAATCAAATACTTTGTAATATAATTGGATACCCACGACCACTGCACCGTCACACCTACTACAAATTGTTAATCTCATATGATTAATTGAACACAAGTTTCGGTTTTATCCATAACTGTTGGAAATTATCGTAGATTTATCTGATTTCAAGCTTGTATGCTAGGGAGAAGATTGAGTTCATAAAGATTAACTCTGAAATATAAATTAATGATCAATTATGTTTCTAAATAAAACAATATAATCATTCTGCTAAAACTGATCTTAATTAATCTCTTTAATTTCCTGTTTTGATTTATGCAACATAAGTGTGATTGGCCTAATGGATGCCATTTCCGACTATGTCCTCGGCAATAACGAGTTTAAATCCATGTAAATCTATCATTAGAAACATACTTGTATGTGGCGATGGTGAAGTAAATAACGATTCAGACTGAATGTGCCAAGTTAGAATCCAGTCCAGTCCATATATCCACTCACATATCCACAGTAGCACTCGTCCTAGGTAAGTTTAATCTGTTTCCTCAAGGAGGAAGTGTCAAGAAAATATGAAATTCATACACGGTCCCTATTTGCTTGGATATTCTGCTCAAGAGAAATAATAATGTTACATTTTTGCAGTTCTTATGGAAAAGTGTAGACATCCTCCCAAGCACAGAACATAGTATTCAAAAATGGTCACCCATCTGATACTAACCAGGTTCAATATTGCTTAACTTCGGTGATCTAATGAGAATTTTACTTATGGATGTTGACAATCTTTATGTTATCCCACCTGTTAAAGAATTGAAGATACCAATATTAACCTTTGCTTTGTGGTACACTCTGTCTCTCTCTCCTTTGTTGGGAGAGCAAGAGGTGCGGAGATATAATGAGCAGGTAGCAATTAATTTGAGATTGTATATTTTATTTTTTGTATTTACTTGGCTTTCCAAACTTAGTTTGCCATGAATCAAGCAATCTCACCTAAACTGAATCGATGACCAAACGTGCCATAACTTTGTTTTACAAATATATATAAATATATTTATACACTGGATAAATGTGCAAACTTTGCAGGCAGAAAAGATTTGCACCACTTTTATGTCCCCGTACGGAAATTAAAATCAAAATATAATTCACCTAAGCCTCTTGTCTAGATTTCTAAATTCTAAGGGCTCTTAAGCAGTGATTGAAAATCAGGGAATAATGCTAAATTGGTCTCTAACGAGTTTGAATGCAAATCTGAAATTATTATAGTTTTCAAATGAATGGTTGTAACCAGACATTTAGAATTTTTAATCTATTTAAAATTCATTTTAAAAAAACTCCAAAGAAATTGAAATTGAGGGATATTTATTTATTGATGTCCAATAACTATTGTTACAAAAAAAAAAAAAAAAAAACCCAAAAAATAACGGAGATATCTGAATTTTCACGAAGGGCTTTAATCCCCAACTTTCACTAGGCTGTATAAAACTGGATATGACTAAGTACAATCCACATTATTCACTTTTACCCTAGAGGATCTGTTCCAAAATTCATAATAATTGGTTAATTACATTAGAGTAAATCCTATACATAGAAATAAACAAACGTATGCATATAACTAACGTTATGTGTTCTTTTTACGGGGTGAGGGTGCTAGTCCCTCGCCTAACCTTTCCAGAAGGTACATACAGCGCCTAGCCTTCTCAAATCGTCACCCATCTGGTACTGGCCAGGATCAACGTTGCGCAACTTTGGTGATCTGGTGAGAACCGGTGTGTCAACGTGATTGTGCCGTACGCATTAAATTAGCCAAACAAATTATTTTTTAAAATGAAAATAATAAATTTTTTTAGATTGCAATAAATTGAAGAAAAAACAATAAGGTGAAATAGTTGCCTCCTTTTTGTTTGTAATAATAATAATAATAATAATAATGATAATAATAATAATAATAATGATAATAATAATAATAATAATAATGATAATGAAGTAATCGTTAAAGGAAGAATGAGATGGGCCCTGTTTTTCCTTAGTTAAATCCGTGAAGATAGACCATATAGTTATGTATTGTTTCCACTTGGTGTACATTTCTTCACTCTGCAAAACAGGTGGCCGTTTCGTAAATGACGCCATCTTTCTTTCAATTGTGTTTCAACGTAAGCTGCTGTTGTTATGTTAGCATTTGAATAATTGACGAGGGAGAACACAGTAACAGTTAAATATGTATTAACGAAAATACATGAAAAAGGTAAATTGAGCAATATCTTACTCAACTGCTGGACTAGTTAGTGACGACCATACTCTCCAGTCTTACGATGTCATGGAGGGAAGTGACGTCATGGAATAGGTCATTATTCCAGGCAATAGGGGTGCGTCTCCAACATATTAATAATAACAAGTGAACATGTAAATGAACATGTAAACGTGAATGACTGCTACTATGCACTGATGATGTGGTGTGATGCTGCAGGTCAGGTAATTGTGTAAATGGGGATGAATGACCCTACTGTGACATCGTGGGATCGCGTTTTATTGGTCTCGATTTGTAGCGTCGACACATATGTTTCTGTTGCAAATTTACGTGAATTGATGTTAATTGTCTATATTCATAGGAATTATGCGTTATTACTAGGGCTGTGACAACGAAATATTCTTTTCATTCTTTTGCCTCTCAAGTATATATCCGACACAGTAAGACACAGCCAATCAACCGAGAACTACATCAGTCTGTATCAAAACATAAGATATTAACGGATATATACTCAAGAGTCAAAATAATGAAAAGAATATGCTGTTGTCATAGTCCTAGTAATTACATATGAATATAAACTTATACTAGATTTTTTAAATATTTTTTACGAAGTTTTTTTGTATTTATTCCCTAAATATATTCCCGTATTCTATCGGAGGTCTGTGAACAGCTAATAGTATTGCCGGGAAAGTAGGAATTGAAGCATAAGGGGATTCACTTAGATGCTATAGATACTAATACAGAATGTCAAAACAGAATATTGCCAGTATTTTCTTTAAATGGTTGTATTGACATAAATTTCCCTGGAACAGGTAAAGTAGATTTATATGCTAGAGTAACATCTACTCCCACTCCATCCCCGATATAAATTTTAGAGGAGAGTAAGGTGAGTCGAATTTAAAGTAGGAAATTTGGAACTCAAATAAAATTGTCATAATTTCCGGGAACATGCATCAACTATTGACAAGAAGAACAATATATTCCGCCTGTGTTTACAATCCTATAATGACTTATTGGAGAGAGTAAAGACAAAATATATTATATATATACACACACACATATATATATATGTATGTATATATATATATATATATATATATATATATATATATATATATATATATAATGAATATATTATATAGAAAAATGCGCAACAAACAATTTTTATATAAGAATATTTTTCAGTCCACTCTTTTAATAATAAATAAAAGTTTTCGTTGAGTATTTCCAAATATTTTAAAGTTAGAAGCATTTTATTTTTTATGACTTTTTTTTTTTTTTTTTTACTAAAACGATCGATGAATTCAATATTTAAGCACTGGGCGTAATTTATTTTTTTGAAATATATTTAAAACTTAAAGTTTTTCTTTGTTTTATAATATTTTAACTTTGAATAACTTGCATAACTAAAATGGGAAATGAAATAGGACAATTTCTATTCTCTCCGGAGACATACGAACAACACAAATTTATCTTAAAAATTCATTAACTAATCAGTTTTAATTAAAGTTTTGATATGAGCTAAAAATAAAGAGTACATTAAATTTTAGTTAACATAATTTCTTGTGTTTTATCTTACAAATAAATGTTGTTTACACCATGCTGAAATAATATTATTTAGAAAGCCATTTTTAACAGGGAGGGGGCTTTCTAATCATTCTGCTTTTTCATCTAACAATTTAATGAAAAAAAAGGGGGTTGTTTTACTATACACATAGATTCGAAAAAGTTGTCAAAAAACAAATATATAACAAATAAATATTATCAAAGACAAGATAAGTTACTCTTCTACCTAATTGGATAAGATTTTAGTGTTTTTATTTAATGCAAAATGTTTATTCAGTTAGAAAATCAGTGTTTATGGATATATTTGAAAAAAGACAAATGATGGCGAGCTCGCTGTTGAATATTTTAAGTTTATGAAAATAAGTTTAAACTAAAAAACTACACAAAATACTGTTAGAAACTTTCTAAATATATGTTACCGTGACATAGACTGATATATATTGAGTGTGTTTCTAACATTATTTTGTCTAGATTTTTAGTTTGAACTTATTTTCCCAAAATTAACGTATTCAACAGTCAGCTAACCGCCATTTTTCTTTTTCAAATATATCGATAACTACTGTATGATTTTCGAACCAAATAAACATTTTACATTAAATAAAAACACTAAAAACTTAGTCAATCAGGTAGAAAAGTAAATTATCTTGCCTTTGATAACATTTATTTGTTATATATTTGTTTTTTGACAACTTTCCGAATCTGTGTATAGTAAAACGAACCCCCTAAAAGATAGCATAAAAATTTAATTTAACTTGGAAATACTATTTAAAATACATGTGCGTACACTGCAGAAGCACCCTTATTATTATTATTATTATTATTATTATTATTATTATCATAATAATAATAATAATAATAATAAAACTGGTGTAGATGACACCAACTAGTCGTGAAGGGTCAGGGAGGATGGAAAGACCGAGGTGGGAGAGTACTAACCAGATCTCCACTGGAAGTGTGCAGTTCAAATCTGGGCCTTGGGAGGGGGGATTTTGTCACCCAAACCCCAGGAAACACCGATGGCTGATGCCAACGAAAAATCAATGACAACAGCTGTTGTGATAATCTGCAATCATCTGCACAAGTGGTCAAGATGTGGAGATCACTGGATATCTGGGGAGACTTGTTGTTACTCGGTCTCCAGAGAAACACCACAGGTTACTGCCAGTGAGTGATCACTGATGATGATCTGTGAAACAACTCCTAATACGTGAAATAATAATAATAATGATGATGATGATGTCCCTTCCCAAATTCACCACCACCCTGATTTAATATCGTAGATGTTTACTATATTTTCTTAGTTTTTAACCAATGTTCATATCATACGATTGTCTGTTAGTAGTTATGTGAGCTTCGTTTTCGTATTCATATATTCTGCACTGATATCAAAATGAAGACTATAACGGAGTATAGGATTCCTAACCATGTAATTGATGAAAATACACTATACATTTTGATGAAAAACATGGGAAAAATGGACATAGAAGAACAGAAAACTAAAACTTTAAATATAATTTCTGTATTTAAAATAATAGTTATTTAAATATTTCAACATATAATCTTGTGGGGAAAATCCAGCTCCCCACTCAGGGGCACTCTGGATAGGAACAAAATAATCTCAGTCATGAAAGATTTCTCCTCCACCAACCGAGGACAGAAAAGTGAAGTGCTTTTTTTTTTTTTTTTTTTTTTTTTTTTTTTACACAGTGATCACCACTTATCAAGGCCCGGAAGTCACTCAGGGATAAGGGTTATTGCAAGTACATTACGTTAGTGTGGAGATTTGATGAAGTGTTTACTTAAAGGGGCGGTTCATTAGGAATTTGTTAACGTTGAACTTGAAGACATCCAAATTGTAGTCCGGTGGGAAGCAAGCAGACGGAACAGAGTTCCACAGGCGTGCAGTTCTAAGAAAGAAGCTTTGTTCATGGAATCCACGTTTTGATTTAGGCACAGATATAGAGTGGGGGGAATTTTTCACAGTGGATTCAGCTAGACAGGTGTTTTTCATGAAAGATTGGCGAGGGGGGGACCAGAAATTGGAGTTCAGACGAGCACCTGCCATGGAAATAACGATAAAACAAAGATAGGCTCGCAACATCTCTTCTGTGGGAGAGAGGTTGCAGGGTAGAGAAAAGGGAATCCCCACTAAGCCATGAAGTCTATTTTGTACTCTGTCAAGGCAGGATAGGCTGTTTTTAGCAGCTCCTGCCCAGATATGGCAACAGTATTCCATCCTTGGACGTACTTGGCTTTTATATAGATAGAGAATTGCATCATTAATGAGATATCGTCTGGAGCGGTAGAAGGATCCCACCATCTTTCCAGCGACCTTGGCAACAGACTTGATGTACGTGTTCCAGTTCAGATCAGGAGTAAAGGTCAAACCCAGAAGTTTGTCAAAACACGGGGCCTCACCCAGACGAGTGCCATCGTTCACAATTGATGCCAGATGGGGATCAGAGCGTTGATGATGTAAGGATAGGAGTTTGGTTTTGGATGCATTAAAGGTGACCAGCCACGTCTTCCCCCACTGAATCACACGCTCGAGATCAGAGGAGAGAGAATCAGAGAGAACTTTGTCATTTACAGCCTTTGATGTGTTGCCGTAGATGGTCGTGTCATCAGCATAGATGTCAACGAATGATTTAAGTATGTGTTTAGGGAGGTCATTGATGTAGATCAGGAAGAGAGTTGGGCCCAGGATTGCCCCCTGAGGGACTCCAGCATTTATATTGCAGGCCTCCGATTTTTGTCCATCTACCACTACTCTTATGAGCCTATTGGATAGAAATGATTTAATGATTGAGAAAACATTTCCAGTTATACCGTAGCTGCAAATCTTGTGAAGTAGACCCTTATGCCATACCTTGTCGAAGGCCTTTGATATGTCAAGAGCAATTGCCTTAGAAAGGAAGCCTTTGTCAAGAGATTCACTAATCCTGTGGGATATAACCGTCAGCACATCTGCGGTAGATCTTGCAGAGCGGAAACCATATTGTGTGTCACTAAGAAGGTTGTTCCTGCTGAGGTGGTTGACTATTTCTCTATTTAATATGGATTCCAGCAACTTACTCATAACACACAGGAAACTTATTGGTCTGTACTGAGAGGGAGATGACTTATCACCTGAATTCTTAAATACAGGGCAAATTGATGAGGTCTTCCAGGGAGTCGGAAAGCACTACTCCTTAAGGCAGTGCTTAAATAGTTTCGTAAGTATGGGAGCAAGTTCTGGTTGAAGCTTTTTTAACACTATAATTGGGATGCCATCAGGGCCAGTTGCTTTACTGGAATCTAGGTTCTTGATTAGCTTGGCGACCTCATGCACGGATATTTGTGTGTTACCTAGCTTGTTCTGTGTTATAGGAGGAAATATGAGGAGTTGATGGCCTTCATCGCATAGGGTAGAATTAGCTGCAAAGTTCTTTGCAAATAGTTTGGCCTTGTCTGACGCTGACGAGATGACCTCTGGTCCATTGATAATGGTTGGGATAGAACGCACACTTCTGTTCAGGATCCTATTTGTTATTTGCCAAAACTGATGGGAACCAAGCCGCTGATCAGCTACTTTGGATTTAACAGACTGGGCATATAGCTCTCTTGCATTTTTTATTAGTCTTTTATAGTGGTTGCTGGCAGTCCTGAAAGCAGCTTTAGTCTCAGTGCATCTATTACGTTGGTAGCTATGGAAAAAGTGATTTCTGTGCATGATAGCAGTAGCACATTCAGGGGAGAACCATGGCTGGCTGTAAGGTTTTTGTTGGAATTTTTTAAATAGTATGAATTGGTCTATGCCTACAATTAACCATTCGGTCAGATCTGATACTATAGAGGACACTTCCTTTTTAAAGATGGAGTGCAGAGGTAAATCAGATATGAATGTACGGAAGCTATCCCAGTCAGCCATAGAGTATAGGTATGCAGTACGGTGGAGGGGTACGTCTGAGGACTTCTTACATTTCGTTTTTATCTTAACTGATACGACGGAGTGGTCGGAGGATCCTAGAGGAGAATTAACGGAACATGAACATAGCTCAGGGGAAGTTGAGAGAAAAAGGTCTAGGAGGCGTGCATATTGACCGGGTTTATCTGGCACACGGGTGGGTTCGCAAACAATCTGAGAGAGGTCATAAGCAATGGCAAAATCATGACAAATCCTCCCCTCATCGTCTGTCTTATTTGAATGGGTCAGCCATTCCACGTTATGGACGTTGAAGTCACCGCAGATGTGGATGTTAGCCGAAGGATGTGCAGACAGTATGTGGTCTATTTTCTCAGATATGCTCTTAAAGATAGTAACTCCGCTGTTGTGGGGCCGATAGAGGGCAAATATAAATGCAGTGGTGTTAGCAAGTGCAACCCTGAAGCACATATATGGTAAATACGGATCTTCTCTAGTGGTGCAAGTGACAATGATAGAAACGGCATAAAATAAGAGCAAGGGTGTCAAACAATATGTAGTGAGAGAGTGAATGTGATAGAAAGTTAGAATAAGATATGGATCATTTGGTGAGTTAATTGCAAATTATTGCTAATTTGAACAATTAAAATGGATTTTTCAGACATATAGTGCTATGGAGAGTGGATATGCAGAGGCTGCATGTTGCTTTTGTAGTTGGAGTAGTCACTAATTTTTAAGGGTGTTAGTCGGTGTTAACCAATTCATAATCGGGATCTACCAATTTTTTATACCGAGCTTGTAGGTGCAGGAATCTCTAGAAGTAATGTAGGCACATATTCCATGCCCATGCCGATCTTGGGGGTCAGATTTAGCTGTTAAGTTAGAGTATCCGTTAATTATGAACTCATCTAGGGAAGTGGTCGGCCCTATTCCAGTTTCACTTAAGCATCAGAACAGGTACTACACTGTGTTCTTGTCCCAAAGGCCAAGAATTGTTTGTGTTTTATGTTTCTTTAATTGTTTGCTTCCTTAATTCATAATTCAGTTTTAACACTATTAGATTGTATATTGCCTTAAAATTACGTAATTTTACATAGATAATATTTATATTTTATCTTGAATAAAGTTTAGTTTCATTATTAATCAAATTGGGTTCCTTTTATTTTCTTTTTTAATATGTTTTAAATCTCTTTTAAAAAATTCCCTCATATAGTATCGACAGTGATAGTTTGACAAATCTTACCTTACAGGCGTTTTTCAGTTAACAGGCCTTCTATATCTCGGTGGGTGTGGTAAAACTAACACAATCATATATTCAAACACTACCGTATTTGAAAGATATGTGTGAACACACAGAGACACACACACATATATACATATATATGAAGCTGAAGTCCAATGTAAACCAATTCAAAGTCCAATGTGCAAGTCCAATGTAAACCAATTCAAAGTCCGAAGTGCAAGTCCAATGTAAACCAATTCAAAGTCCAATGTGCAAGGGACAGGAAAGCGGTTCGATCAGTACACACGCAGACACGGTGACACGCCACCAACACGATCCAGCATACACAATTACCAACCGGCCGTTCTTTCCTCTCGCCTTGCCTTCCAAAACGACCTGAATTTATAGTTGTCGAAGACCAACTGATTTGCATATATGCACGAGATTTTGCGAGAGTTTCCGAGATCATACCATTACAAAACGCCGTCGGCGCCATCTTGGAATTCTTTTCATATCCTAGCTTCGAAGCGATGACAACGCACACACGCACACCTAGGTCGTTTGAACGGTAAGCCCTCATTTTCACAGCTTTTGCCACATATATTTTCACACACACACACACACACACACACATTATTCACATTCTTTACTATAGTTAATAATAAAATAATTATATTGAATAATTACACAGATGCAGTCGTATTTCTTTAACTAACTGCCTCAGGTTACTTAATCGAAAATCTTTGTTTATTTTATTAAGATATTAAATTTTTCTAATTAATTATTTACGATCCCTTCGGTAAAATTTTATAGAAATACAAAAGCTTTGACAGGCCACACAGAATAATAATTAATTTTAGTTTTAAAAATCTTTTTACATACGTGAGATTCGAGCTCAAGTATTTATATTGATTTAATGCATATAAATATACTTGAGTTGCTCTTTACAGATTGGCTGGTTAAGCAATACATCATCTCCATGCTGATTGGTAGAGCAGCTTGGGAAAGTCGTTGAAAGTTACGTTGAAAGTGTTATGTATAAGGAACCAGCTCCGATTACGGACATTTACAGGGAGGAACGATAAATTTGTCCCTCTAATAAAAAATCCGACAACATTTTTTTTTACAATTTTTATTGAAAGAATCAATTCAGGTTACTTGATTATGTCGTAGAGCTGACATCTCTTCAATGTAGCTGCCGTCAGGCTCAATCACCACCTTGATATAGGTTCAGAACTGGGAGCATGCCTTTTCCACAAGTACTGGCTAGAGATCGGTGAATAATCAGTGGATGGCGGCAATCAGGCTGGCTTTGGTGTTGTGCGAGGTCATGTTGGTGGTGTTCTCGATGTATAACCAAACGAAGTAGTCCAGCAGGTTCAGATCGGGGGGAGGAGCAGGGCCAGTAATAGAAGGGTACAAAGTGGTAGCTCTCCTTCTGAAGACCAGCCTGAGTCTCTTTGAGATTTGTGGGCCAGCGCCAAGCCCTACTGCCACACCCAGGGTCTACCAGCGGCCACCTGATTGCATCAGGCAGTCACCGGCACTCTTCAGCACATTTAGGTACACTTTGATGTTAACTTTCAAGCCGAATTCAAAGATGTGAGGTGGCTTGATGTAGTCCTCACTTGAAACCACGCTAAAGATCATAACCGTATCTGGAAACTTTGTTGATCTGTGCCCTCAAGCATTAAACTGTTCGGATTTGCATTTTGAGGGTGCTTGTAATGTTCCTATTGTCATGACTTGGATCGGTAGAGAGCATGAGTTGTACAGTGGCGCATCTCCTGTCTTTCTCGTTGAACATTGTTTCACTTTCAGACATGATAGAAGGCTCTTATCGCTCTTGGGATTTGTACATAACTGGCCAACTAATAGATAGTCTGCAACAACAAAAAAAAAACGGTTTTCATTAAACGGAAATAGAATCGTGTCGTTTTTTCAAGGGCGAAAATTTTATTGCTTCACCCTGTATTTACTAAAACGACGAACTAGATTTTACTCAAATATTTTAGCCAAGACCACTCAGCTACTTTAATAGATATATCTCTTTCATGGGAGATAACCTTGGCGACAAGGATCTATCGAAATACATACACTTTGACAGGCCATATAGAATAATAATTAATTTCAGTTAAAAAAATTCCTTTTTACTGATATTCGATCTCGGGTTTTGACATTGTAAACAGGACTGCTTTAATAATGTGTGCTCTGCTAACTGTGTATCAACAAACTCAAAACATACCTGAAAGCTTTAATATCTAGATATATTAAAGGCATTTAAATCTGAAACAATAGGAAGGCGTTTAGAATTGCCACTGCTTTTATCTCTCAGTCGGTGGCCATATTTTTTCGGTGACTTACAGTGGTTGACAGGTGATTTATAATATATGTGATAACAGATACACAGACATGACAGCTAGTAAATGGACACCTATTTGTCTTGGGTATTTATTTTAAATATTAATTAATTAATTAAAGTATCAGAAAAATACTAATGCATAAAAGAATTTAGTTGTTTACTTTAAGCGTTGCGAGTAAATAAGTATATAGCCATCTAATAAGGATGGACACAATGCAGAAACCCCCGAACAGTTAAAGAAATGATGAACCGAAATTAATAATTAAAGTTAATATATGCAATATTATTTTTCAAAAAATTATCTCGTTGTGTTACAGTATATATATTTTTTGTTTTTTTGAGAAAGACATATTTTCTACCGAAATATCAAAATAATTTTCACCATTAACAGTTTGTATTTTTTGGATTATTCCAATTATTGTTCTCATCTTCAATGTTATTCTCACAATGGTCAACCTTGACCTTCGCACTAAGGATTGCACTTTCAACCTGCAGAAGAGTATCTCTTAAAATAATATTTTATTTAATATGTTATCCGTTATATCACAAGTTCTATCAAAGACACTCTCCCGGCGATTGAAGGTTCAATCCTAAATGCAGGCGGTGCTAGGAACACTTATTACTTAACACAAATTACTTAAGGCTTCTATTCGACGATTGTCAATGAAACAGAAGCATGCCTCTCCTATGGATTAAATAAAGGGTTCCATTCAAAATTCTCTACAGATTCCCGTGTGAAACAGAAAGATTCCTGAGGTTGACAAGGTACCCCTGAATAAGGTCGGAGGTTACATCAGTCGAAACATTGTGAGAATGACACTAAAGGTCAGAATAGCAGTCCCAAATAATCCAAATAATATAGCGTATACATTTTCAGCAATTATTTGTTTTTGTACATCCCCTCTTTCACTGTTCTGTCTTTTTCTGCATTGCATACAGCCTTAATAAATACCTATAGTCTAATACTTATTTCTATATCCATTTCATGTTGTTTCATGCAACATGTATTAATTTGTATTGTAATTTGCACAGTAAAGTAATATCACAACATAAAAAATGGCGAGCAATCGTGTGTGAAACATCCTTGAACACATGATCACTAGAAACATAAAAGCTAGAATATAGAATATGATTAGCCTTTCAATAACAATTATATGCAATCATATGGGGAAGATAAACAATTTAGATTTAAACCCTAACCCCTAACCCCAACACAAAACCTTAACCTAGACCCTAACCTCAAAATAAAACTCTAACCCTTAACCCTAATCCAAAAACAAAACCTTAACACTACTCCTGCCTAAAAAAAATAACCGGTGTACATTAGTTTTTAATCACATGAAAAAAAAATGTTTCTACTTATTCAAACAAAAAATAAACAATATTTATTCATAAAACTTAAAGTAGTTTTTTGTTATATTTAATTTATTAGTTTTCCATTTTTTATTGTAATTAGTAACGAATCAATGTTATTTTCTGTTTCCTAGCATTTTTAAGATTTGCTCTGAGCTTGGAATATTCCAGCAGTTTACATCAGACTTTTACAGAAATCCGGTCCATAATATAATTTGAAGTTGGTACTGGTGTATATTGTGAACCAGATTTCTTATGAACGTCTGGTAGGGCTGGACTGGAAACTTTTGGAAACCGCGGGAATATGCCAAGCGCCGGTCCTTACAAATAAATTAAAATATGCTATAACACCAAAGTACCCAAACCACACAAAAAATTACAACTTCTTCTTGTGTCAGGTTAGGTCTCCTTTACATCATACTAAAAGTTGGACAAGATTTGAGTATTGAAAAATTACAAATTTCAAAGTTGAACATTTTCGACCTGCAAGTAATTTTCCATTGCGTTTTAAAACACTAACACTGTCAGTTTCCATGATAAACCAATATATCTTGAATTTTTACCCAGGTTTCCAGGATTAATCTTTCATATGAAATAGTTGCCAGTGATTTTGAATCACCCCTTATAGCATATCAAATAAGGTTACCTGTTAAAGTTTGTTGAAATAAAGGATTTTGCCTTTTTAGGCTTCTTCAGCTAAAAGATGATGATCATCTTCATCTTGTTTTGGTATTAAAGATGCTGTGTATGTTTCGGACTTCAGGGTGGGCAGCAACAAGCAACATCGCACACTTGTGCTGTATGTGATCGGATCCACAAGATCAATATCATTCATGCGGCATGCAGGCAAAATCACTTTTTATGCCCTTAAGCCGGGTATCCATTGTTTTATAACACTCCCTAGCGTCTGCAATATCCAGACATGTTATGAAGTTGATGCAAGAAGTGGTGTGCTACATGTGGTCAAACCCTCTTCCGCTCCAAGCGAATAACGCATCTAAAATTCCTCCAATACCAAACTACTGATGAAGCACTTGTGTAATTAAGCTGAAGCTACTGCCACTCAGAAATATTTGCAGCCCATTTCTCACTGCCATGCATGATGGTGGCGTTAACACAGACTGAAAAAAATGTTGCATCAGATTCTGAAGGAAATATACATCGATGTGAGAATTGATAGCAGCTTCTTGAACTTTCCTCTGAGCAACACAAGAATTAGAAGTGACAGCCCGTTTGGCATCATCACCAGCAAAGAGATGGCGGTGGCTAAATGATTAATGATACAACCTGACAATCTGGATGTGTCAAGTTTGAATTCAGTTTCTTCCACAGAAACACTTTTTTATTAGAGATGTTGGCAACCATCACCTTGTCCCTCCGGTGAGTACTCGATATCTTTCGATATCTTTCTGTAAAGTACTCTTACTAGAAAGATATAAGTGAAATGAATGCCAACAATAATCATCTGATTCATACAATGAATGATGATCAGCAGCAGCAGCAACAACCACCATCACCACAACCACCACCATCATGTGGCCCAGGTAGCAGAAGCTAGTTTCGACAGAGTTATATTTTTAAAATATAGGAATTATACATCCCCATGACAAGGCCATCAACTTCTTAAATGTAAAGTCAAACATTGTCAAAGGAATCGAATGGGAAGTAGTTAAAATATGCTAGTCAATATAACACCAAAGTGACCAAACCACAAAAACATTGCAACATTTTTATTTTTATGGTTTTATGTCAGGTTCGGTCTACTCTCCATCATAGTAAAAGTTGGACAAGATTTGAATATTGAAAAGTTTCAAATTTCGAAGTTGAACATTTTCAACTTACAAGTCATTTCCATTACGTTTTAAAACAATAACACTGTCAGTTTTCATGATAAACCAATAAATCTTGCATTTTTACCCACGTTTCCAGGGTCAATCTTTCACCTGAAATGGTTGCCAATGATGTTGAATCACCCCTTATAACATCCCCAAGGTTACTTCTACCCCATCCCCTCAGCCATTTCTACAGAGTGGGCCAACTCAACAGCACTTTCGGTATACATCCCAGGTTATATGTTCATTTGCTATTAAAACATGGCCCTCTTGGAGATAAGAGGAGGATATATCACCATGCAAAGAACATCAACTTTTTAGATGTGTTAAATCGAACATTGTCAGAGAAATAAAGTGGATCGTCGAACAAAAGGGAAATTAAGTTAAAAATTGTTCCTCTCAATGTTATATTTCTCTTTTGTGTAACATTGTTTTTAAAAAAATCCTCAGCACAAAAGGCT
Source organism: Euprymna scolopes (assembly GCF_053919585.1). Classification (NCBI taxonomy): domain Eukaryota; kingdom Metazoa; phylum Mollusca; class Cephalopoda; order Sepiida; family Sepiolidae; genus Euprymna; species Euprymna scolopes. The sequence goes on along the minus strand of NC_136490.1, from coordinate 53,931,307 downwards.
CTTTTTTTTATTTTGGTTATAATTCACATTTGAATGTCATTTGTATGCATCGACAAGATGTCTCCGCTGCACATTTCTTTATTCGGACTTAAAACATTGTGGAATTACCATTTTTAGCTTAAACTCTTTATCCTAGATCAGTATAAATTAATAGCAGTCGCCCACCACACCCAGAAAATACGTTTTTTTTTTAAATCTAGAAAAAATAAAAAGAAAAGAGTTAAAAAAGAAAATCATATTCGAACTTGTTGAGAAAAAAAATGGGAAAAATAAGGAAACAGAACAGAAGAAATATAGTTGCTGGCATTAACCCAATTTATTTCTTTATTTTTTTATATTTTATTTCATAGAAGATTTTCATAAGAAATAAAAATATAAAATAATAATAAAAAAAAAATTAAAAAAAGGAAACCACAAAGTGAATGTCACCTGTCTAATATTTTAGTTTCTATACAAGTTTGATTCGTGATTTAAAGAAAATTTTTGAAAAAAAAAAAAAACGCAAGGAATGAATACTCTAAAGAAACGAAGTATATTTCAAACTTAACTTTGACAGACTAAGAGAAATTTTGTTGAAATGTTACTAGAGAATAATGGTTAAATAAGTGTCACATGAATGGTAAGACAACATTGATGCTTGGTTATGATGGTAATGATTAGGCAGAATTTGATTATGTAAGAAAGCGGTTCAATAAGAATTTATTTACATTAAACTTGAAAACGATCATGTTGTAGTCAGCTGGGAAGCAGACTAGCGGTATTGTGTTCCACAGATAGGCAGTTCTAGGAAAGAAACTTTACTCCTGAAAGTTTGGTTTGAAATTAGATAAGGTGAAATAGAAAGGGAATCTATTTACAGTGGTCGTAGCTAGACGAGTTTTTGCTGTGAATGTTTTACATGGAAAAACATAGATTGAATCTCAGTCAACCACATTCTTTGAAAATACTGAAAGCTATCAATGTATTTCTCTCGACTATTCTCACTTTATGTAGATTCAATTATTTTCTTATCAATATCTGTGTACATTTCGAAAAGGAGTATTTTTTTTCATCATCGGTATATAAATTACAGAGTGTCTGTACATACCACAAAAATATATGTAAATTAGATGGCAAAATAATACATCTCCTTACTTCTATGCTATCTATATTATTTTTATTTATAGAAGTCGGATGTTGTAAAAGATTTGATACCATAGTTTATGAATTTGTTGTATAAAAACAAAGTAGAGTGAAAGTGATAATGATTGTGCCCCAGCGGCTCACAGGTACGCCTGGTATTATTTTAAACTTAAGAAAAATAGAATCTCTCCAATAATGCTTGGACTCATTTTAAAAGATTCATGTCCATGAAAATCCCATGCAAATCGGCCAGAAAATGTGATACAAGATTGGGAAAGTTGGATTTGAAAAACAAACATTTTAGATGAAGAGCACTCTGGCCTACAAAAAATGCCCATAGCTTTTCCTCAGATTACAGAGTCTACAGATTAACAGGCAAAAAGTGTTATTACAGATTTAAGCATTATCACGAAAATTCTATTTCACACTGTATAATCTTCTTCGTCGTCATCATCAGCAGCATCGGCAACGTCGTTGTCATCATCTTCATCATTATTATTATCATCATTGTTGTAATCACCATCATCTTTGTCATCATCGTCATCATTATGGTCATCGTTGTCATCGTCATCATCCTTGTAATTATAATTGCCTTCATTCTCTTCATCATCATCATCATCATTGTTGTTATCATCATCATCATCATCATCATCATCATCATCGATTTAATGTCTGTTCCTATTTACTTGTTTTCCCATGAGGGCAGAGTTACAGCATTGGTTTTTAATGTGCAGAAAATCCTGCTCGAGAAAAAAGCAAATTTGAAACAAACATTAAAATTTCCTCATTCGTATTATTTGGATTATTCAGACTACTGTTCTTATCTGAAGCATTATTTGCAAAAGGTTTTGTAGAATCGGTGGATGTAATAAAAAGAATATCATTAATACATGCTACATCTCCCCCTGGTGTTAAAGTCCATTTAAGTCAGGTTTGTTAAATGGCTGTAGATTTTTTTAATGTGCATGGCATCCGTTAAACATGTGCATTAGGCCTGACAAGGGGTATATCTGCTGCATCAGAAACATAATTGTCTGGGAGCAAGTTCGGCACTGATGTGCCTGTCGGACCAGTATGGTGCAAGAATTGCCATTTTTGATTGGGTGTTTGCTTCTGGCAGGAATTATTTGGGTTGTTATTGGAATCAAGCACATTTTTAAAAATCGCCTATTTTGCAGCGATACCCTCTCTGAGTGATGTATCCGAACACGGTATTGCTGATGTGGTAGGGTCGCACCAATAGTGCTCTATTTGAGCCACTTGGCTTTCATCTTATGCTCTTGAACCCAAACATGGGACCCGACTTCCAAGGGCAACAAAGATCGTACATTGGCATTGTATCGATTTCTCAAGACCTGATTACAAACTGCAAATTTCTTCTCGCATTGTTTAGTGGATATGATCCATTTGCAATGGACCTGGTAATGTTGGGTTTTGAAGGGATACTGTCTCACAGTTCTCAGTTGAAACAGACTCTATGCAAAACTTAATCCCAGCTCCAGTGTGTGCATGTTTCTGTATTGAAGAATTGCTTTGTCATTAATGAGATTGCTGTTGGCCAATGTATTGTTGTGAATGATGCGTTTTGCAGCTTTGGCTGCCAATTCAACATGTCTGTTTGACTGTGGGTATGCAGCAGATGATGTTTTGTGTTAAACGCCCCATAACAGCAAGAGCTCATCAAAAGTGGCAGACTAGAATTGGTGTCCTTCGTCAGTAATGAGTTCTTTTGCCATGCCATAGGCTGTAAAGAGCTCTCTGAAAATTTGGATGAGATGGACTGAATTCATCTCTGATTTTCTGCAATGGTAGTGGCCAGCAACTGAACCTGTCAAAATAGTCGCTACAAATGTTTTCAAGTGGGAATGTATGAGGATCATAGAGAGAAAGTGATTCAACCGTGGCGATCGTGCTGAATATTTTTGGTGATTCCTGGCCAATAAACAGAAGCTTTTGCACGATTCTGCATGGCACTGCTTCCTTAATTTGCTGAATGAAGTTTCGTCAAAACTCGGTTGTGAAGAGTACAAGGAATAACGACATGGTCATCAAAAAGGACAATTTACTGGGAACGTCCCAGTATTTCCGAATGTAAGAAGGTTCAACCAATGTCTGTTTCCTAGGAAAACCCTGCTGAATAAGCCCAATGAGGTCTTTGTACTGTCGGTCAGTGTGCGCCGTGATAATGACTTGTTCCACGGTGACGTGTGGCAGGTTCTCGATGGCCATAACTGTCTTGGACTTTGCCAGGCTTTGCAAATGTGTTAATGTGCTGATTTCTCGATTTGTAGGCTGTCCTGTGAAGATTGATGACTCCGTGGAATGTTCAGAAGGAAAATGGGAAAGTGCATCTGGTGTGTGATTCCATCTACTGGGGGAATGTATTACGTTTAATCTCCATGGAAAGGTCGGCTCCTTTAATGATTGAAGTTGTGGGTTTAAGATGCTTGAAAGTTCTCTGTCTTTAAAAATTCCAAGTAACGGTTTGTGGTCAACACTTACTGTTAATTCCTTGCATCCCAGTGTGAACATTCTAGAGTGCAAGAGTATCGCGTTCTGTTGAGGCACTCTTAGGCGACTCTGAGAGAATGATAAAGAGTAATCTGGCAAAAACGATTCTCCAGCCATTGTTGAGATATCAGCTGGCATGTGTAGTATTCCTGCAACAACACATACCTGATCATGGTCTTGCTCCGAATGGATACAAGTTTTTTTGTGAAATATCGAATAAACGTACATCTTCTTTAACAAATTGAATAATTCGATTTTTTAAACAATTATTAAAGGTTGTTGTCCCAATAGTAAAGAAACCCTGAGGCAGGCGTTGGTACATATATTGGCCCCATTCTGTAATAGATATTGTCAGAGGTTGACTTTGTTCATCGAGAAGCACTAAATGGTAACCGTCGATGGCGTCACTCATAGTTTTCTTTGTGTTTGCTGGCACTTGAAATGCAACATGAAATGGGGAGGAGATTTGGAGATAGCAGAAATCCACAGTGCATTGAAGTGATCCATCTGGTTTCGTTACTATGACCATTGGGCTGCACCAAGTGACAGGAGTACCCAGGGGGACTGATTTGATTATACCGCATGCAACATCTCTGTCCAGTCCCACTTTCACTTCTTTCGTTGAGTGATGCACAACAGGGATTGGAATGTGTCTGGTCTTTGGGTCCGAATCATCTTTAAATCGGGTAGAGGTTGGCGGCATTGAAAGGGCTGGAAATGGAGCAAATGCATTGAATGTACTCTGGGAAAACTTTTCTTTGATGTAGGTTCCCAGTTTCGGAATGTTGTTTTGGTTGGAGAGAACGGTAGTTTTTCTGACCGCTTAGGTGGTGGATTTTGTGCTGTGTTGGCTGAGGTGGTGAAAACAGCAGGCTCTGGAGTTGCAAGAGTTTTCATAGGTTGTGGGTAACACAGTGGAAGGATTCCTAAATCCATACAACCTTGTTTGCTGAAGAACAATTTTGCAATATTTTCAGCAACGTAGAACGGCTGGGTTATGGACCGATTTCTGACAGCGAAAGTGATTAGTAGCCAACCCCGACTGACGAGAGTGATTTCTCCAACTGCTGTGATTTTCAGGCGTAATTGTGACAGTTGGATATTCAGAGTGGAAATATGATGTGGCTCATTGAGACACATACTAGCACCACTGTCTGGAAAAATGGAAAGTTGCGATGGTTCTACGTTTGGTGTAAGCATCATGTTCATCAAGTTCATCAATATTGGGCGTGAGTGGATGAATTGTTTGTGTTTCTTGGAGGATTTTACATGGGCAATGAGGCTGCTTGCTCTACTAACGCAGTAGCAAACGTCGGCATTGTGATTGAGCTTATGACAATTTGTGCAAGTTTGGCTTCATGCTGGACAACTGCCACAGCTGATACAAATCTTTGCAAGCTGCTTGCACTGTCTGCGGTATTCGGAACTACATGCAGTGTTGGTTTTGAATGATGTCTGCAACTTGGCTTGATCATGGAAGGCGGATTCAAAAGCCTCAGCATGGTTAATGATTTTGTCAATACTTTTCAACTGATTGGCTTTGGCGTGGATGTTAGTTTGCAGCAGTTGATTTGAGATACCCTGTATAAATTGATCTTTGATGTTTTCATTGGCAATGCCAGCCTGGCAATTTGGACACGAAAACACTCAATCGATAGCACTAGCATGAAGACGAAAAACAAACTATTGGATAGTTTCATTGTCATGCTGAGGAAGATTGCTGAACATCATTCTGTGTACCGAGGGTTGGTGCAGTTAGTTACGAGTGACTCTAAAACGTTGGACAAAGCTACCTCATCCAATTGGAAGAACAACGAGTGTGAGCTGACAATCGCATTTTGTACAGTCTCATCCCAAGCGCTGTACAATTGAGTGGCAATTTGTGATGGAAGCAAGTTCGTGAATTGCTTGTATATGTCCCAATCAACACACAGTTTTTGGAATTGCTGCAGTGTCATGTCTGCAGTTGTCTTTTGAAGATGAGCCAAAGTCATAGTAGCCTTGCAATTTGGTACAGCGGTGTGCTGCAGGAATGGAAGTGTTGGTGGATCCTTGAACTATTGTGTTGCTTACTGTATAATGGCGAGAACATTCCCCCAATGGCCGTGATACCCATGGATTTCAAATGTGATGCTGGAAATGATATTTTCTGTGATATGGTTTCACATAGCGAGAATGTTTGATTTGAGAAGCGTCTGCCTTGTCAAACAATTCTATCCAGGAAGCTGAATCGATGAGTTGACCTGGTGATCCTGTTTGTAGCATCATGTAGGGTGGATGGCGCAAAGCCAATCAGTCAATCTGTAATAAACAGAATATCATTAATGCATGGAGATAATGTATTCCTATAGTCAATGTAATCTCTGACTTTCTTCAAATGTATCTTGTTGAATTAGGCAATCTTTTGCTGAACTCACATGAACCTGTGGTATAGTGGATAAAGCACTTGGTAATATTCAATTGTAGGTTATACTCTTGAAAAGTTCAATCCTCAATGCAGGTGACACTAAAAATAAAATAAATTAGGACTTGGCTGATGAAACAAGAGCATGCTACTCGCCATGGATTAAATAACATTTCTGTGCAGAGTTTCACGTTCAACAGAAAGATTCCCGAGTTTGACAAGATACATCTAAAGAAGATCAGAAGTTACATTAATCAAAACGTTGTGTGAAAAAAATCTGCAGATGAGAATGGTAGTTCGAATAATCCAAATATAATTATCAATACTGATCTAAAAAATTCAAAAATAAAATTTCCTCAATTTAGAAAGATTTCTTGTTAGTTGATCAAAAACAGAAAAAATGAAGTGGTTTATCAGAATACATAATTCACTTTACACCTAGCCAAAAAACACTAGTTGTTTCGAGAGCATGTCTATTGAATATGAATTCTTTAGTATATAAGTAATTATAAATCTGTGTTTGCATGAGACGCATCTTCATCATGTTCAGATTCAAATCTGTTTTACATCCTGGCTTATATTGGATGGTTTTGCAATTGACTTCCAAACTATCCTATCTCTAACCAAATCTTTATCCATCCCTCTTTCTCTCTCAAAACCATTCCTATCGCATCTTTACATGGTTTCAACTGACACTGCTGCATCTACCAACTCAAAAACTATCATCCATTTTTTTCAATGCGACCAAATCAATAAGGTGTCCTGTTCAGCACACATCGCTCCATACTATCTACCTTTGAACTCATCAGTCTTTGCATGACAGACTGATTAACAAACAAAGTATTTTTCTAAAACGAGAAATATGTCAATATAAATTTACATGTGTAGTGATAACAATATCATTTTATAGAGGAACGTTACAGACCGAAGGATAGGCCCTTCCTTAAGAGAGACATTTGAAAATTGTTTAAAACCATCTTCACATATCAAATAAATAAAAAATACACTTTTATATAGACTCAGCTATAACTTGAAAAATACAGAATAGACTCTCACAAAGTTTGTACTTTTTGGATAGGCATTACCCCAAATTTGTAATATCTAAAATTTTAAAAATGATTCCATATTTAGGGATCAACTGATCATTTATATCATTTAATGCTATCAAGTCGTACACACATCTTTTAATGTCCTCATGTAAAAGGTAGTAAATCTGATTTTTTTTTCATATAGTTATTTCCCTTATGCTAAGTGAAGTTATGTGTGTGCATGTCCAGAGAGGGGATAGGTTGGGTGAAAAAGAAAGAGGGTGCAGAGAGAGGATATGGGTAAAGAGAGTGAAATAGAAGTTATGTAAGACTTTTGTTCCGGACAATGCTGGGTAGTCCTGCTAGTATATGCATAAAAAACAGAATTTCCTTAATTTCCCCAATGCTTTATTTGCTATATAACCAGAAACAAAAAATAAACAAAATCCTCTTTCTCTTACCTATCAAATATTCTAAAATATTCTAGGTCTACATCTCCTGAGAATTTTGCTTAAAGGAAGAAAGTTTCCATTATATTTATCAAACCAATGGAAAAAAAATAATATTGTTTTTCTTTGTTAATAAATATTATTTTCCCAAGAATTTGAAGAAAAAATAAAAGAAACATCCAATGTTATTAGAAAGTTAATGTAATTGCCAACATAGTGTGTGAAAGAATACAGGGTGGAACGATAAAAGTGTCGCCCTGAAGAAAACAACACTACAGCTTTATTTTACAACTTTTATTAAAAGCATCAATTCAGATAACTTGATTGTGTGGAATAGCTGACATCTATTCAATGTAGCCGCCTTCAATGTCAATCACCATCTCGATACAGGCCCGGAACTGGGAGCATGCCTTTTCCACAAGTGCCGGCTGAAGCTTGGTGAATAATCAGCAGATGATGGTGATCAGGCTGGCTTTGGTGTTGTGATAGGTCATGTTAATGATATTCTCGACGTATGATCAAATGAAGTAGTCCAGTGGGATCAGGTCGGAGGAGAAGGGGGGGCAGTAAGAGATGTGTATGAAGCCGTAGAACTCCTTCTGAAGCTAAGTCCGGGTTTCTTTGAACTTGTGGGCTAGTGCTGAATCCTGCTGTTACACCCAGGTTCTGCCAGCGGTCACCTGATTGCACCAGGAGATCACCATACTCTTCACACCCAAGCGAAGATGTGAGGTGGCATGATGTGGTCTTGATGTCTTTAAACCACACCAAAGACCATAACCGTGGCCAGAAACTTCATTGAGCTGTGTCCTTAAGCATTGAACCATGCGGATTTGCATTTTTATTGTGCTGGCAATGGTCGTGATGTCATAACTTAGATCGGTAGAGAGCATGAGTTGTACAGCGACGCATCTCCGATCTTGCTTGTCGAACATAGTGTCACTTTCATAATATGAATATGATAGCCATGATAGAAGGCTCCTATCGGTCTTGGGGTTTGTACACAACTGGCCAACTAGTAGATGGTCTACAACAAAAAAAATCAAATGGAAATGAAATTATCTCGTCTTATCTAGGACGACTCATTTATCGTTTATTTATAAATAGGATACTTGTGCAGAATAAGGACCATGCTATTATTGGAAATTTATTAGAAAACACCAAAAGATGCCAAAGAAAAGTTTCGTGATTTATTTTTCTGCAAACAATAACCAATTTTTTTTTCAATGCTATGATAAAGATAATTAACTGAAAACAATTTCTTTTTGTTGTTGCCAAGAAAATACAATGAATAATTATCGGGCAATTTTAACGAAACTTCAAGAATTCAAATCAAGAAATATAAACCATTCAATGTAAGGTAAGTTTCATAAAAAAGGTTTTTGAACAACAAATAATTGATAGTAAACAAAAAAATTGTCATATGATTTTTTTCTTTTTTATATTTTTTGTTCAAATCACGAGAAAGATTTAGTTTTTTTATATAATATACAAATGATAAAAACTAATTTTTGGATTTTAATATTTTTATTATTTACTAGCAGTTACAACCCGGCTTAGCTCGAGCCCTATGTTCAGTTCATAACTTTATGTACGTATGTATATATATATATTAAAAATTTTGTACGTATGTATATATATATTAAAAATTTTGTACATATGTATATATATATATTAAAAATTTATGTACGTATGTATATATATATATTAAAAATTTTGTACGTATGTATATATATATTAAAAATTTTGTACATATGTATATATATATATTAAAAATTTATGTACGTATGTATATATATATATTAAAAATTTTGTACGTATGTATATATATATTAAAAATTTTGTACGTATGTATATATATATTAAAAATTTATGTACGTATATATATATATATATTAAAAATTTTGTACGTATGTATATATATATATATTAAAAATTTTGTACGTATGTATATATATATATATTAAAAATTTTGTACGTATGTATATATATATATATTAAAAATTTTGTACGTATGTATATATATATATTAAAAATTTTGTACGTATGTATATATATATATTAAAAATTTTGTACGTATGTATATATATATATATATATTAAAAATTTTGTACGTATGTATATATATATATTAAAAATTTTGACTCATAACCAGGTAACATACATCCAAAATTGCAAGTGTTTAGACTCAAAATTGGTGAAGGAGTTCGGTAGAGTCTGCAACCGTCAACTCTTTCAACTTTGACATCTTGGCAGCCAAATTTTTTCGCCAAAATTGATTAAAAAAAACTTGCTGCATGGCTGAATACCCATTATGTGAAATTTCAAATGCTTTGACTCAAAATTGCAATTTCTTAAACGTACTTTGAAGAAAATTTTTATGCAGAAATAAAAGTTTAATTTTACTAAAATGGCAGCACCATTTCCCTAATAAAAGAAAAACGGTTTAATTATTTGGGGGGGGGGGTATTAAAAAACGAAAATAAAACAGCTATTACTTTTGGGGTTATGATAACATATACTCGTGCATATATAGTTGTAATTTCATGAAAAATTAACAGAAATTCTCTTCGGTAACACTGCAATGAATACCAGTTTTCCTCAATTTGTCTTTCTTAAAATTGTTATTCTCCTATGCAAATGAATGCCACCTATAAAAAATGTAGGTGCTTATTCAAATTGGCACTTATGGCGCCATTTAAAAGCAAACAAAGTAGAGAAAAAATCTATATGATGTATTTGCCAGCCATGTAACAAAGATGAAACATTAAAAAACAAAAAAATCACGTGATTTTATCAAGATGCTTTTTTTTTTTATTGACATAAATCAAATTATCATCATTCACGATAAGGGAGAAAAATAGCTTCCATACAAGGCTTGACAAGGGCAGACAACCCACATGGCAATTGTTTTTTGATTTTTAATACAACGTAAACTTATGAATTAAAACAAAACTAGCGGAACCTGTGAAAATTCCACAGTTGGCATTCTGTGGATGTTCAGCGTAAATGGAGACGCCCTTATATTGTTGTAGCTCTTTTGTTAAAACTGCAAAAATATTTCTCTAAGCTAGCAGAGACGCCCGACGTAGCTTAAATATAATCTTTTAATTCTTGCAGATTTCGTATATATTATTATAGATTTAATGTTTTATTGATTGCTATAAATTATAAAGTTGCGATTTTAAAAATAAAAAAAAACATATATCCATATGATTTAGATGCATCAGCTTGAATCGAAACCGAAACCAAAACTTATGAAGAATTCTTTATAAAATTATTTATATAAAAAAAATAATAAATTACTGGAATGCCATCAGTTATAATCGAAACCGAAACCAAAACTTATGAATATTTCTTAGTAAAATTATTTATTACAAGAAAAGAAATCCATAACAATTAAATGACAGTCACTCAGATGTAAGCGTCGCACACAAAATCAATAGCACACACGTTATCCTATTAATATATAGATAATTTATTATTAACATAAGGTTTGTTTTTAAATCCTTTATTAGGCATTTTATTAGAAAAGAAAATATGCAGATTTAAACAACATTTATCTACGGTTTATATACGCTCAAAACAAACATTGAGATTACCGTCTTCAGAAACAAATGGCTGCGACAAATTACTCTAAAAAGTGTAAAATTTGATTTTCATAAATAAAAAATGACTATGTGATAAATTTTCCTGACTTTTGGAATATACCATCTTCCTTTCCTGACAAGTAGGTACACGATGAAAGTTTTTCTTTATTTTTTTTATCACCATAAGTGCCAATTTGAATAAGCACCAAAATCTAACTGCAAACACAAGTTCTTTTCCCCAGTGAAAATTGAGGGTCAAATGTAGGAAACAATCCAAATGCTTAAAAACTGCTAGATATTGACTTGCTGCCCACCTCAGTAAGGTGTGATACAAGGTTGGAAAGTGGGGATGTCCAGCCAACGCCCCTAAAGGAAGATCACTCTGGCCTATCAAAAATTGCCTGAGCATCTCCGATAGGAGCGCCTCAGATAACAAGCAATAAACTTGCCTCACCCGAAAGCCGAGTGGTAAGGCCTGAGAGGGTGTACCTACTAGATAATACCCAGGCGGCATACCTCAGTCCGACAGGTACTGAGCTAATTCCTTGACTCTCCCCTATTGGGCTGATTGGATTCTTGACTGGTATTTTCTGGCCAGGTCACCACGCAACCAAACAAGCAAATAGACCAACCATGCACTATTAAAATAACGGGAGAGTATTCCAAACTGGTAATCCTTCATTTTCTACAGTAATTAACCTTTAACCCTCGTTTATCTTTTAAAACACATCTACATATTTAGTAAACATGGAAATATTTGGGGTTTTTCATTAAAAATTTTCATCATTTTAAAAATCCTGATAGAGCTATTATCTATATATCTATAAAAGTGAAATTGTCTGTGTGTGTACCAAACTACTCTGTCAATTTTCAGTCTACAGGCTTGAGATTTGATATAAGGAGTATTGAGATTTGGGAAAATCTTTTTAGTCAGTTTTCAGCCAGAAATTTGGCTGTCAAGGGGTCAAAGTTCAACAATTTGACCTTTGAAAACTCTACCAAACTCCTCTGCCAATTTTGTGTCTACACACTTCGAATTTTAGATGTACGTTACTTGGCCATGGATCAAACTTTTTAATTTGATTTGAGCCCAAAGCAATAAATGTTAAAAGGGTCAAAATTGGGGTCAAAGCCAAACAAAATTCGACCTCTGCGGCCTCTACAAAATTACTCACCTAATTTTTGGTCTAAATATTTGAAATTTCACATAAACTATATTCAGACATAAGGCAAGCGTTTTAATCGGTTTTTAACGGAAAATCTGGCTGCCAAGATGTCAAAGTTGAAAGAGTCGACCATTGCAGACTCTACCAAACTCCTCCGCCAATTTTGGGTCTATGCTCCTGAAATATTAGATGTAGGTTACCTTGACATGAGTCAAACTTTTAATATATATAGTCACATCTACATAAAGATATGAAAAGTACATAGGGCCCAAGCAAAGCCGGGCTGAACTGCTAGTGTATAAACAAAAGAAAATTATCGAACAGAAAATATATATATAAAGCTGAACGTCTGTGTGTGTGTGTCTGGTCACAAATAGGCTCCTATACGGTTGACTATTATAGAAAACTGATCATATATAATGATAGAAGATGTATCGAGATACAGGAATGGGTATGTTTGATCTGGCATAATGATGATTCATTAAAAAATGATGATTCATTAAAAATGTGGGGTCTGCGTACGTGCCTAGTCCGCAAAGTATGGAAATAAAAAATTAAAAAATTAAAAAAAAAAACGTTTACAAGTGTTTTTGATATAGATGTACATAATAATACTTTGATAAGTATGTTTTAACTTAAATAGGGATGGTATAATAAAATTGGGGGGGGGGTCTGCGTTCGCACCTGGCCTCCATAGAATGGAACTTTAATAAAGACTTTTCATATCTATCTGCAGAAGTATAATTTGATAATTATGTTTCAGTTTGAAAAAATATGGTATGATAAAATTATGGGGTGTTCGTTCGCACCTGACCTCCATAGAATGGAAATATCTCACAAAGTTAAACAAAGTTTTTTTTAATATAGATCCACAGAATATTGTGAACCGTGTTTCAGTGTGAACAGGTAGGGTATAATAAATTGTGGGGGTTATCTATTTTATTTTTACTTTCATCATATTTTGCTTTGGTTTTGATACCTCCAAATTCGAAGCTGTCTCTTTACAACCCTTCCTTTTCATAACCTATCATACTTTCATAAATCAGAGTCCATTTTCTGTAGGCTGTTTTTGAACCCAGTCAACGACGGGTATTTTGCTAGTATGAAATAAAATAATGAAGTAAATTATAAAGGTTTTTTTGTCACATGACTCGGCGTTTTTTTTTTTTTTTTTTTTAATACAATTTTGTTTTTTGACTCGATATTTTAATGATCAACATTCTTTTTCTACGAATTATCGTAATTAAGAATTGTCACCCGTTTACGTAATAACTCTCCAGTCCGTACCTGTTCATACGAGACGAAAGTCAGCAGAACCTGATTTTCTAAAGGAGCATTTAGCGGTCTCTCTTGCAGAATATTTTCGCCAACCATGATCAAAATATTTGCTCGCTGTAATGATTGCACGAATAGTGATATTTATTTATTTCCTATGCAGCAGATGAGACTCAAAATCAGGTGGATTTTTGAAAAAGTCTGTGCCCCTACACTAAGGCATGAACACTCCCTATGACATCACCCGAGAAGAGCGCTTCAAGTGATTAACACCAAACTAAACTCTTCACAGTATTAAGATAAATCCTGAAAGAACGGACTTCCTATGAATGGATAGTACAACACCTCAGACCGATAGCAAGAAAACCACTGTCAAACTGGTATGGGCAACATCTACTCAAGCAAAACTAAAGTAAGTTTCTTACATTTAAACTAATATGGACATTCTATCTACATAAATCTCGACTGAACGCTTAACGAAATATTTTGAGCTATCCCTACTTATTTCAAACACCTCCTTGTCTTTCCTCTCTTTTTCAAAAGAGCCCCATTCTCTCTCCCTCTTTTTCAAAAGAACTTCCATTTCTCTCTCTCCCAAAAGAACCTCCATTTTTCTCGTCCGTCTCTTTCAAAAGAACACCATTCTGTCTTCTCTCTATTTCAAAGACCATCTTCTCTCTGTCTCTCCCCTTTATTTCAAAAATACCCTTTATCTTTCCCCTGTTCTATTATAAAAGAATTTCCCCCTCTCTATTTCAAACGAACCCCCGTTCCTCTATTAAGAAAAAAAAAAAAAAACCTCTCACCATTGTATTTCAAAGAACTTTCTTTTCAAAAGCGCGACAAGTTAAATTCATGAGATTTGGAGAATTATTAAATGTGAAGATTTATTACAGTTATAAAAAACAGTTTTCGCACACACACACACACACATATATATAAGTATATATCTACTCTAGCGGGGAGGCCGGCTTTGCCCAGTCGTAAAATAAGCTTAATATAATATTTTAATGGTGCTTATGCACATTTGTTACCGTCTTGAAATATTAACGTTATTATTTAGAAAACCATTCTTAACATGGGGAGAGTGTTTTCTAATAAATCTCTTTCACTTAACAGTTTAATATAAAAGATATGGTAAAGCTTGAAAATGCTATTAAAAAAATAGCACGGTAACAAAAGTGCATAAGCACCATTTTTATTTGTCCAGATTTCGTATATTGTGATTTCAGTTGTTAAAAAAAAAAAAATAAATAAAAAAAATGGTAAAACTATACAAACACCGTGACAGCGAATTAACCCTACCCCTAACCCTAACCCCTAACCCTAAACCTAACGCTGTCACGGTGTTTGTATAATAATACCAAAAAAATATTTGGGTGCCACTAACTAGAATCGAAGCCGAGAAGCAAAACTGTAGCATTCAAAGCTGGTAACGTTACCACTGTACCAACGTGACACGCATATGAACTGATTAAAAATAAAATAAGATGAATATACAAAGTGTATAACGATTTTTTTCATTTTTAACCCTTAAAATCTATTGTAACCGGCTAAAGATCCATAAAAATCCAACCATTTGAGGCTCTGCGACTTTTAGTCTTAGAAGAAAATATGGACACCGACAGACAAGCAGGCATAGTAAGTTTTATAAATTAAATTATATAAATAAACTTTTTTATGTGTGTGTATCTGTGTGTTTATACCATATGGACTCGTAAACGACTGGGCTGATTTTTTAAAAAAATTTCATGCGAATGTACTTTGTGTGTCTGGCAGGGTTTTTTAGATAGGTTTTGTATAGGAATGGACTTCCCAGTGCAATCTAGATACAATGCATTGTATACTAAGTAATTGTAGAGAGGATTGAAAAAAAAAATGGTTGATTTTTACCAATTTGGATGACAACGTATAGGATGGTGACACATTCGTTAATCCTAATTTAATCCCGAACAACGTCGGATCTCCCTGCTAATATATATATATATATATATATAGTCGGGATTATTTCACCAACAAGAAGAGGGGGGGGTAAGAAAAGGAAGTAAGGGCTCGCAACGAAATGGTGACGAATAACAATAACTAATCACTAACCCGTAGTGAGACAACTCGTTTTATACATACTAACTCTCAGTGGCGAGAATTCCAACGTGATTTCCAACGAGATTAGAATGTCTATTTAACTTAGTAGGAAATAGACACCCAGTTTTTCAGTAACGGCAAAACAGCAGTTCAGTGTCTTTTCTTCCCTCCGACCCATCTCCGGTAAGTCAAATCAATTTCAATTCTTACAATCATTTCATTAAATAAAATAGACTTTTTTTTTTTTTTTGTCTATTAATTCTGTTTTTGATCCTTTTCGAATAACGGTACTTCACTTCAGGTAGGAATTGGCTGATGGAACAATCCATATTTGTTGTAAGTCCAAGTACTACCCAATCCTCCTGCATTCATCATCATGGATGGAGTAATCGAACTAACTGGTTATGAACATTTTATATACTTTTTTTTTTTTTATAACGTGTATATATTTTTGGTAAATATCCAGATCCGCTACAACAGAACACTGACCACTCTAATCTGTTTTGTTTTTTTTATAGGCAATTGAGGTCGCTGAAAACGAATCTGGGGTTTGTATTACTGTACACATAGATTCGAAAAAGTTGTCAAAAAATAAATATATAACAAGTAAATGTTATCAAAGGAAAGATAAGTTCCTTTTCTACCTAACTGGATATATTTTTCGTGTTTTTATTCAATGTAACATGTTTATTCAGCTCGAAAAACATACATTGTTTACCGATGTATTCGAAAATTCAAGATGGCGTCTCACACCCTCTTTAACACCGTAAGTTTGGGAAAAGGTGTTATAAATAAATTAAAAAAAACTATACAAAATACTATTAAAAACCCGCCGAATATATGTCAGCCTATGTCACGGTAACAGTAACATATATTGAGCGAGTTTTTAACAGTATTTTATCCGGTTTTTTATTTATAACACCTTTTCCCAAACTTACCGTGTTAAAGAGAGAATCAGACGCCATCTTGAATGTTCCAATACATCGGTAAACACTGTATGGTTTTCGAGCTGAATAAACATGTTACATTGAATAAAAACACGAAAAATATATCCAGTTTGGTAGAAAAGTAACTTATCTTGCCTTTGATAACATTTGTTATATATTTGTTTTTTGACAACTTTTTCGAATCTGTGTACAGTAATACAAACCCCGAATCTGATAGTCAAACTTGGGGCAAATTTACCGTTTGCACGGTATTAACCCCTGAACCTACGAACTACTTTCCACCATTTTGCAGCTTCCGTTTACGCTACGCGCGTGCGTTGCAGCATGAACGACGGCTGGCTTCACATAGCAAACTGCCTTCTCACATGGCGTACCGATCAAAAAATTACGGACTGACATTTTTTAATGACTTACAATTAAAGAAAAGTACAACAAATTGGGGGACCTTTTTTTTTTTTGTCTCACGTAGTTTTTAATGCGGTTTACAAAAACATAAGCACCAAACATCTTTGTTCTTCATTCTTTTTTTGCGGGAGGGGGATTCAATTATAGAACTTGTGTGGCTTAATAGGTGCTTCTGCAGTTTAGTTAACCGTTTTTCCGTAAGTAACGCACCGACATTTACCAATTAGAACACCATATAACATTTTTCGAAGATTTTACTGTTTACATTTGGGGCGCGCCCTAACCCCCCTCCCCGCTCGCGCCCCCAATGTAAACAGTAAAATCTTCGAAAAATGTTATATGGTGTTCTAATTGGTAAATGTCGGTGCGTTACTTTTTGAAAATTTTATGTTCAAGGAAAAAAAAAATGAACAGATAAATTACCCCCCCTCTCCCCAACTTGGAACGCTTTCCTTTTCTTGTTTTATTTCTTTTTCAGCTAATTTTAAATTTTCCATCCAAAAAGTGCTATAATGTATTTTTGAAAATTAGGACCCCCCCCCCAACGTAGTTTACTTGGTGAAGAAGCCGTCGTTTATGCTACAGCGCGCATGCGCGTAGCGTAAACGGAAGCTGCAAAATGGTGGAAAGTAGTTCGTGGGTTCAGGGATTAATACCATGCAAAAGGTAAATTTGCCCCAAGTTTGACTATCAGATTCGTTGTCAGCGACCTCAGTTACTTATAAATAAACAAATTAGAGTGGTCAGTGTTCTGTTGTAGCGGATCTGGATATTTAGCTTTTTTTTTTTTTTTTTTTTTTTTTTTTGAATTAAATGAAATACGATGGAAGCAAGAGTTATGAGGTTTACGAAAGTAAACCCACGGTCAACTTTCCTAAATGCGTAGTTCTGTATATGAGCTGGCCTGGGCGTGGCTTATCACTCGCTCGGATTTCTCCGTAAAATGACGTCACATGCTGCCAGCTGACGGAGAAAGTGGACGGGGGGGAGGGGGAGGGGGGAAGAGAGAGAGAGAGAGAGAAAACGCGAAAAATAAATGGCCGACTGGGGGGGGGGGTCCAGAGAAAAACATGCTTCTTTCCACATTCGTTCAACATGATTCGTTGTAGCCTTCGTTTGAGGATCTACAAAGTGAACCTGGTGATTCACCGTTAAATGGCGATATCCCTCTTCTCCAACTTTGTATGCCTTCTAACAATCTGACACGACCGTGCTCCCCGGCCGAATGTATTTTTTTATTAATGGAAGGAGGGTTTCTGCATTATGTCACGGTAACATATATTGAGCGAATTTCTAACAGTATTTTGTCTAGTTTATTATTTATAATACCTTTTCCCAAGCTTACCTCTCCGAGAGAGTCGGGCGCCATTTTGAATTTTCCAATACATCGGTAAACACTGCATGTTTTTCTCTGGACCCCCCCCCCAGTCGGCCATTTATTTTTCGCGTTTTCTCTCTCTCTCTCTTCCCCCCTCCCCCCTTCCCTCTTTCCCCCTTCCCCCCCGTCCACTTTCTCCGTCAGCTGGCAGCATGTGACGTCATTTTACGGAGAAATCCGAGCGAGTGATAAGCCACGCCCAGGCCAGCTCATGCACTAGTACCTCTATTTTTATTTAGTTTTCAGTATAGCGTTACATTTTTGGTTTTTACATTATAAGTGGCAAAGCCTGTCCCTCTTTAATAGCCTCTGCTATACATAAACCGTCGGAATTATCTTACCGACGAGAGGGAGAAAAGATGTTTAAAGTTTGCAGCGTCGTTGCTAGCACGCAATCTTTTCTTGTATATGTATGTATAGTGGTGATGCTTATGTTGGATGAGTCCATCCACCGGGGGATAAAGGAACCAACGTGAGTGAAGCGTAGCGTAGCAAATGGTATTATGGTCAAGGGGTGGGAGCTGGTTTAAAACCTATAAAAGAGATTCTTCCATTCCCTCCCGGGTGGGTTGAATTTTGCTTATCGTGGCGACTAGACCATGCCGTTTTGGTCAGGATCAAAGTGTAATATCTGTTTTTCTGATGCTGCATTGCTGCAATGCTGCAGCTGCACTTCCATTTTTTGTTCTCTTTCGGTGGAGGAGCAATCCTTCACGACTAAGACAATTTTTTTATTTTTGTACCTTTTCTCCACGTAAAAAAAACGACCCTGGTGTCTAACTCTGTCCCGTGGGGAGGCATTGTAAATAGGTACTACTGTTGTTACTAGACCCGTTTGGGGCGTCGCTAAAAGAGTATTTCTTTTTTGCACCCTGACGTTTGCCTGTTTTCTTGGAGTGTCGCCTTCAGCCCATTTTTTTTCCGACACTTGTAACGGTTACAACCCCCCACACACAGACACACAAAAAAAAAACAAAAAAAAACAAAGGAAAGAATTGGTTTGGGTGGGTGGTAGGTGCATATTTTTATCAGGAGGAGATAACTCCCTCTAATTTTTGAAGTTTGTTAAAACGCGCATGACGTTCTAATAATTATATTAATAAATTTTTAAAGGATATTTTTTAAGAAAAACAAAATCAAACAACAAAGAAAAAAGAAATGCCTAAAACTATCCTAAACTGTAAACCTAATTTCATCAAATTTTGGCAAACTTCAAGAATTAGATGGAATTATCTCCCCTGGTGTCCCTCGCTTTTTAGGTGAAATTGCCAAGATTGATACGTTGCCGTTGCGATAGGTCTCATTAAAATTTAATTTTCCTCTACAAAAAATTCTTTATATGCGATTTTTAATATATTTGCTACACTGCATTAGCACAATAAAATCAATATAATTCGACTAAAACTTTATTTCTCATATTAACGATATTATTATTGAACAATATGAATGCAGAAAATATATTATGTGATTTTGATGACAATTCTTTACGGTAAGCACCTCCAAAGTTCACCACAGAATTACCTCCCTCCCTATATGTAAAACGATATAACTTTATAAGTTAATATTATCAATATAACTTTTGTACTATTTAAAAGAAGGGCAAAATAAACTAGTAATAATTTTGAAAAACTTTTTAGTGTATCAAAATGATGAAAATGCGAGATGAAAATCGTGTTTACATAATTGACGCTTTAAAATAACATTTCTATGTATTAAGCATCCCGAGCGTGAAAACGTGTTTAATAAATCTTGCAAAAATCAACTGGAGGTCAGATTTTCATTAAATTTTCGATACTTATCCATTTTAGAATGAAATTATATATAAAATGTAGTTTCCGTAAAATGTATGATGGGGTTTGTTTTTTTTTTAATGCTCGCCCCCCTCCATATTTATTTTTCGAAATTTGAACGAAATATATTTAAATTGATCGAAATTTCTATTTATTATGAAGCATAAGATTTCAAATAAGTAAAAAAATATTTATTTCTTAAACGTTTACATCCACGTATTGAACAAACACTTACCTTGAAGTTGCAATTAAAAAATTGATATAAATTTAATATCATTGTTTTTTTAATAGTGTTTTTTTGTAATTAATATATACTATAATCAGTTGAATTGCTTAAAAGAAAAACTTCCTACAAATTAGTTAATTTCTAAAAGATTAGATTGATTAAAATTCCATTATTTCCAAATGTTCCGTTACAACATAGATTTTTAATTAATGGTGTTTAATTTTTTTTTTTTTTAAATATTAAGTTATAATATAAACATGACTTTTACCAGCTCTTTTATCGCCAGATTAAACACGATTTAAAAATACTATTGCGGCAAAAATAAACATTTTGTAGATCATTGCGATACTCTTGTTTGTCTCTTTTTACCAAATAAAGTATGGAAACCAGAAATTAACCAAATGAACAGTCATACATATTTAGTAAAACCGTATTTTATATTCAATATACAAATGTTTATAATATTTTTAATCAGTAAACTGCATAAACCTTAAAACCTAACAAAATTATTACAAATATTATTAATTGCAGTTTGAAGAAGATAAACAAAGGTTTTTGAAAAAAATCATTAAGTCGCTTCAGCTATTCATACTTTATATAGTTAACACAAGCCTGACGTCACGGGTTTTTGTGCTCCGTTCT
This sequence comes from Euprymna scolopes, assembly GCF_053919585.1. Taxonomy (NCBI): domain Eukaryota; kingdom Metazoa; phylum Mollusca; class Cephalopoda; order Sepiida; family Sepiolidae; genus Euprymna; species Euprymna scolopes. The sequence goes on along the minus strand of NC_136490.1, from coordinate 53,910,292 downwards.
TCACAATCGGTTGGGCGTCCCTAGTTTACGAAAAATCTTACAACGCAATATTGTAATACTTCCGCTTTGTGCATGAACGTGTTCATAATCAGCGTAAGAATTTAACTTGAAAATCAAAAATATTGAAGAAATCGATAAACTGGGCCATTTTGAAAAACTAATTTTTTATCCTTTATTAAATTGTTGATTATAATCAGCCACCGTATTTCTTAATATTTTGCGGAGGGCGACCGGAAGTGGTGACAAGGAAAATCAGTTATTTCACTATTTTCTTTCACGCCTACATCTCCCCTGTGCATATAATCTTTTTTTATTACGTTTTAGTGAAAATGGCATTTTCCAATTTTTTATGATTATTACAATAGTAATGGTCTGAACCTTTGGATGTTTTTAGCTGGATTTTTTTTCTTGAACATCAGGTCAATTCTTCGTACATTCAAGCTGTATTAACACTATTGCCGTTCCCAACAGGCAAGCCTTTGGCAAAATTGTAAAAGAAATTGTCTTATCAATCTGATTAAGCCATTTATCGTGGCTTTTTTGTTATGTTCCCAAACTTGTCAATTACAATAGGAATCACCTTGACTGTCGTACTGTTCCAGGTAGTGATATATATATATATATATATATATATATATATATATATATATAATATATATATAGCATTGTTAGATTTCTGATGTCTTTTTAGGCATTCAAGCTATACCTTAACACTTTTGCTGTTCCCAACAGGCAAGTCTTTTGTAAAATTTTATAAGAAATTTACTTGTCAATCTGATTAAGCCATTTGTGGTGGCTTTTTCTATGGTCCATAGCGTTACAATCACAATGGGAATCACCTTGACTTCTTTACATTTCGAGAGTCTAACTAATTCTCAGTTTAGATCTTGGTATTTATTTATTCTTTCTCTTGCACTCTGCTATCGAAAGGGCAAGCTACGTCAATGATTGAGCAAGTTTTATTTAGTAAAATTATATCAGGTCTGGAGTGTTCAAGGACCTTATCAGTCTGTATGCAGATATCCCAAAGAAGTTTGACGTTGTCGTTTTCCTGCACCACTTCTGGTTTATGCTCATATCACTTCTCACTGTGGCCTAATGCATAGTTTTCATATATTCCATTGTAGGACCTCAACGACTTTGTCGTGTCTCCATTTTTTATATTGATGTTGAACTAGCATAGGACATTCTGATACAATATGCGCTAATGTTTCTTCCCTTTCATTACACATTCTGCACATAGGTAATTCTGCAATTTTGTTGATGTAATGTTTGATGGACCTAGTGCGATTGGCTTGTTTCTGGGCTGCCATTAATGTGCTCTCAGATCTTTTAAGATCTCCCTTGACCAACTAATTCCAGCTGTCGTTATCTCTAAATTCAGTATTCTTAAAGAATGCACTGTGTAGTTTCTTTCCAAATAATTTTCCTCTCTCTCTTCTAACCACTGACTCTTCTTCACCCCAGGTCTTATTATTTTTCCCTTCTCACTTCATGTGGAAGAATTTCATGGTTTTCAGAAATATATTTAGTTAAGCTTTCTTCTTCTATATTCACAGCATCTTCAACACTAAGCCTCAACCACCTTTCTTTCTAGGTAGATACAATCGATGTACATCCCCTTTCTTTGCAAAGATCCGATAAATTGTAAGGATTTTACGGGTTTCTGTGTCCAAGCATTTCAATTCATTCACCTTCCAGTCAAGTATGTCAGCAGTATATCGAATGATAGTTACTGCTCTGGCGTTGATTCCGACTGTGGAGATGTGATTTAAGAATAACTCTTAATCTTCTGTTGTACTCGGCTGTGACCTGATTTCTCATTTCTATGGTCTTGTCCGATTCCAGTATCCCCAAATACTTGTAACCTCTATCGGTGTCAATATTCTTTATCAAGATATTGTTGGAAGTTCAAAACCATCTGAGTGAACTAGCTTGCCTCTTTTCATCGCAAGAATAACATATTTGGAGATGCCGAATTTCATCTTAATGTCATGACTAAACGATCTGATCGTGTTCATCAAGGTATCAAGTTGATTATGATTCTTTCCAAAAAATTTAAGGTCATCTATAAATAGATGGTTGACTGTACGAAGTCCTTTTCCGATTTCATACCCTGCTTTCACATTCTGCAAAAGAAATGTCAACGGGATTCAGCTGATGACAGAAAGGAAAGGGGATAGACTCTCACCCTGGAAGATTTCACTCTTAATTTTCACTTTGCCTAATACAACATTTCCTGAAGTTAAATTGGTTTCACAATTTTTATGCTATTTGATATAGATGCTCGGATGTTCTGAAAATTTCTAAATATTTGAGTATGCATGAATGTGGAATCATGTCGAATGCCTTCTTATAGTCTACGCAGCCCATACCAAGATTGGTAGCTTTTCTTTTGCAATTTCTTAGAATCATTTTATCGATCAGAAGCTGATCCTTGGTGCCTCATGATTTTTTTTCGGCAGCTTTTCTGTTCTTCATGCAGCAAATTGCTTTGGTTCAAATAATAGATACTTTCAGGCAGTATATTAGTGAAGTTTCCACATAAATTCATCCCCTTTCGTCTTATCCTTCATAATCAGGACTGTAGTTCCTTTTGTCAGCCAACCAGGGAAGTTACCCGTCACCAAACAGTCGTTTAGCATTATTGCAAGAAGCAAGTGGAGGGCTGGGAGGTTGAAACAAAAATGTAGTAGGCAAAAAAAAAAAATAAATGTTCTGTCAGCAACAGTACAACTTCAAAATAGTCAATATCGCCCACCTCCAGAAGAGAGGGAATTCCTGTCCGTGATAACCGTGGTAAAAGACACACTCCAATCGCCAGAAACACCCACACACACAATTTGCAGGACACTGCCGACTTGTCTCTACTCTCCTGCTTTTATAGTGGCCGGGAATTATCCATTTGCATAATCACATGAGAAAGAAACGTGATTTTCCGAGAGTTGCATGGGGTAAACGCTAATAAAAACCCCTGGACGCCATCTTGGAATTCTCTTTTCCCCCCAACCGGTGACACAACAGACGTACCCGAGGTAAGCTCTTTTTCCCCTCATTTTAGTTATTGCTACTTCTGCTACACTCCCCCCTGATCTCATGATCACAAACGAGGCAGGGGGGCAGTCGTCTGTGTCTGGTACTTCTCCGAAGAACCGGAGGCAGCACTTCCTCCCTGCCATCCTCCTCATCGCCATTATTGCCACCAGTCTGCTCCATAGGCGGTGTTTCACAATCAGGGCAGGGGGGCAGTATTCGTCTCTGTCAGGTACTCCTTCGTAGAGGCAAACGGGTGGTCCTTCCTCCACTTCTTCAGTATGTACATTATATGGCTCAAAATCCTCTCCGTCGTCCTGCATCATACTCTCTGTCTTTTCAGAAGACATCATACTGTCTGAGTCTCCCTCTTCCTCCGATGTAACAACATGATGGCGAGGGCGCAAATCCTTCACGTGACGAGGCACACCATCCACCAAAATCGACTGAGGGCTGATCACCTTGGTCACCTCACCCTTGCCGAACCTCGTGGTACATCGATTTTGCGGTCTTTTGACCCATACGCGATCTCCAACCTGGTAAAAGCTGTTCTTGGGACCTGGGGACGCAGTTGTGAGATTGGTCTCCTTTACTCGAACTTCGTATTGATAAATCCTGTTGGCAGGCGCAGTGGAGGGAGATGTGTCGTCTCTTGGTGTGATGTTATACCAGTAGACAGCCTCCTGTATGGGACAACACATTCTAGCCACTATTCGTTTCACTGTACAGTGACATCGCTCCGCTATGCCATTCCTGGCTGGAGCATATGCACAACAGAATTGCAAGTGAACTCCCCATTTACATGCAAATGCTTGGAACATATTACTGCAGAAAGCTGTGTCATTGTCTAAAAGGAGTTCATGCGGCGCGCCACGCTCGAGGAACACTGCCTCCAACTGATGAATCACGCTTGCTGAGTCCTGCCTTGCCAATTTCCTCCAAATGGAGAAACGCGATGGACCACAGTCTGTTAAAGTTAAAAAATGGAAGGTGCCATAATGCGTGATATCCATTCCAATTCTCTGCCAATTCTCGTTAACTTCCAGCTTTCCCTTTTCCCACCTGACTGGCGCTGGGTCAATGGACTGACATTCCTCGCATTTCTGTATGACCGTTCTGACAGTTGCTTTTGTCGTGGTTGGACATCTTCTCCTGACAAAGTAGGTAGTGCGTCGCACCCCCGGATGTCCACTATCTTTGTGAATAGCCATGATTTGACTCTCATCCAGCTCGTCTGTGTGGACCGCGCCTATCACTAGGTCAAGACCGTTTTTCTTTTTCATTGCCTCAAACCACCACTGTGGCACTCGTGTCAGTCGGTCAGCAATGTTTCGTGCTGATGGAACCAGCGTCACATCCACTGTCAGCCCGTACTCTTTCACGAGCTCCTTAAGAGTGCTTAATCGCCTCCTAATAAGCATCTTGCTTGCTGCTTTGGTGCGTACTCGCGCCTTTCCAGTTAGCGTGTCCGAGACCCAATGGTATACGCAAACAGAATCTGTCTTTATTTGTAGCACCTTGCTCTGTCACTGGAGAGCCAAATTGATGCCTTTCAATACGGCATCCAGTTCAGCCAAGTTGATATGTTGAGAGTCATCTTCAGGTCGCAGCCAACATGCATCTTCCAACACAGTTTCACACATCTCCAAGGCTGCCCCAATTGCTAGGGAGCTAGCATCGACCCATACATTCAGCTCTTTGCTGTCCACACACCAATTTCCCTGTGCCGGATCGTTCTGCTGCGCAGATTTTAAGGTTTCGAACATCATACGATGTAGTACGGCGTCCCTTGCTTCATCATCCCAGCCCTTCATTACCGAACTTACTCTCCTTCTGAGTATTCCGCAAGCCACACGAAGCCAACCGCACACCGGAAAGTGCCCGACAAGTCGACCACACAGGGAAAAGATTGTTCGTCGCGTAACAATACTGGGAGCCTCCGGAATTGCACTTCCTCGCTTCCACCAAAGTTCATTGCGTTCCATCCTGACTGCCAATCCCAGCACCCATGCACCGTCCTTCAACTGTTCCGGGTTCTTGCACTCCAACCCGAACTCCGCAAGGTGTTCTCTCACATGGGTCGCGGGCACCTCGTCTTCATTGACAAAAATGTCATCAATGTAAGCAGATGCTGCGTGGCTTATAACTTCTTCCTGAAATAGTACTTCACTGACAATTGCTCTCATTATCAAGGGAGCCACATTCAAACCAAACCCCAGACGGGTCAGACAGTATTTTTTCCCATCGATTTCCACAGTCTGGTATGGCCACAGTGTCTCATGGACCCAGACTTGTAGGTATGCTCTTCTGAGGTCCAGTAGAGACACGTTAGCACCTTTTTGTCTCCACTCACGCAGCTTAGCCGCACAAACATCTGCATTGGCCGTAAATGCGTCTATGTAATGATTTAGCTCCCGGTAGTCCATCACCGGGCGCACTTTGGCTTTGTTCTGCTGTATCACAGCCATCAGGGGAATTAGACCTTTGGGGGGTCCCAATTTATCCTCTGGGTATGGCACGAGCCAACCATTATCTATCCAAGTGTGGAGCTCCTGCGTGTATTCTTCACAAATTTCTGCTGGCACTGGGTACTCTGACACTCGATTATGCAGCCTTTCAGGGGGGTGGTCCACAGACCATTTCCACGATGCGGTCCACGTTCGGTTTTGATGGTCAAAGGTAGCGTGAAATCTGGTTCATCGATAGAGATGGCTGCGCATTTAATACTTTTCCTGGCGCCCAGCCGCACTGATCCTGTAGGCTTGACAACGACACCTAGAGCTTTTATGGCGTCGATCCCTAGAAGCAAGTCAAATCCCAGTGGCTTGCCATGCACCACCAACACATCGACTCTGGCAGACACACCTTCATCAGTGGATACAGAGACCGTTCCAACACTGCAGCACGCATGGGACATTCCACCAATTGTGTTGACATTTACGTTTGTTTTTCTCCAAGACCGGCACCGGTCTGCATGTAAAATTGTCCTGGAGCATCCTGTATCAATAAGCGCCAAACATTGCGTCCCGTCAACATGGATGCTTATCACCGGGAGCGTCGTGTTCACATCTTGGTTGGGAAGGAGACTGGCGCTTATGCGTCCTCCCCTTGCTCGTTTCCCGAGCAGTTCCGAGCCCAGTGTCCACTCTCACCGCAACGGTAACACCGTGTTCCACGTTTTCGACAGTCCCTTGCAAGGTGGCCTTTAACATTGCATTTGAAACAGGTCACGTTAACAGGATTATTCTGGGCCCTGTTGTTGGGTGAGCGTGTGGCCGCAACCACATCCTGATTTTGTTTGCCAGTCGTCGTCAAAATTCTTGCTCTCGACATTAGCTCCCCCATGGTCAGGGCTTTGATGTTCGGCACCTGTTGAAGAGCAATTGAGATGGTGTCAGGGAATCCAGTGACAAAAATTAATTTTGTGAGTCTCTCTAAGCTTTCTTCTGTGAATCCGGCCAATCCAACCAACTGCCTGATTTTGTTGGCGTACACATCCACACGTTCACCAGCCCATCTAACCATAGTTATTTTTCTATATGCTGCAAACGCGTCATCAGTAAATGCCTCCTTTAATCGAGCCTCAATCTGGTCTATTTTTTGATCGTCCTTCTCCATTTCCATGTAGAGGGCCAGCGCATCGCCTTCCAGGTATAAAGGTAGCAGACTCGCTACGTCATCCACCTGCTGAAGTTGTGCGACAAGTCTCACTTTTTTCAGCCACGCTACAACGTCTCCCTCGCCAGAGAACGGCTTGATAATATCACTGCTTATCCTCACCTTCGCCATATTCGGGCCGAAATAGCTTGAAACAAAAATGTAGTAGGCAAAAAAAAATAAATGTTCTGTCAGCAACAGTACAACTTCAAAATAGTCAATATCGCCCACCTCCAGAAGAGAGGGAATTCCTGTCCGTGATAACCGTGGTAAAAGAAGACACACTCCAATCGCCAGAAACCCCCACACACACAATTTGCAGGACACTGCCGACTCGTCTCTAGCCTCCTGCTTTTATAGTGGCCGGGAATTATCCATTTGCATAATCACATGAGAAAGAAACGTGATTTTCCGAGAGTTGCATGGGGTAAACGCTAATAAAAACCCCTGGACGCCATCTTGGAATTCTCTTTTCCCCCCAACCGGTGACACAACAGACGTACCCGAGGTAAGCTCTTTTTCCCCTCATTTTAGTTATTGCTACTTCTGCTACAGAGGTTTTAAAACCAGTATCCCTGGACTCCGATTATTATTATTATCAATTATAGAAAACACTTTCTGCATTCTTCGTAAGTAATGCGCTATTTAGTTAAGTGGTGCCAGCCACGGTACTGTGCATCACCAAAACAGTAATGAAAGACTCATAAGAGGAAAATTCGAACACGTTTATTACATTTTCATAATTTCATATACACACATTTCTTATAAAATTTCAAATAAAATAAATACTAACTTTTTAAAATTTTGTTATTAAAAGTGCAAATAAAGACTAATTGTATAATTTGCAAATAAAGACTATAATTTTGTTAATTTTTATTGTATACTTTTCAATAATGTCCTTCATTTTTTTTCAATAAATCGCTTCAAAATACAAATACTGAATAATAAAAAAGGGCGAAGGAACTTATTTGCCTTGTTATTGCTTTCCATAGCGCTCAGCAGAAAATTAGGGAAGCTGTTAGCTGACTATAACCTAATAATTTTATTATTTCGACGCAGTTCATCTTCTGCATAAAGAATGTAACGAATGAAACATTGTAAAAATTTCTTAATTCACTTATAATCTCTTTCCAATACTTACTGTTTCGGATGCCTATGATCGTTTGGGAGTAATTTGTCAAAGATATGTTTTCATGTAATATGTGTTCCTTTTTTCAGAGAAGCTAATCCCTAGTCGACATTTTTAACACAACTTTATATGAGAATCGTTCCAAAACTAAAGCCTCTTTTTGCTCAACTCAAAATGCCAAATAGCTACATAAATGGAAGTGGTACCATTAAAACAGGCAACTTTTTGTGCTCCAGAATTTATTTTCCTACATAGTCACGACCATCCTCAATGTGCCTTTGCCAGGAATTCAGTGATACATCGCTGCTTCTGTCGCACGTCCATGATATGGAGAGTTTTCTTAGTCTCACACTGTCAATATCTGCAACAGAGGGACAAGATTTTCGAGTTATGAATACATATGTTCAGTCATCATAATGTAATTTGTAATCACCCCTGATTCATTTGGGCGGAATAAAAACAGGACGTATTACTTTTGGGACTACAATCATACTTTATATTTCTTCTAGTGTACTGTGGTGCGTCCACAACTAGAGCAGGCGATTAATCGATTTGATTGAAATATGGTCAATTTCACCAATTTCGATGAAAATATGGGAGGATGAAACATTCGTTTATCCTCATTCAATTACGAGCAACCAGGTCTTTCTGCAAGTATATATATATATATCGTACAGTCGGTCAGGTTTCAATCCTGGCTTGAGGTAATTGTCTGTCTAGCCGCACTGATGAGCTATGAAACAGCGAAACAGTACTGTATGAGGATGATTATATATATATATATATATATATATATATATATATATATATATATATTAGTCTTGGAAGTTTTTAACCTTTTAAAACTATACAAAAAGAATTATTTTTTATCATTTGTTAGCAAACTATTCTTCCAAGACTAATATATATATATATTAGTGGAGCAGATTACCCAAACAATCGTTCATTTGATGATACAAGCATGAAATTTGGCATAAATATTCGCTGGATTGTAGATTTTAAGAAAAAAGTGCTGAAATTCCAATATGGCGGCCATTTTCCAAGATGGCCACCATAGGAGTCCAAATTTTGAAAAATTTCAGCATATTATTGTATAATACAGCGCGTTTATCGAGCTTAAGTTGGTTTTGTTGTCATAATATTACTCACTTTAAGCTCGTTTAGTGTTCTAGTGTTCCTGTAGAAGCTTGACAAGGGCAACTGCAAAGTTTAGTACAATGCAACCCAGTCTTTTTACATTTGCACCTTCCACCACAGTCAGTCTTGCATCCACATTTTGTCAGTTCACTGCAGCATTTTGAAATAGGTTCCAGTGAAGTCCACACAATTTTCCAAGAGTCATCTTCTTTTGACCATCCCCACTTTGAAGGACACTGAAGTTCTGGATCACGTATGACACTTTGTCCCCAAAACATGACCTGCTTGATAGGCAGCTCTTTTGGCATGTTCCTTGAGTGCATTTTGAATTGGTGGGATATGACCTTTGCTTCCGTGCAAAGAGGTCAAGTCTTGCGTCATCTTCTGATGAGGTTGCACTGGACCTATCATACATGAGAATTACATATTTCTCCAATACTTGCAGACTCCTCAATTGCAAATGTGGCTGAGACTTCATTAAATACATTCCATGTCTGCAAGGCTGTCTTTTTTCCCTTGCCATTGAAAGAAGATACATCACACCCTGTGAAGGCATGGAAGAACAATATTCCCTTGGATTTCTCTGGTCCTAGATTGGACACAAGGTCATGTATAGGAATCCACCTGGTGTGTTCCCCCTTGCCGAATCTCACCCACATTTCCTGAAGACCAATTGCTGTAAGAGAAGGCATCATCGATATGGCAATTACTACAATGTCTGTGTCATTTGCATCAACCAGTACAGACTTAGATCCCTCCTTAGCTGCATGCCAAGCATGTAAGAATATCCGTGTGTCGGCCTCCTCATGCGTACAGGGTGCCAATTCTTCTAAGCTGAAGTTGGTGCAATTGGCACTGGTAAGGACGATTTCCTCCCTAGTCACAAGGACTGCATTGCTTGTGGTCATTTCAACTATGGACTCGGCAAGGAAGTAGAAGAGTTCTGATTTGTTAGTGCTGTCTCGAAGGAAGCTCTTCCAGTTTGTTGGCGGTTTGCTCTTTGCGGTAACTCTCCTCCTGATGGCCTTTCCACGTTTAGATCTAGCTTCTGACTTAAGGCTGGTCTTATGGTATACATCAAAAATGATATCTGTTCTCTTGTGACTGTGGCTGTAGTTCTGCACCAAGGGAAGAATATCGTTTTGGGCATATTCCTCAAATGTCTTTGGTGTTTTTGGTGCAACAGCATCACCAGTGAAGCCCCATCAACAATCAGTACATCAGATTCTGGCTTGGACTCTGGAAGCTGGACTTGCCCTTGGAGAATTTCCACAAGATCTGACTTGGTACTTGGACGTAGGTTACCATTCTTGCTGAGAGAGAGGGGAAACGACTGATTCTCTTGCTTGAAAAATTCCTGTAGATCACAACCTCTAGTTTGGCAAGAGATGAAAAGGCGGGAAAACAGGTGGCAATCCTCCTTTAGCAGTTTCTTCTCAGATTGTTTGCTTTGGCCTATCCCCGTTTTGAAGAAATCTATGCTGTTCTTCTTGATGGACTGGTAGAAATATTGACCATCGTTAAGTTTATCCATAAACGTTTTGAACTGTTCTTTCCCCTTCTGAAGATGTGTAGCAACACGTTCAGCCACAGATGATTCTGCTATGTCCTTTGTGTCAACGGTCAGCAGATCTCCTGTCACCTCAGTGAATGGATTGCTCATTTCCTCTAGGACCATGGTGAGCCTTTGAACCTTCTCAAGGAATGTCTTCTGAGCTGCAGGTGACTGTTCATGGTGACGAGTGTCACTCTTCACATCCTAACTCCCTGATGCTGTTTCATAGTCGGCCACCAACTTCCTTATTTCTGGCCCAGCCACCATCCTTCTTCGGAGAGCTGCTGGATCTTCTGTCAGCCCAATAGCTCCACCATCTTCTTTGATGCTTGCATTATTTTGTTCGTGGGTTTTTCAATGACGACTGATGAGAAATGCCTGTCAGATTTGTGAACTACAAAGTTTCCATTTTGGAATTGTTGTGCAACCTCTGGGTGTTGCCTCTCTAAGCTCATATCTTGAAGATGAACTGGGAGCCATCGTGCGTAATTAACACTGTTGTTTGCGAAGAAATAGGGTATCAGTTCTGCCAGAGATTCACGATACAATGCGAAATTTCCCTCTCTGAAAGCACGTATCAGTGTCAGAATGGTCAGCTCCATGTTCAGAATCAAGAACCAAAACTGAAACAGAGGACTCTCTTTACTGTGGAAGCCACACCACTCTTCAAAGGTGACAGTTTTCTCATCACTGTCTTCCTGTTCAACAAGATATGCACTGTAACCTTTCTTCAAGAGCTTGAATAAACTGCTTGCTGTAACCTGATGAGCTTGGCGAGTCTTTGTAACATTTGTAGCTGATAGAAATGAATCTGCAGAGCCTGAAGATGCTATTTCTGCCTCAACAAGTGCACCAGTCCATCCGCTGCCCTCTAACATTGACCCTATTGATTTACAGGCTGTCATTTCAATATGTAGTCCACCAAACATTATTACAAACTTGTCCTCCCCATATATGTCTGGCCAATGCCACTGTATCTGTTTCGCCAGTGCATAGAGTGGCTGGTCTGCTGTTATAACGGGTGTTTGTCCTGGGTTGAGGAATGACACAGTTTCCTTGATTTTATCCATAGCATGCTTTATGGTGGCAACACTGTGTGCTTGATCTCGCAGAAGGGGCAGCAAAGCATTTATACTAGTCACAAATTCTGCTCTTTGGTTGCTTGCATGATGGGCAGACCATGTTACATTTGGTGAACCATCTACATCAGTGGTATTATGGACCTTTTCCAACCATTCATTTTCAAGCTTGACCTCCTCTTGGAAAAGACTGGGATCTGGAAGTGAAAAGTCATCACGGATGCTTGGTTCTGGATTCTTCTTACTGAAGAAGGCTGGTGGAATATTTGTATATGACTCTGGAAGATCCGGGACCTTCTTCGTCCGACCTTCTGCAACATTGGCCAAGATGCGTGCTTCTCCTACATTATCTGAACTTGGGTGCTGGAACATTGAAATAATTGTACCCTGGAAAGATGTGCTTGATGTTGTAGCTGTTGGGTTGTGATCTATGTTATCTACAGCAGATGTTGTGAACAGCCCTTTCCTCAAATTTGGTGGACACACGACATCATCTTCCATATATTGCTTTATAACAGTCTCACCCAACTGTCCTGATATTTCCAAAACTCTGTCATAAGATATGCTTATTCCATTCTCATGCAGCTTGTCGATCAGTTGTCTCTTTCCTGTCTTTGCAAAAACTTTCATTCCAACATAAACAGCAAATGGTGTTTCACGGTCTTTGGCATGTCTTTGAGATTTCGCACCTTCCCTGTACTTTGAGTAACAGTTGAACTGCAGTAGTTGAGCAATGGCCACATCTGACTGCACGATAACATGATTTAGATGGGACCTTATGTCCACCCCATGCTCAATACTGCAAACAAACTGCAGAAGTGCCTGGGGAACGGCTTCCTCTCCAAACCCTTCTTGAAATGCCTGGCTGAATTTTGTCTTGTGAGCCAGCATCTCTTTCCGGATGATATCAGCAGCTTTAGCCAGATGAATGGCTTCACTGTACTTGCTAGCATCAGATATAATGGTGCTTACATCTTTTCTGAATGTAAGGACATCTCGCCCTTTCTTATGTGCTTCAAGCTCAGGGATCCTAGAGAGTAACTGCTCTTTTAATCTGGTAGAATTGACCTCTGGGGATTCCACACTTAGTTGTTGCAGCCGACGCTTGTAAAGTGAGGCTAGATCAGCAAGTCGAAATATCACTGGTGTTGTTTCTGTACCGGTAACCATGCTATCCATGATGTAGATCACAAGCTCTGAAAACGCTAGGGGGTAAACGTCTTTCCCTTGACCGCTGTCATTCTCCTCTTGCTTCATGATATTAAGATGTGCTCGCTCTGAGTTGTATAACTGTGCCAAGCATCGAGGGTGATACTTCAGCTCTTGGGCAACAACATCACCAGCACTTAACTTTGCTAGGAGCTTTCCATTGTTTAGGGTCCGGGCACACTGATTAAGCCTTTCATTCAGCTGCATGGTCATTGCCTGTCTTAAATTTGATATTTCATCCTCTTCTTCACATAAGAAGCACTGTACCTCTGGAGGGTCTGAGGTCCTTTGTCTCTTCTCACGGTTCTCTTCTGTGCCTGATGTACTGGGGGTTATTTTCCTTTTCTGTCCTCTTGACAGCTTTGTGTTATTGAACAATAGTCGGCAGCTTTGGTGATATTTTGCTTTATTTTGTATCAGTGTGGCTTCTATGCCTTCTCCTTCATCTAACCGTGCTGGATTAAATGGTATTGGCATATCATTAAGGGCATAAAACAAAGGCACATTTTTTGCAATTTTCGTATATTCAGCATAGTCCTGTTTCCTCTGGGATGAGCTAAGAGGTGAAATTAGAGTTTCATCTCTTTTGTCAACCTGACAAAGGCAACATTTACTCCAGTCAGTTTGCTGTCTAGTTTTGGCATCCATCGTAAGAGTCGTTGAAGTGGTGTAGGCCGAGGGTTTATCCTTTTACCACCTTACCACCTTTGCTCACTTTGATGTATGGGATACAGTTAGGTTCATGCTGCTGCCCTACACCTAACCCGATCGTTCATCCAATATCATTTAAATCCTGTGCGATCTGTACACCATCCGGATAACAATAAAGCCCCTGTCATCCTTAGCTCGGCTCTCCCGCGCTGGCACATCCTGTCAATCCAGGTGCGGCTATCCAACCTTAGGGGCTGGCTAGATAGCATTTGGGATACTAAACTGGAGTTTAGCTGATATTGAACCCCATGCTGAGTTCCACAGCAGTGTCTGTCACCAGCGTGCCCTGATAGTGAGCGACATACACTCTCGTCATAATATTCTGCAAAATTCTCCTTCTGTGGAAAAAACAGTGGTACTTAATTTGATCCTCGTGAGATGTGCCGCCTTGGTCACAATTTCTCAATGGGTTGATTCAGGGGCTTGTATGGAGTGAGGAAGGTAACGGAATTAAGAACACCTGATTTCTTCAGGATGGCTAGCATGGTTTGTAAGCCTTTTTGGGGCATTTTATAGGCAAAAACAGGTTATCCACTTTGTCATCCTTGCATTAGCAGTCCTTTTTAGGCATAATAGTTGGAAAAAATGAACGTTTATGGAAATTTGTGGTTTGCTGGCGGCCATCTTGAAAAAAATGGTCGCCATATATGAATTTTTGATGGCCAGCACTTTTTTCTGAAAAAGTAACTTACAGAGACTATTGATGCCAAATTTCATGCTTGTATCACCAAATGAACGATTCTGGCAAAAAATCACATTAAGCTGCTCCACTATATATATATATATATATATATATATATATATATAATCATCCTCATACAGTCATTCAATCACATGCAATCACTGCATCAACTTGCTCTCTCGAATTTATTTTTAAGAGATCATCAGTTGTTTACCATAAAACACTGTAAAAACAAAACAGTATATTACATCATGGCTCCACAGCATTGTTGATCAAACACCACCTCGCTTACAAATATTAGATGTAGTGTCCTATTCTTAATTACTTTATCTAACCTATTCATGTTATAAAAATTAATTTCTTACCTGTGAGATTCATCTGTTTCCAAATTCAAAATGGGTATATTTTTTTTAATTTACCAGTCTTGTATTTATAAGATTCGGATTAATCCATTTGACTACTTATCACACCCACTATGATTAGTATTGTGTATTTTTTCCCATTCCTATTTATTGAAAATTAAATAATATATAAAGGTTAAAAGTATTTACACATATATACCTTCTTGTTTCTTTTATAAATACATTTTATACATGACTAATAAAGTTTTGGATTTCCTTTATTAATATATTTTGATTACTACAGATTTCTTTAAAATGTTTAACAACATGAATACATCCCTTTATATTATATTATATATATATATATATATATATATATATATATGTATATATATATATATATATATAATATAAAGCTGTGTGTGTGTGTGTCTGGTCACGAATAGGCTCCTATATGGTTGACTATTTTAAAAAACTGATTGCCTATAATGATAGATGTATCGAGACACAGGAATGGGTATGTTTGATCTGGCAGAACGGTGGTTCATAAAAATTGTAGGGTCTTAGTTCGCGCCTGGTCCACAAAGTCTGGAAATAAAAAAATTAAAAATTGAAAAAAAAAAAAACGTTTACAAGTGTTTTTGATATAGATGTACATAATAATACTTTGATAAATGTTTTAACTTAAATAGAGATGGTATAATAAAATTGGGGGGTCTGCATTCGCGCCTGGCCTCCATAGAATGGAACTTTAATAAAGACTTTTCATACCTATCTGCAGAAGTATACTTTGATAATTATGTTTCAGTTTGAAGAAATGTAGTATAATAAAATTATGGGGTGTTCGTTTGCACCTGACCTCCATAGAATGGAAATATGTCACAAAGTTTAACAAGGTTTTTTAATATAGATCCACAGAATATTGTGAACCGTGTTTCAGTGTGAACAGGTAGGGTATAATAAATTATGGGGTTTTTCAATTTTATTTTTACTTTCATCATATTTTGCTTTGGTTTTGATACCCCCAAATTCGAAGCTATCTCTTTACAAGCCTTCCTTTTCATAACCTATCATACTTTCATAAATCAGAGTCCATTTTCTGTAGGCTGTTTTTGAACCCAGTCAACGACGGGTATTTTGCTAGTATATATATATATATATATATATATATATATAATCTACCGATTTATATACATATGCATGCACACATGTGTGTATATGTATTTGCATATAAACATAAACACAAATATATACATCTAAATGTAATGATACCCACTTCACACACGTTTACACTCATGTGGAAACATGTAGACATCCGAGATCCAACACGTTGTAGCAGAGTACGTAGCAAGGAACATAGGACAAGTAATAACTGGACTCCTTATTTTATTTTTTTTGTAACAGCAACCTTTCCTCATTCGCTAGTCACCAGTGACTTCTTGTTACAGCTGTGACATCACCCACGTCTCTAGCATGATCGCGCTCCTTCTCTCTGACCACTGTCCCCTTGAACGTCTCCCGGTCTGTGCACACGTTCTTTTTTTATAGTCTTTTTCTTTTTCCTTGCGGTAACATCATTTCGCATTTCGTATGCATTTTAATATGTGCATCCACGTTCTGTTACACAAATACACGCACACACACACACACATATATATATATATATATATGATGGACTCCCATTGATTTCGACATATGAGGTTCCGCCTCAACTAAATCCACACAGATGATTTGTTTATATTAGTGAAGGCTTTGTGTAGAACCAACCACACTTTTCCATATAACTGCTAACCTTCGCTGATGCAGATGACAAAGTATACAGTAGACCGCAGGTATTTACATCAGTTTTCTTCTCCTAGATGAATGTCTTAACAAAGACTGGGGATGCATTTTTCTCAGTATATCCATGTGCCCCAGATACCAACCTGGAAATTTCTACGATTTGGCGCGTTACATACAGCGCCTAACCTTACAAATTGTCACCCATCTGGTATTGGCCAGAGTTAATGTTGCTTAACTTCGGTGATCTGGCGAGAACTAGTGTGTCACCATGATTGTGCCATATATATATATATGTGTTGGGACGATTATTCAGAATTGGGATTCAGAAAAATCTGAGCTTTTTGGGGTGTCAGAATTAGTATTGGGATCAGGAAAATTTGAGCCTATTTTCCGATGCCAAAACCGATTCCTTTAATTATCTATTTTATTTGATTGTTTTTATAAAACATATTCCACTGCTTGTAGTACGAATACAATAATAAATACGTATTGATTCAAACTTCCAGTAAGACTAAAATCTCTAGATCACCTCGTCACAAGTGTGTCTTTGACGTTTGAGAAAATACATGCACATTTACAGTAATCGGGACAAAATAACAATTTTATTGAAAAATATTTGGAAATTTATAAAGAATCGGTAATTGTATCGGAATTGGGAATTTAGTATGGAATCGGTAATTGTATCGGAATCAGGGGAAAAATAGTGGAATCGTCCCATCATGAATGTGTGTGTGTGTGTGTGTGTGTGCGCGCGATGTGGCTTTGGGGTAGAGATGGATGAACAAACGCAAATTTGTATAGTTGCCAAACGGAGCATAAGAGTAAGTGACGTCTTCATTGGCAGCGATATCTTTAATACATATTTTGTATACTTAAGCATTCTTTGTGTTCATACTCTAAGGACGGAACACCTCTCGGGCCTTAATCATTGCCAGTGATTGCTTACATTTGCAATGTGGCCAATCTATATTTGTTCGCAATGTTGACATAACCGTACTTATTCAAAGAATTGGGCCATTAAATGTGAAAAGATCAACCCGTCATTGACCATTTGCTGGCTAGCCGAGATTAGATCTGTAACGAAACTCAACATTAATAATAAACTCTGACATGTGACCGTGTGTGCGTGCGTGCGTGCGTGCGTGTGTGTGTGTGTGTATATATATATATATATATATATATATAAATATTCTTGCTCTTTCTTTCGCTTCATGGTATTAATGTGATAGATGACTAAATGTGTTTTTCCCTCTTTATTTAAATTGACGAATTTCCATAGATTGCTTCTTACTTCCATCTTTCATGCGAGCCAAACGGAATCAGATTTATTTCCAATAATGATATATATTTAATACCATCTTTATGAAAAAGCCATATACGGCTATAAACGCGTTCACACCCCGGTTACCATACATTCGGAATTCGTATGGAATTAAGGAAGGTTCTTGCTTTGATAACTTTCTAGGACTGATTTTCACCCTCGACCTGAAATGGAAGGCTTAGACAAAATCAGTTGCAAAGGTCGCTGGAACAACGATTTGATGATTCTACCACTATAGATGGTATCTCATATCTGACCCAATCTTTTACCAAGTCTACTTAAACTAGTACATATGAAAAATATAGGACATCTGCAACAGTTTACCACTTCCAAAAAAAAGGTAATGTCTGGCAGGAGAATATCATGAGAAAGATGAAGTAATGCTTGTGAGAATAGTCTAATTGCAACAGAACAGATGCTACACTACCCTTAATAGATTAGGTGACTCCTGGTAGGATAGCAGGACTAGAGAACAGATATGAGATTACTGTTAGGGTCCACCTAACGAGAAAAAAGAAAGGCTTATTGCCCTTTAACTGGCAAAAGAGTTATCCCCCTTTGAGGGGACGAGTCAGTCAGCCATGACACTCGAGAGATAAAACAAGACAGTTCTGATCATTACGCATCCAGCGGCTCATCTATCTAAATCTCTTTTAAATAAAACTGTTAAACGTTTCCTCTTGTTGTTGCATCATTTTTATGTGGCGATTTCACAATCAATTTTCATTCTAAACACGTAACAATTACCTTCCCCGAAAAAAAAAAAAAACAGTTGTATTCATGTGGAGGTGTGTATATATTCTGTACATATATACACGTGTATGTTATGAGTGTCTTATTGAATGTGCATTTGTTCCTCATACATGTGCAACATGATCGTTACGCTTTTCTTTAGCCATTCATGAAAATAAAACTGGAAATAAATAAATTAATAAATACAGGTCGGCATTTTTTCTTTTTTAGCAAAACTTTTATTACTTTTATATAATTGTTTCGGCATCACTTAAGTCTCTCACCATCGTTTATCTCGCCTGGTGTACACTTTTTCTCTCCAACCCCATGCCGGCCACAGCCAGCCACTTCTCGACTTCGCATTATACGCCCATTTTCTTCGATGTCCACTTTGGTTCTGCTCCGACCTCAGGCCGACTATAGCCGGCCATTTCTCACCTACGCCTTTACACGTCCATTCACTTAAACGCCGACTTGTTTGTCTCCCGAGCACATGCTATCCTTTTTCTCTTTTTCTTCCTTTTTCTTCTCGCGCACATTTCCTAATTTGCATAGGCTTTTTTGGCTACTGCTGCTACTATCTTTGCAGCCAGCCATCCTTCATTGCAACTGACATCTTCCCATGCGCACTATGTTATACATGTATTTATGTGTGATCGCCTAGTTTTCAAAATGTCACAAACAACTTATCTGGTATATGTTCGCATATAACGACAAATAAAGGACGAATAAACATCTTTGTCGATTGCCAGACAAAGGAAGACATACCTTTTAAAACGAGACCAATAACATTTGGCCAATTAGGGAACACACTTGACCCATCTTTGATCTTGTTGGACGGGAAATCTCAACGAAAATCTACCACAAATAACAGACCTGCCGTTTATTTCGGTAATCTATATTCCAGAATGTTGTTCCGATCTTGGAAAGGTTGAACGCTAATACAATCCCGTCTACACCTTAATTATCGATTTTGCTCCTGCTCTGTGTCATCCCATCTGTCGACTGTCTCTCTGATAGGAATGAGTAATTTCTCTGAAATTCTTATTTTCTTTTTGTAAAGTGAACATTTTCTATGCGTTTAAGTTTGTCCATAAAGCAGTAGCAACAGTTGACAAATTCAACAGATGACTGTCACTGAATACTTAAAGGTTGGTTGATTGATCTTAACTCAAGATGAATAAAAAGGGGACTTGTTAGTTGGTGTTAAAGATTTTACGTGGGAAAGAAGTTAGCTGACAAAGGAAGAGATCAAAATACTTATCTCTTATAAAAGAAAGGCTAAAATGAATTATTTCTTACTTAATTTTCCTACTTAGCATTAAAAATGGTCGATGAATGGACAGGTCGGGAAAATTTCTCTATGATTTCTACATTGTCGTATGTTGGTCTGTCCGCTTTTTCTCCAAGAACTGCTTCGAAAACACGAATCCTCAGAAACGTGATCAGTTATGTAACACCAGCTTCTGACGTGTTTTGTTTAGGGGGGCTGACATCTAAACCTTCGCTCCAATCACGCTAGATGCACTAGTTTCGCCACTAAGTCGTCTCGACACATACTTATTGTAACACTTCCCATACTAGTAAACATAATCTCTGCCTACCGACGCTGGGTTCCCAATATAAAACAAACAGGATGCATACTGTTGTAACAACAACATATTTATATTTACCAAACATATTAAAGCCAAATGGAAGCTAAAAAAAGTTTTTTGAACATCCTGTACTATAAATATGTACTGTATTATTTCTGTAAAAAAAAAAAAAAAAAAAAAAAGAAAGAAAAGGCCAAAGATATGAAAATCGGATTTATTAACAGGGAAGTGTAGCGATGGATAGAACATCAAAATATACATGATGGTCACAGAAGAGATCGTGTGAGATATGCAAATGTGGCAAAATAGGAAGTGTAAGAAAAGACGAAAACATGGAGTTCAGTCCGTGGGATTTCTGTGCATACGATTGAAAAAAAGTTTCATTTTTTGTTGTTGTTGAAAGACAGAGAACACCTCAATTTCAGAGCGTTTTTATTCGAAAGAAGTTGGACATGTTTTTTTTTTCAAGGTTTTGTTTTCTCTACGTTAATTTTGTTGGTTTTATTTTTAGTAAACTGTTAATACTGTAACACAATCGTTATATGTCCACACTCAGAATCCACACGTCGTATACAGACAATCGCAAGGAAACACAGACTAGGAAAGAATTCGAATCGCTCCTTTTTTTTTTTTTTTTTTTAGTGAAACAGACATTTATTTACATGTACTTTCCAGAATAACGCCTTGTCTCTTTTTCAAAAGCCTTCTCATATTCCAATGTACTTTACAAGACTTTGCCATGTCAAACACATGGTACTCTGTCTTTGGCTATGTTTAGGATGCATCATTTCGTGTCACTTTCATGCCACATATGTAACACATCTCTCTCTCTCTCTCTCTCGCTTTCTTTCTCTCATCTTAAAAGTTCACAAATTGTTAGTTGGAGGTGCAGCATAGTTAACCATCAGGGTAAGTGTAGAATAGTAAACACTTGATTGTTTATATATAAAAAAAAACTAGTTGGCCGGCGTTGCCCGGGTGTCGGAGGTGTATATTGAGCAAAAAAAATGTGGTAGTAGGTAGGCAGGCTAGAACCTGTGATGCGAAGGCTGAAATGAAAGTGAAAGAAAATCTGACGTCTTACCTCTACTCCATGACGTGACTGGAAGTTCGGAACATTATAATTAGACAAAGTCAATCCAAACGATACGATAACATGCAAAAATGGCTCGCAACAAACCGACCCCTCCTTTTAGAAAAGTGTCCAGTTGAGGGTGAAGGAATTAATATTTCTGGCCATTTTTTTCGGTATTTGTCGTCCGAGACGTGGAACTTCAAAATGATACCAATCACATGAAGATCTGTCGCTTCGGTCGAAAGTTTTAGGCAAACATACATACATTTAAACAGACAGATGAGATTTATATTTTAGATGACGGATTCTTGTTAAATTCTCCAGTGATACCTTTCCGTGTCACTACTTTTCTGTTGATGGTAATTGGCTTAATTCTTTGCTTGGAAAAGCTTCACTAACCGAACTTATGCTGCCAAATTTTTTTTTGCTCGGAACAACATTTTTCCTATTTCAAGAATGATTTTTACACTCAAGAATACTCATCGAGAACGAGAAGGCCGAGCTCTCGGGTCCACATGTGATCAGTCTCTAATATTGGACTCGCAATTGCTTGATTATCTCATGCCACATGTCTCAGGACAGCTGTGCATAGATTCCAAATATAGAGCAAATCAAAAAAGAAGCCGATACAACTCGACCAGTGTAAACAACCTTGCAGCAACAACCTCTAAAATGCATTTATGCCAGCAATTATTCTGTGACGTCAGAATATATTTTATGATACAAAGCATTCAATTATTTGAAATTCTAGGAAATGAATAACCTCTTTCCAACGTCAGTAAACGATTTAATGGTGAAATTAAAACCTGTTTACACAACAAGAAATGAAATTGATATTGATTTTTTGAATGAAATATTAAACAAACACAACTTTAGATTCGAAAGGAATTAATACAAATATGATTGTAAATTGCAATTCATCCTATCAACGTGATTTGGTACAATTGTTGAAAAGAGTTAAAAAGGCACTCCTTGATGAACATGTAATAAAGCATGGACGTATATTCTTTTAAGAAACATACAAGGTGATCTTCTAAACAAAAACAAAAAAACAAAAACCTATGAAATCCGTTATATAAATTCACAATATTTTCTACAATCTAATCATATTTGATACAAATAAAATTCTGTATATGACTAACTTGTCCACCAAGTCTAATTCATGAAAATACAACAATCTTTCTTTTATCAAAGTTCAATTATTTACAGGAACGTCTTGGCGATCGTCTCATCAGTAGGAGGTTTGATTCTAAATGAATTTTGCACTCACCAGTAATAAACCCTCTTGAGTTTTATGTGTGGAGTTATTTAAAAGGTAATATCAATTAAAACGATCCTTAAAAAAATAAAGAGTTCTGTTCGAAATTGCATTCAAATTCCCGAGTTCAACAGAAACATTCCTGAGATCAATAAGATATACACGAAGGTTTGAGGTTACACCGACTGTAACTTTATGAAAATGACACTCAAAACGAGAACAGTAGTTCAAAGAATCCAAATAATACTACCATACTTTGGGGGTAATTGCGCCATGTCCGGGGTAATTGCGCCATGCCCGGGGTAATTGCACCATGTCCGGGGTAATTGCACCAATTAGCTAAAAGTGCTCTTTTGGCAACCACGCATATAAAGAGAACTTTTTTAAGTTGGCGCAATTAGTCCCAGATTTCGTGCAATTACCCCAAAGTATAGTACAAATGTTTAGGTCAAACGTGGGGATCTGTATAGATTGTCAAAGTATAAACCTTTATTTAATCCACAAACGTAGATTTTTCTCATTTTGACAGACACACCCGAGTAGAATCCTTAATTCATTTTTTTTTATATTCTTAGTATTGTCTGTAATGAGTATTGAACCTTCAACCTCCAGTAGACTGTCACTTAGAATTGATAATTACTTAGAAGTTTGTCTATTGCACCACAGGTGTATGGGGACTAAAATGTTTCAGTTCAGAATTTCGTATAAATGCACCTTGAAAATATCGGATATTACATTCTCTGAACTCTTGTGGGAAGAACATGCAAGATGAGAACAGTAGTCAGAATAATTCAAATAATACAATCCTCATCTAAAAAATTTGGAACCATCACACTTTTAATATTAAACTAAATTTCATTAACATAACTTTATGGAGTTCAAAGCTTTTACTATAAGTTGCTTCTGGACTATCCAGATAAGAAGGAACAATGGATATTATCATCCTTATTTCTTGCGTGACTTCAGTAAAGTTCTGCCAACAACTGAATCAATCAGTCTTTCAAATCTCTACTAAGACGAGTGTTTAACTAACTAATCAACTGTTTGCGTTTCATATGTCGAATTTCCCCTCTTCAGTCATACTTCATATATCTATATATCTATAAAATTGAGAATGTCTGTATGGGAGAACACTTCACGACCAATATATTCAACGCATTTTTTATCTACAGACTTAAAGTTTGGTATATAGAATATTCAAACAGGTCTGTTAAAGAGTCAAAATTCACAAATTCGCATGCGTGAATCGTTCACACGACAGATTATTTATGTTAAGTATAAGTTGGTTTGAAAACACTTTTTAAAGATTGTGGCAAGCTGCTCTAATGGTTATCATACTTAACTCTTTAGGTTTCAGCTTCGATCTCAGCTAGAGTATCTTCTTTTTTTTTTTTTTTTACTTACAAGAATTGGAAAAACAATGTTCACATGTATATGTCTCAGTATGAATTAAAATATAATATTTATGCATATTTGACGACCGGACAATGTTGAACGGCCTACTAGTAGGACTATAACACAGGCAGAACACATCCTTTCAATATGGTCAAAATTATCAGTTGTTTTTTAATTTTTTTAAAATGAATTCTGTACTTCGATAAGAACCCAAATTCAACTTTTTTTTTTAAATATAAACAAAAAGAAGCACCATGAATTATTTCAATGAAAAGTAAATGGAAGAGAAATTAAAGAACATCTACTTGTTGCTTTTTTGTAGGGTTTTTTTTTTTTTTCAATCAACATTTTTTTTTCTAAAAGACAATAACAAGGATATTAATATTTCTTGCTGCACTCAAGTATTCTCCAAAAATGAAATTATCTTGTTAGTTTCTTCTGCTGCATTTACACATCTGCAAACAATTCTGCCATTCTTATTTAATGGCCTCTTTTTATGATATTCATTGCACAGCCAAGCCGCAACAGCGTTCATAAAAACGCGTTCGCAAATAACATCCCAGCGTTTGTTGACATTATTGCGGCTGTCGGCTGGTAAAACAATTTTTAAACCATTACGAAATACCTTTTCTAAATAAATGATCGCTTTTTGACAGGTTAATTATTCATCTGTGATGCATAATCCAGATTTTATACTAATTTAATCCTAATACAATACTAATCATATCGATGACCCGTTGAGTCACAGCCACTAAAACTATTTACACTACTTAAATTTCATTTGAAATTTAATAATTTGTGAAGTACATATTACTAGCCTGGGTGCCCGGCGTAACCCGAGTGTTTAGCGGTGCGCGTTGAGAAAAAAAAAAAGTGGTAATAGGTATGCAGGCTCGAACCCGTACCACGAAAGATGAAAAGAACATGAAAAGAAAAAAACATAACGTCTGTGCTGCTGCGTCCATCGCCAAACCGGAAGTGGTGAAGACTTAAGGCTAGTCAATCAAAAAGAGGCAGTGACTTTCGAAGATATCGGCAAAAAAACGACCCCTCCTTGTAGAAAAGTGCCCAGTTGAGGGTGAACGAATTAATGTTTTTAGCCAATTTTGCGATATTTGTCGCCCGAAGGGTCGAGTTCTAAAACGATACCGATCTTGTGAAAATCCGTTGCTTCTGCAGAAAGTTTTAGACATACATACATTTAACCAGACAGGTAAGATTTATATTATAGAAGAATTTCTTCTTGCATAGCTAAACGTAAGTCTCTTTACTTTAATAGCATTTGTATTATTATTATTAGTAGTAGATGTTCTCGTGCAAATCATCAGAGATTACTCTCTGATAATAACTTATGGTGTTCCCTCTGGGTGTTAAAAAATTTCTCTAGATTGTCAGTACTCTCAACATCTTTTGATAACCTTTGCAAATGATTTTGCATTATCGCAACAGCCACTCACTGTTTATTTCTCGCTAGCAATGGCCATTAGTTGTCACTGGAATCTGGGCGACAATAAGACTCCCTAACGTATTCCAGCAATCTTTACACTTATACAGTGGCGTTCTGGCTAGTGCCCTCTCTCCTCGGTCCTTTCATCCTCTATAAGCGTTTACGACTGGTTTGTATGGTATAAGTTGCGGCTGATGACTTTATTTTTTGGGAGGGGTCACAGTTATTATTATAATCATTTATTCACAGAGTTTTCCACATGAGGCATTATCAGTGTGATTGCTTACTGGTGATAACAAGGGGTTTTCTCTGGAGTCTGAGTAACAAGTCTTAATCTTTGAACAACCAATGAAAATCACTGTGCATTATTAAACAGCAGCTTACCATTGATTTGTTGATAACGACCATTAGCCTTGTATGAAATTGGAGTGGCAATAGCCTGTTCAATTTTTCAGTATACTCCACATGATTTCAGTTCATGGATTCTAAATAACTTAATAATTTCATGCAGGCCCGTCTATTTGGCTCTAAAAATATACAGTTGTATTTTTTTACTTATCAAGGCCCGGAAGCCACTCAGGGATAAGGGTTATTGCAAGTACAGTAAGTTAGTGTGGAGATTTAATGAAGTGTTTACTTAAGAGGGCGGTTCATTAGGAATATGTTAACGTTGGACTTGAAGACATCCAAGTTGTAGTCAGGTGGGAAGCAGGCAGACGGAACAGAGTTCCACAGGTGTGCAGTTCTAAGAAAGATGCTTTGTTCATGGAATCCACGTTTTGATTTAGGCACAGATAAAGAGGGGGGAATTTTTCACAGCGGATTCAGCTAGAATTTTTTGTGGAAGATTGGCGAGGGGGGACCAGAGATTGGAGTTCAGGGGAGCACCTGCCATGGAAATAACGATAAGACAAGGATAGGCTCGCAACGTCTCTTCTGTGGGAGACAGGTTGCAGGGTAGAAAAAAGGGCATTTATTTAGTAATCCAAGTAGAAGTCTGTGCCAAACTATATACTGACAAACATTTTAAGCCCTTTTATTTTCTATCATAAAGGGTAAACTCCTATTGTTACAAGCGTTTAATTTTTCTCGGAGTTTATAAATTAATCTCACCTACGGCTATTCTTTTATTTCTACAAAACTACTATTAGACTCTGTGGAGTATTGTCGCCATATTTGGGCTGGTGAATTTCTGTTCCATTTGAGGGTTTTTGATAAGGTTGCAAAACGTATCTATAATAATAAGTTGGAAGTTACATCATTCAAAACCTTGTGAAAAATAGCACTCAAGATGAGAATAGTAGTCCAAATAATCTAAATAATACGAATTATCAATCCTTATCTAAAAAAAATCAGAAACAGATTAATCAATTAACTACGATAATTGTCGTTTTATATTGCTTTTTATGAAGTCGATCTACTTATATGGCATAATCTAATTAACACACCGGGTCTCATGAGATCACTGTAGTTAAGCAACGTTGAGCCTTGTTAGTACGAGGTGGGTGACCATTTGTTAATACCAGACACTGCATGCACGAGGGCATCAACACTTAGCTGCAAGAAATGCAAAAACCTAACATTATCTGTCCTGACCGA
Source organism: Euprymna scolopes (assembly GCF_053919585.1). Taxonomy (NCBI): domain Eukaryota; kingdom Metazoa; phylum Mollusca; class Cephalopoda; order Sepiida; family Sepiolidae; genus Euprymna; species Euprymna scolopes. The sequence continues at coordinate 53,883,555 of NC_136490.1, read as the reverse complement.
GATGTACAAACAACTGGAGATCGTTTGTGAATTTCATCTTTTAGAGGAAGTCTGTTCAACCGACCTTAGGCGAGTGCAATTGTTTTTTAATCGGTCTCCTTCAAAATATATTGGTTGATCTGAGTGTGATCCATAATTGAGATCAAAACTCCTGTTTTTGTCGTTTGAAAACCTACCATATACAGTAGAACACCAGGATACGGCATCAATCCGTTCCAGGGTTGGGATCGTAAGGTGAAATTGCCATATGGCGGGGCCTAATTTTATACGGTACATATAAAAATTAGTAACAAAATACAGAACAGTATATAATAGACATGTATATAATCAAATAACATTTTAAATAACACCGTAAAGTTGGGTAAATACCGTAACCAGGGCCCGGAAAAACATCGTATTCCACATCCTAGCTTGAAAAAACCGTATCCTAGGATCACCGTCTCTCGGGGTTCTACCGTACAATCATTTGCGGAATACATAGCAGTAATCTGACGATCAGCTTCGTTAGCCTTAATTTCACGATTAAATGCAACAACAAATGATGTTAGAAATATTTAATTTTAATGATCTGACAAAAAAAAAAAACTACCAAAAATTTAGATAAAAATACAATAAAAATTCCAACCATAAAGAACAAAAACAACAAAAATTAACCAATGTGTTTTCTTTCGTTTCTCATTTAAAAAATCAAAATGAATAATTTTTTCACTTCAATATAATCTATTACTATTCGAGATTTAGTATCTATCTATATCCGAAACCATAGTATTACGAGGGTCGTTCCAAAGGTAAGAACTCCAAGTTTTTTTTACTCAAAACCTAAAATGTAGAAGGGATATGAAGACGGGAGTGGTACTATGAAAATGAGCGACCTTTTGTCTCCAGAATTTGTTTTTCTACATAATCATTACCATTTTCAATGCATTTTTGCCAGCCTCTTTGATGCCTTCGTTGTAAATTTCTAGAACATGCTTTGTCTCTTACAACTCTGTTGCCATTCTGGGATAAACAAACCTATCTGACTGTGCTGATATCAACTGCATAGGATTCGTAAACGTTTAACAGGCGCAAGTGAATGTTGACCGGTTTAATTTTTTCTGCGTGGAGGAATTCAATAACGCATCTTTGCTTCTGACGCACGTCCATGATAGGTGTTGCTTTTTTAGAGCTTCACACGATCAATATCTGCAACAGAGATATGACACTTTCAGATCATAAATACATAAGTTCAGCCAATATAACAATGCAATTTTCAATTCTGTCTGATCCATTCGGGCGGAATAAAAATAGGAGCCATTACTTATGAAACCTCCTTCCCCCTCTTTTTATACCGTCCCTCCCCTCTTTTTTTTACCTTTCTTCCACCCTCTTTTTTTACCTTTCTTCCACCCTCTTTTTTTTACCTTTCTTCCACCCTCTTTTTTTACCTTTCTTCCACCCTCTTTTTTTTACCTTTCTTCCACCCTCTTTTTTTACCTTTCTTCCACCCTCTTTTTTTTACCTTTCTTCCACCCTCTTTTTTTTACCTTTCTTCCACCCTCTTTTTTTTACCTTTCTTCCACCCTCTTTTTTTACCTTCTTCCACCCTCTTTTTTTACCTTTCTTCCACCCTCTTTTTTTACCTTTCTTCCACCCTCTTTTTTTTACCTTCTTCCACCCTCTTTTTTTTACCTTTCTTCCACCCTCTTTTTTTACTTTCTTCCACCCTCTTTTTTTACCTTTCTTCCACCCTCTTTTTTTTACCTTTCTTCCACCCTCTTTTTTTACCTTTCTTCCACCCTCTTTTTTTTACCTTTCTTCCACCCTCTTTTTTTTACCTTTCTTCCACCCTCTTTTTTTTACCTTTCTTCCACCCTCTTTTTTTTACCTTTCTTCCACCCTCTTTTTTTTACCTTTCTTCCACCCTCTTTTTTTTACCTTTCTTCCACCCTCTTTTTTTTACCTTTCTTCCACCCTCTTTTTTTTACCTTTCTTCCACCCTCTTTTTTTACCTTTCTTCCACCCTCTTTTTTTTACCTTTCTTCCACCCTCTTTTTTTTACCTTTCTTCCACCCTCTTTTTTTTACCTTTCTTCCACCCTCTTTTTTTTACCTTTCTTCCACCCTCTTTTTTTTACCTTTCTTCCACCCTCTTTTTTTTACCTTTCTTCCACCCTCTTTTTTTTACCTTTCTTCCACCCTCTTTTTTTTACCTTTCTTCCACCCTCTTTTTTTTACCTTTCTTCCACCCTCTTTTTTTTACCTTTCTTCCACCCTCTTTTTTTTACCTTTCTTCCACCCTCTTTTTTTTACCTTTCTTCCACCCTCTTTTTTTTACCTTTCTTCCACCCTCTTTTTTTTACCTTTCTTCCACCCTCTTTTTTTTACCTTTCTTCCACCCTCTTTTTTTTACCTTTCTTCCACCCTCTTTTTTTTACCTTTCTTCCACCCTCTTTTTTTTACCTTTCTTCCACCCTCTTTTTTTTACCTTTCTTCCACCCTCTTTTTTTTACCTTTCTTCCACCCTCTTTTTTTTACCTTTCTTCCACCCTCTTTTTTTTACCTTTCTTCCACCCTCTTTTTTTTACCTTTCTTCCACCCTCTTTTTTTTACCTTTCTTCCACCCTCTTTTTTTTACCTTTCTTCCACCCTCTTTTTTTTACCTTTCTTCCACCCTCTTTTTTTTACCTTTCTTCCACCCTCTTTTTTTTACCTTTCTTCCACCCTCTTTTTTTTACCTTTCTTCCACCCTCTTTTTTTTACCTTTCTTCCACCCTCTTTTTTTTACCTTTCTTCCACCCTCTTTTTTTTACCTTTCTTCCACCCTCTTTTTTTTACCTTTCTTCCACCCTCTTTTTTTTACCTTTCTTCCACCCTCTTTTTTTTACCTTTCTTCCACCCTCTTTTTTTTTACCTTTCTTCCACCCTCTTTTTTTTACCTTTCTTCCACCCTCTTTTTTTTACCTTTCTTCCACCCTCTTTTTTTTACCTTTCTTCCACCCTCTTTTTTTTACCTTTCTTC
>NC_136490.1:53782766-53880455 GCF_053919585.1 Euprymna scolopes | reverse complement strand
TTTTTTACCTTACTCTCCCCGTCGTCGGTTTACTGTTCTTCCCTTCTTCTATCTCTTACTTCCCCCTTTTTGCACTTTACTTCTCTCTTTTTTACGTTGCTCCTCCCCCTCTTTTTTACCTTGCTATCCCCGTCTCTTTTACCTTGCTCTCCCCTTCTATTCTTTATATTTGCCCCCTGTCTTCTTTATATTTGCCCCCTGTCTTCTTTTTACTTCGCTCCCCCATCTCTCTCTTTACCTTCATTTAATTTATACGATAACAAGACATTTCAACACACCAAAATCGAATAAAAATTAAAAACCGTTGATTTAGAATAAGTGCATAATGCCAACCTAATGGTTGAATATGTGTTCATTTTTGGAATAAATGCTAATTCCTACTCAATTCATGACTGTGCATCTAGTGCTTACTATCATACTCAGTTAACTGCATCTTATAACAAAGGCCCATACAAAATTTGAGCCAGATCGGTTGAGTAGTTTCTGAGAAAAAATGGAACGGACAGATTTACGGAAATGTAATATAAATGGTGAATTCTGAGATTGTCTTTTTCTTTTCTTTTTTTTTTTTTTTTTGGAGGTGGGGGTAGTGTAGCATATGTTCTCCTATGATCATACCATCTTCCCATGTATAACCTCCTCCTTTTTGTGGTGGGAGGGTGTAATGGAATATTATTTCTCTTTTCAAGAGACCTTCCTTTCAGGAATTACTTCACTCTTTGGAAGAGGTAGTGTAATACGTTTGTTCGTCATGATACAACCGTTTCAGGCTAGCAAATCATGCAATCAGAGAAAAGATAGATTTGCTAGTAAATATAACGTATATTACACACAGCAATATAAATAATGGTAGAAAAATAAATACGCCATACAGTAAGATTAGATTTATAAAGAAATAAATGCATAAATGTTCATTTTCGAAACTGTTGAAATTGGAATAATATTTATTTATTTATTTTTTTTTAGATTTTAAAATGAAATACATCATTTCACTGTTTATTGACAGGGGAATAGTTTTATTTTGGCAAAGAAAATATCCAATAAATATCTTTTATAAAATACGGTTTCCAATATAATCTGAACAATTCCATGAAAGTTAGGTTGTAATCAGGTTTGAAACAGTGGAGCGATAGCTTTATATTAATTTATTTTTCTGATTTTTTTTCTCCCATCAGAATTGATATTATCTATATAATATTCTGGCTGTTCCTTCATTAGTTAGTCCGTACGTTACGCTTTAAAAGGGTCAAATGTAATTTCTGAAGGCCAAACTGCTTGAAAAAAGGCCAAATTCACGAAATTTGGCTTTAAAAGGGACAATCTGCCAACCCTGAACAAGAATATGACAGTGACCTCCTTTTGATGTGTTCTCGTTTTCGAATGTAATTATAATAATCTATAATTGTGATAATCGTGTGAGACAGGAATTTGTATTAATGTCAATGTACAGTGATTCCTCAACAAGGATTCGAAAGAAAGGGAGGAACAACAAAACATTGTTTGCCAAAAGGTGCTAAACTGAAAGAACAAGTTAAAGGGTCTCTTATAATGTAATTTAATTTGTTGTTTTGAAATATCTAGCACAGTATTACTTTCTGAGCGTTTATTTCTACTTATTAATTTCTCTCATTTCAATATTTAAAATACAATGCACGCTATTGTCATAGAAATGTTAATATATTTTGTTGTATTGAACTATGTAACAAAATATTGGTTTCTGAGTATTTATTAGTAATTATTAATTTATCTCATACAATGGACGCTATTGTCATAGAAATGTTAAGTAATATATTTTCAGCTTGCTAAGGTGAACCAATAGCTATTATGTTACGCATGCATATCCGTAATGCTGTCGTTCGACCAAAAACTGACAAATTCTATTTTTTTTTTTTTTAATTTTTACTCTTTTGCACAGATTTTCCCTGGCTAAACCAAAATATAAAGTTTCGCATGGGTTCAAATACCATCTATATGAAGTTTCATGTCTAGACCAAAAACTGACACAGGAGTTTGGTAGGCAAAAATTTTTAAACAAATATATATATGCATACATAAATATATATATAAAAAAAGTTTTTTTTACACAAGAATCATCACTTATCAAGGCCCGCAGGCCATTCGAGGATAAAGGTTAATGGGTATGCATTAGTCAGTGTGATCATAGCGTGGTAAACATAAGTTGTGTGAATTTTGTAAATTGGATTACTTAGGGGGGACGGTTCATCAAAAACTTGTTTACGTTGGACTTGAAGACAATCAGATTGTAGTCAGCTGAAAAGCAGGCAATTGGAAAAGAGTTCTACAGACATGCAATTCTAAAAAAGAAGCTTTGTTCATGGAATCTACATTTAGGTTTAGGCACAGATAAAATGTATGGGAAATTATTGATAGTGTTTTTCGTGAAAGTTTGGCAAGCAGGAACTATAGATTGAAGTTCAGATGAGCCATGAAAAAAAACGGTAAAGCAGAGCAAGGCTCGCAACGTCTCTTCTGTGGGAAAGAGGTTGCAGGAAAGAGAACAGAGCTTCCCCCACTAAGCTACGAAGTCTATTTTGAACTCTGTCAAGGCAGGATAAGCTGCTTCTAGCAACTCCTGCCCAGATGTGGCAACAGTACTCCATTGTTGTGCGTACCTTGCTTTTATATAGGTAGAGAATTTCATCAGAGGTGAGATATCTACTGGAGTTGTAGAAGGACCCCACCATTTTTCCACCGACTTTGGCAATGGATTTGATATGTGTTCCATTTCAGATTGGGAGTAAAGGTCAAGCCCAGAAGTCTGTCAAAACATGAAGCGTCTCCAAGATAAGAGCAATTCATTTCAACCGATGCCAGATTGGCATCACAACGTAGATGGTGTAGAGATAGAAGCTTGATTTGAGAGGCATTAAAGGTAACCAGCCACCTCTTTCCCCATTGTACCACATGCTCAAGATCAGAGGAGAGAGAATTGCTCGTTTACAGTCTTTGATGTAGTGTCGTCAGCATAGATGTCAACGAATGATTTAAGTATGTGTTTTGCAAGATCATTGATCTAGATCAGGAAGAGAGTTGGGCCTAAGATGGACCCCTGAGCAACTCCAGCATTAATACTGTCAGCTTCTGATTTCTGCCCATCAACCACTACTCTTATGAACATAATTTAATAATTAAGAAAACATTTTCAGCTATACCATAACTGGAGATCTTGTGAAGTAGATCTTTATGCCATACCTTATCAAAGGCTTTTGATATGTTAAGAGCGATTGCAGAACAGAATCCATATTGCACGTCACTAGGGAGGTTGGTTTTGCTGAGATAGTTGACTACTTCGCTATTTAACAGATTCCAGCAGCTTACTCATAATGCACAGGGGTTAGTGGTCTGTACTGAGAGGGAGATGAGCGATCACCTGAATTCTTAAATACAGGGCATACTGATGAGATTTTCCAAGGTGTTGGGAAGCATTTCTCTTTAAGACAATGCTTAAATAACTTTGTAAGTATCGGTGCTAGTTCTGGTTGAAGTTTTTTGAGCACTATAATTGGAATTCCGTCACGGCCAGTTGTTTTACAGGAATCAAGGTTTTTGATTAGCTTGGCAACATCACATACAGATATTTGTATGTTACATAGCCTGTTTACAGATACATGAGGAAATACTGGGGGTTGGCAGCCTTGGTCATAAAGGGTAGAATAAGCTGCAAGATCTTGGCAAAGAGTTCGGCTTTGTCTGATGCTGATGAGATTACCTCAGGTAAATTGATGATAGTTGGGATAGAACACGCACTTATATTCAGGATTCTATTTGCTATTTGCCAAAACTAATGGGACCCTAGCCACTGCTCAGCTACTTTGGACTTGACGGACTGAGCATACAACTCTCTTGCATTCTTTATTACTTTTTTACAGAGAGTGCTGGCGTACCTGAAGGCGGCTTAAGTTTCAGTACATCTGTTACATTGGAAGCAGTGGAAAAAGTAATTTCTGTGTACAATGGCAGCAGCACATTCTGGAGAGAATCATGGCTGGCTGTTAGGTTTCTGCTGGAACTTTTTCGAGAGTATGAAACGGTCTATACCTACGATTAACCATTCCATCAGGTCTGATACTATAGAGGACACATCCTTTTTAAACATGGAATGCAGAGATAGATCTGATATAAATGGAGCTATCCCAGTCAGCCATGGAGTAACGATGGATGAGAACCTATTACATTTCACTTTTATCTTAAATGATACAACAGAGTAGTCGGAAGATCCCAGTGTAGACAGAACGGAGGATGAATATAGCTCAGGGCAAGTTGTGAGATAGAGGTCTAAGAGACTTGCATACTGGCCGTCAGTGTCGGGGACATGGGTGGGTTCATGGACAATTTGAGTGAGGTCATAAACAATGGAAAAATCGTGATAGAACCTTCTCTCGTCATCGGTCTTGTTTGAGTGGGTTAACCATTCCACATTGTGAACATTGAAGTCTCCACACACGTGAATGTTTGCTGAAGGGTGCACAGACATGACATGGTCAATTTTATCAGATATACTTTTAAAGATAGTAACTCCACTGTTGTAGGAGTGATAGAGTGCAAATATGTATGCGGTAGTGTAAGCAAGTGCTACCCGGAAGCACATATAGGATAACTTAGGATCTTCTCTGGAGATGTCCCTGGCATGTTGAAAGTCGTCTTTAATGTAGGCACATACTCCATGTCCATGGCGATCTTGGAGGTCAGATTTAGATGTTAAGTTAAAGTATCCTTTAATTACAAACTCATCTAGGGAAGTTGTCGGTCTGATACCAGTCTTGCTTAGGAATAATTGGCCTGGTTTAGTCTCCTCTAATAAAGTTTGAACCTCTAGAAGGTTGGAACATATACCCCTGATGTTGGAGAAGGAGACATGGTAGTGGGGGTCTGCGTTGGAAGTTGGAGATCTGGGTTTGATCGAGTACTTTTTCTGGAAACCTTTCATGATTGGGATTTTGGATTTGTGGACTAGGTGGACAGACTTGCTTATAGCAGGGCAGAAAGGGAAACTAAGAGAGAAAAAGAACCGAAATTATTTTTGTACCACATGATAAGGTAAAGCCGTAACAATTACCCACTAATATCGCATCGAGAGGCCCCACCAGAAGCTACTGACATGGTCCAGAATCCATTCACCAAATGGCAATACAACAGCCCCAGTACTTTGCACCTGCTGATAGGACAGCCTCCTTAGTGACCAAGGTTCGGGTCCCTGACTATCAAGTGGATAATATCCCAGTTGAAACGTTTACCTCCAGCACCCTTACTAGTGACATGACAAAAAACAGAATTTCCAACATCTCTGGCAACTGTTCACACAAAATACTTCCGACCTAGTCAACAGCTTTTCTTCTCATGACCTTTTTATGCCAATATTACACAATTATAAATCATGTAGAATATCTGCATGAGTATAATTATGCGTAATAGTTCCTATTTACTTTGGCACACCACAAGGGCAGAGTTAGATACCAGGGTCGTTTTCTAATGTGGATAAAAGGAACAAAAATTTAAAATTGTCTCAGCCGTGAAGGATTTCTCCTACACTAAGTGAGAACAAAACTGTAGCATCAGAACAGATACTACACTTTTGATCTTGGCGCGAAGATATATAACAAAGTTGTATTTTCTTTTTAACTAAATAGAAAAGAGGGTTTTTCATATGAATATCAATACACACACACAAAACTAATTTATAGAAGTGTGTATATATATATATATATATATATATATATATATATACATATATATAATATTTCTGTGTGCTAAAACGTTTTCCTTTAAAATTCTATGCAATTATGCAAAATGTAGAAACTATGCATAGAATTCAGACTAATATTGAAATAGAACCGATCATCTAATAAACTATAAAATATGAATAAATAATTAATTAACGCTTGTTTTTGAAGAAATATGCAAATTACTTCACCTTCATGTAGTCGCTCACATATTCATAAATGAGTATATATGTAGTTCATTTAAATGATTTCTAAAAAAAAAAAGTAGGTTTTTAATATCAATGTTAGGGCGAGACAAAAACCTAACTTTATAGGTATCTATTTATATATATATATATATATATATATATATATATAAGTGAAAGTGTCTGTGTGTGTGTGTCTGTGTACATTTCCCTACGCAATAACTCTGTCAATTTTTATTCTACAGACTCGAAATTTGATATACAGGTTACTTAGATTTTGGAAAATCGATCTGATCGGTTTTTGGCCAGAAATTTGGCGATTAAGGGGTCAAAGTTCAACGATTTGACCTTTGAGAACTCTATCAAACTCCTCCCACAATTTTGGGTCTACGCAATTGAAATTTTAGATATAGATTCCTTGGACGTGGATCTAACTTAATAAATTTTAAGGGGTCATAATAGGGGTCAAAGTTAAAAAAAAATTGACCTCTGCGGTCTCTTCCAAATTACTCAGACAATTTCTGGTCTAAATATTTGAAATTTTACATAAAGGGTATTCAGAGATAGGACAAGCTTTTCATCGGTTTGGGTCGAAAATTTTTAGCTAGAATATATAAATGTATGTATGTATGTATCTCTGTTTGCATGTCTGCCTTAAACTTTCAATAGAGGCTACGGATTTTACCAAGATCAGTATCGTTTTAAAGTTCTATCTTTCATACGACAAATACCGAAAAATTGGCTAAAAACATTAATATCTTCCCCTTCAACTAGGCACTTTTCTACAGGGGTCACTTTTTTCGCCGATATTTTTTAAAATTATCCTCTCCTTTAGATTGTCTAGCCTTAATTTAAAAAAATGTCACTTCCGGTTTTGCGGTGGTCGTTACAGCATAAACGTCAGGTTTTACCACGTTCTTTTCCTCCGTTTCGGTACGGGTTCGAGCCTGCCTTCCTACTACCACTTTTTTTTTGCTCAACATAAACATTCAAACACCCAGGCAACGCCGGGCGCCCATGTTAGTATATCTATAAAAGTGAACGTGTCTGTGTACATTTTCCTTCGCAATAATTTTCAATCTACAGGCGAAATTTGATATACATTTGGGAAAATCAATGTGATCGATTTTAGGCCAAAAATTTTCCTGTAAAGGGGTCAAAATTCAACGATTTGACCTTTGAGAACTCTACCAAACTCCTCCCACAATTTGGGGTCAAACACTTGAAATTTTAGATATTGAACATGGACCTAACTTAATAACTCGATTTGAACCCAAAACAATAAATGTTAAGAGGTCATAATAGGGGTCAAATTTTAAAAAATTGACCGTTTTTTTTTTGTTGTTTTTTTTTTCTGCTCAGCACACACCTCCAAACACCCGGGCAACGCCGGGCTGAAATGCTAGTGTAGATAATAATCGATAGTGAATTGACTCAATAATAATAAATAAGTAATCTACATGAATTAAAATATATTTATACATATTTTATTACCGGGCAATGCTGGACACTCTGCTAGTACATTGATATTTTTGTAAGTTGTCATATCTATTAGTGATGAGGATTCAGTGCTTATCTGCCTGAAGGCTAAACTATACTATTACTTCTATTACTATACTATTGTACTATTATATGTTCAATTCGGTTTACTATGTTTCAATACTAAAATTCAGGGGTTAAGTGTTGTGTAATGTCTAATCTGTTGTTACAATACTATTCTCTAAGGTATTATTTCCTTTTCATATAAGGAGTGGATAACGCATTATCTGTTCTGTAGTATAATAGCATCCTCCTCTTATGCATTACCTCCACCTTCTTGTAGGGATGTGTTGATGCAATATATTGCCATGCAACCAAACTTCCAGACATTGCATCCTCCTTTGGGACAGATAGTGTAGTATATGTTCGTTATTCATGATACCATCCTCTTATGTGCTACTTCTTCTTTGAAGGATAGTGTAGTACATGTTCGTCTGTCGCGATATCATTCACCCAGGCATTATCTCTTCCTTTGGAGGAGGGTAGTGTAGAATATGTTGGCACCTCATGATACCTACCTTCCAGTCTAGAGAAAAAATATATAAAAAAGGAGCATATCGTTGCTAGTAAAGTACCTGCATAATCGATAAAATGGGAATGGATTTATAAAGAAATTAATGGATGTTTATTTCCTAAATTGTCGAAATTAGAATTATAGATTTTTTAGATTTTAAAATTGCATATATTGTTTACTGCTTTTAATTTTTTTATAGGAAAATAGTTTCATTTTGTCAAAGAATCTCTCAGATAAATATTTTTCAAAAAATATATTCTCTTGCATTATCCTAACAATTCCTGAAAGTAGGGTCGTAATTGTGACCAGGTTTAAAATAGTGGAGCCATAGCTTATATATCTAAAAATAAATAATATAAAACTAGCGGGACCTATGGAAATTCCACAGGGGACTCCTTCATATGTAATGTATTGATGTTGGTATTCTGTAGATGTTCAGTGTAAATGGAGAGGCAACTGCACAAGTATTTATCTACGTTAGCACGAACGCCCGGCAAAGCCCGGTCATAAAGTACGTTTAAATATGATATTTTAATTCGTGCAGATTTCGTATATATAATTATAAAATTAATGTTCTATCGATTTTTATATATTATGAAATTTGAGATTTCAAAAATAAAAAAAATAAATCCATATCACTTGGGTGCATTAGCTTGAATCGGAACCAAAATAAAAACTTATGGAATACACGCACACACACACATATATATATATAGTTCTTCAGCCATAATCAAAACTAAAACCAAAACTTATGAAGAATTCTTGATAAAATTATTTATGAAATTTATAAAATAAGAATATCAGAATGATAGTAGTAGTACACTCACTCCGGATAATATTATTAGTGCTCGTTCTATTGGCATTATCTATATATTAATACTGTAGTACCTTAACCGTACGTACTTGTGTCACGGTTTCCAGATTATAAATTATTCGATCCTATTTATGAAAAAGGAAAATAGAAAATAACATACTACGAACATTAAAGTAGTATTACATAGAAAAATGCGAGCACGAAAAGTAATATTGTTAAGATATAAATATGGAAAGTAAAAGGACAAGTTATTAAAACTGGAAAAGAAAAAGACAAAATGTTCTAATAAAAATATATAACAAATTAATAACTTAAAATATTGCAGCATTAAGAATTAAAAAAAAATCAATTTAAGATAATATAATCAATTCTTAATTAAGACGGCAATAATTTAAGTTATAAATTTATTATATTTTTACTAGAATATCTTGTTATTTGCTTTTCCAGTTTTAACAACTATCCCTTTACTTTTCCATGTTTAAGCTTAACCATATAATTTTTCATGCTCGCATTTTCCTATATAATCCATGATTTCTCCGGCATTGCTTTGAAATAAAATTATCTCTCTGTTTCACTCGTTACTTGTGAATTATTAACAACAGTTTTTTTTTAATATCGTGTTACGCCATCATCTCCCCCGTTCCCAGCCGATTTGATAACAGATTTGGTTGCTATCGTAACTAACAGTCAATAAAATAAGCGTCTACCCGTTCCTAACAGATTCTGAGAATTTTTGAACACAGTAATTTTGTTTTATTGAACGAAAATTAGACTTTTTTTTTTCAAAATATAGCTGAGAAGGTGACCTATAAACTGTAAAAATTGTTAGACCTTCGGTCGTAAAATGAGTGAGCGGTGAAGCTGTAAAGCAGTTCTAAATGAGTAAAACAAACACTTAACCAAATCTCTCTCTCTCTCTCTCTCTCTCTCTCTATATATATATATATATATATATATATATATATATATATATATATATATATGCTAATTTAATGTTTGAAGTATGTTATAACCTTCTATCCCCCCCTTTTTAATAAATAGGATCATCGAGGACGTAATGTAAAGAAAAAAATTGGCTTTTGGACCGTACGTGAAAATATACCTTCTTGGTCTTCCTGGGATCCACGGGTAGTATCTGTTCTATCTAAAGATGGTATAAAGATATTGTGGGGTTTCCGTTCGCGTCAGGCGTCCATCCAATGGGAATATGTCACAGACTCCTAAAGGTATTGGAGATAAATCGAAATAATCAGATATATTCAGACAATACATTAACCAGATTACTTAGATAAATACTAATAAAAGGGCTACAATAATATCTCGGGGTTTCCAATTAGGCTACGTTGAACGTCCACATAATACCCAGCAGCAATATATTACATATGAAGGATGCTACAGTAGAATTTCCGATAATTATTATTATTATTATTATTAGTGGTGCTAGTAGTAATACGCCGTGATAACAATGTAGTATATAATAAATGATTTAGTATTCTTCATTCTGCCGTCAAACATTTTTTTCCTCAGTAGTTACTGTCAACTGTATTGTGTCCGACTAAATATCCGGCAGTATTTCTCGTTTTCTTTCCATATTCACTTGGACAATATGGCCAAGAGATTTCCTGCCATTTTCAAATGATTGCAAGACTCCCTTAAGACGAACTCCCCCCTTCCCCACTTCTTTATCGTTAATCCTTTGTTCCTGACTCGTTTGACATCACTAGGAGCCACTCTTCTGAGAACGAGTGCAAACCACCGTTTCTTTTTTTTGGCAGATTCTTAGAAATATCTGTTGCATACAAAACATGAAAGAGGTCATAGTAATCTTACTTTATTTAGTTTTTCTCCCCATCTTAAGTCATAGAATTGTATACGTGTCTGGCTTTTCATCTCTGTATATTTTACAAAAGTTTCCAACAATTTTTGAATATCCATAACTTTACCATTCATGTATATGATATACAAGTTATGTATTTCAAAAGTATTTTATGTTTCATACAATACGATATCGTTGCTTGAAAAGTACATAAATCTCTGATATATATACATATATATATATATATATATATATATATATATATACTAGCTAAATGTCCGGCGTTGCCCTTTCGTACAATACGCTTAAACATGACATTTTAATCTATGCAGATTGCGTATGTATTTTTATAGAACCAATCGTCTATTGGATATTATATATTACGAGGAATAATTTTCCCAGTGGACTAATTCGCAAAATAAATAAATAAAATAATAATAAGTATAGCGTCGGTCATCAAATTTCGTCTGTGTTTGTTTACAATATCACGTCAGTTGATATTTGGGTTTGACGATCTTAAAAATAGCCTCTCTTTTCTTATAGATTGTAAAGAGTTTTTACAGGGGAAGATTTTACGTTACACTGTGGTAACCTTGACTGGTGCAACGTAATAAATTTCTCTGTAAAAATTATTTTATCTATAAGAGAAGAAAGACTATTTTAAGATCGGACTTTTTTCGATACTTATCGAATGAATTTCTGTACAAAACATATTTAAGAACATTGCCAGACATATAAATCACCTTAGTGTGGAATTTGCAAAAGATAAACTCAGCCGGTTCGGATCACACACACACACACACACACACACACACACACACACACACACACATACACACACACACACACACACACACACAAAGTGACTTTTATATAACCTTACTCTTACATATGGCCTAAAGAGGTTTCCACCTCATTTCCCTTTCATTTATTGTAATCACCCTCATCCTTATTGACATAATAATGTAATAAAGTTCTAATGTAACTTTAACCATTATTTCCCTATCTTTTCTCATAAATTACTCCTCTTAATCGAGTAGAGCTTCATGTATTTAGACAGGTTGGCCCTTTCTCTAAAAAAAAAATTATTTTTCAAGTTAACTTATATATATATATATATATATATATATATATATATTAAATATATTATAACGACTACATGACATTATAAACAATCTTACTCTTTTTCACAACGCTATGTCCCCCTCCCCTCCTTTTTTTTTTTTTAAATTTCCAACGACTTTTTCCGTTTCTGAAATGGAACAAGGTCATACATATCATCAAAAATATATTTTCAAATATTTGGACTGGTGTTTTGTTTTCTTAATTACATTCATCCATATGAAGTCTCGAAATAAAGACGAAACGTTGATGAACACATCACTCGGTTTGTTCCTTTTTTATTTCTCTATTTGGTCGGAATACTATTTCCATTATTCTCATCATATATATATATATATATATATATATATATATATATATATATATATATATATAGTAGTGTCCATAATATAAGGAACCAACAAGCACATTGATATACGTATTATTTAAATGTAATGCATAATTAGTAGTGAAATTTACTGATTAAAAATCAAGGTGCAATGCATAAATATAAAAGTTATTAGATTTTAGATAATAGGTTTTTGGGTTTTTTTTATAACGATTAAACGGAACAACGGAAATAAACTACTGGACAAAGATTAAGGAAAGATCTTATTAATTTGCGAACAACAAAATCTGATATTTGATAAATATCACCTTATTTTCAATAATTTCTCTGCATTTCCGACCAAATAATCTTTTTTTGTTAACTTTTATTTATTGTAAAAAATCAGCAGTGATGCTCTCCTATTTGACTTTCAAGAAATCCCATACCTGGTTTCTCGTTTTTTTTTTCTGAGTCAGTTCTCCAATTATCTTCAAAACATTTTCTATTGGATTCGGGTCAAAATTCGGGGGTGGCCACGTCTTTAGGATGATTCTTTATTAAAATGAAGTCATAACCTGCTGAGCCTTGTGAGACGGTTCATTGTCCTGCATGAAAATAAGAGATACTTGAAGATTATGGCGTAGTCTTGGTATTATATGCTTCTAAAGAAGCCTTTTGTAAGTGCCTTCATTGATAATTGCCATATATGCAAATGATATGGGAAAACTCATTCCCCACACCATCACACTGCCGCCACGTAACGGTTTTCTTGACACATTGACAAGACTTTCACGTGTTCTATGGCAAATATATTAATCATTGAACGATCAGAGCATTAAATTGGATCTCATTGTGCGTCAGTCCAAATAACATGTTCTCTCACCTACTCCACATGTGCCCTTTAGTTTCGCTATGAAATGAGAGGCTTCGAAGTTGGAAGACGGGCATGCAATACTGCATTTTTTGATCTGCGAGCAACCGTTTTCTTTGGTATCTTATCTGTTTGTTCATTAATTATATGAAATAGTTTCATTATGTTTTTTTTTGTTTTTATAGATATTCTAACAATTATTCGCCCTTCTCTTTGTAATCTTGTTGGAGGTCTGGCAGGTTTAGGTTCCGTATCAAACGTTTTATCAGCTGTATACGTGTCACTTACACGACGAACGACACTGTTAGCCCCATGAACAATATTAGCAATTTCTTAAATCGGCGTTTTTTTTCTTTAATGGTAAGCGATGAGAAGTTTTTTTTTCTTCTTTAAAGGTAAGCGTTTTGCGTGTATAGTTTGCCATACTGCTTAAAAAATAATCATAATTAAATATAAAAACGGCTATATGCCTGTCTCCATATTTTAAAACTCTATCTACTCCAAAACAAAAAGTTGTGGAGCAGCGCTACGGGCTTCAAATGATTGGATCTTTTCCGGGCCATTCTTTTGTGGGTATTTAGCCGATTAAAATTGTTTTAAGGGGTCAAAAATGGGCCAAGGTTGAAAAACTTGTTATACATTTTGTACATTTATATGAACCTCCTTAAATCTTCATTGGTTGCTTTGCTTCACCTCTAGAAAATATTTACATGGAATAATATATGTATTACGTTTGTGCTTATCAATTAAGTATAAACATTTTGTGGTATGCAATAACGTTTGTTTAAGTGAAGTATACTTATGTATACACACATAAACACACACGCACATATATACATGTATATATATATGTGTGTGTGTGTGTAGCGAGTATATATACAGCATGGCCCACTTAAAAGTAACCCAGTTTATCTAATCTTTCTCTAATCAATTTTTTTTTTCAGATTAAGCAACCGACTTACAGTAGTCTGATCTCTCTAATCTTCCTCTTACCGACTAGCTGACACCACAAGACATAATGCATTTCTTTTTCCAACAAAATCGGCGCTACATGCCACACGTCTCACAGATCACTGACATGAGTTCATGACATGTTTATGGAAGAGAGAACAATAAGCAAAAGGTTATGTTCGCCGGACTTATCATCATGTGATTTTTATCTTTGGGTGACTTTAAGACAAAATATTATGCAAGTAATCTTCACAACACAGACTAACTAAATGAGAACATTACCAACGCTATCAGAAGAATCACCAGAGTAGATCTGCAGAAAGTATCTGCAAACGTTAGTAAACTTGTCCAGAAATGCATAAATATCAATGGGGAGCACTTCCAGCATCTTTATAACACTACAGGTTATTTAAACAAAAGAATCTTCCTTCTCTCAACTAAATTTTGGGTGTTATTTTTAGGTAGGCCACCCTGTATATCTTTTAAATTATGACACGAGGGAACATATTTTTACTGATAAATATATGTAATTAACCCTTCACCCACTCATTAATGGACTATTCCAAATACTATATTAATCGAGAGCCAAGTACTTTCATGGGAATGGGATTCATTATCGAGAGCCAAATGATAAGTAAGCCTCGTTTACGTCACCACTTCTTTTTTACGTAACTTTTTTTTTTCAATATATTTTTAAAACCTATACCGCGTTCCAAGTTATTCTTTCGTGGTTCCAATTCTGGGTCCACCTCAATATATTACACTGGCCACGTAAAGAAAAAGTAATGCCAGGGAGGATGGTATTATGAGAAATAGACCTGTACTACACTAACCCCTCCTTCCAAGCTTGAGAGGGTCGTTTTGTGAAAAAAAGAAACGATGCTACATCCTTCTTCACCCTAACAAAAACGAAAAGCTAGTGTCGTAGAATGACCTCATGGCAACAAAACCGATACTCTTTCTCCTGAATTAGTCTGAAGCAGTATTGTAAACTGAACTGAGCATTAAAACATCGTAATATTATAGTTTCAGCTTTTATGTATAGAAGTAAGAGTAGAAGTCAGTTTCAGATAGAAAAATCTCTATTACTAATAGGTATTAACGTTAACCCCTGTTCTCTTTCCTGCAACCTCTTTCCCAGAGAAGGGGCGTTGCAAGCCTCTCTCTCCATAGCCCTTGAGCCCCTGGAGGGGCATAGGCCATCTACAACTTTGTAGATGCTTTTGTAGCAACTGAGTTCTTTTTACGGGGATGAGGGTGCTGGCCCCACGCCCAACCTTCCTAGAAGGTACATACAGCGCCTAGCCTTCCCAAATAGTCACCCATCTGGTACTGGCCAGGCTCAACATTGCTTAACTTCGATGATCTGGCGAGAACTGGTGTGTCAACGTGGTTGTGCCTCTCCTTACTCTCTCATTATTTTCAAGTGCTCATCTGAGCTTAACTCTATGGCCTTCACCTGCTGAACTCTCACAAAATACTCGTCTCGCTACAGCCTCTATCAACAATTTTCCCCACTTTCTATCTGTGCCTTAAAATCTGAACGCAGATTTCATGAACTAAGCACCTTTCCTAGAACTGCTCGCCTATGAAATTCTGTTCCGTTTGCCTCATTCTAGCTCACTACAATATGGCTTTCTTCAAGTCCAATGCAAACAAATTCTTGTTGAAACGCACCTTGAAATAATCAAATTATACCCAATGTCCACCACTAATCATTACTACACTGTTGTCCCAGTGACAACCGTGTACTCATTAACCCTTATCCTCGAGTGATCTTTGAACCTTGATGAATGGTGACTCCCTTGTAAAAAAAAAAAAAAAAAAAAAAGAAAAAAAGCATACACAGACACGTGCTTGGTTTTTTGGATAAAATCATTCTCATAAGTGTTCAAGAGACGAATCGCATGTCTTTTGACCTTAATTATATAATAATCTAGTTAATAAACGCGACTTTGCTCAGAATTGAATGAGGAGTACTATGCAATTTTTCACTCGGTTCATAACATCATATAACTATTTCCTTTTCTTAATCGGTCCTTCCGGTTCACTTCCTAATATAGTAGGAAGATGCTGAACAATTGGAAAACTCACTGAATTAGTGCCTTCTGTTTATCCAACAACAACCTCAAAAATAAGTAATCATCATTATCATCATATTCGGTTTAATGTCCATTTACATGCTAGAATGTCTAGGACGACATCTATATATTGACTTATAAACTGAGCTACCTCTGGCCAGGTATTTATTTATCCAACTTTATCTTACATCCATTCTTATTACTTTCTCCCGTGTTTTATACTTGCATACTATTTGCATAAAAAGTTATAGTAAACACAAATCTCTTTCTATATATTTTTATGTATGTGTATATATATTTATTTAAAAAATTTGCCTACCAAACTCATCTGTTTTTGGTCTACTGACATGAAACTTAATATATAGGGTATTCGAACCCATGTGAAACTATATACTTGAGTTTTAACCGGGGGAAAATCGATGCAAAAGTGAAAATTAAAAAAAAAATGGAATTTGCCAGGTGAAGGTCGAACAACAGCATTATTGATATGTGTGTGTAACGGGATAGCTACTGGTTAATGTTTTTATTTTTAACCTTGCAGCAAGCATATCTTCATAGCTCAAGCCTTAACGTCAAAGGAAAAAGTAAATCGTAAACTAAACGTTTTGGTTTCGATTCTCGGTGGTAGCACACGAGCCATTTATTTTTAATTTTTTAAAACATTACTTTATATTGGGTCGAATATAATATAATAATAAATACAAAATCTGCATGAATCAAAATTACATATTTAAGCATATTTTATGACCAGGCTATGCCGGGTGGCCTGCTAGTGTATGTATGTATATATATATATATATATATATATATATATATATAGTTAGTTATGAAAATATATATAATTTAAGCTATACAGAATATTCCGCATTTCATCCTCATGAGAATTCATTAGGCTTATGCGAAAAGTTGTGGTTATCGAGCATTTTAATATAAACTCATGGTATTGAATTTTCTAGTTAGCCAATCAGCTTCTTAGTTGTAATCACGCCCATACTAATCAGCCAAGAGTCGGACACTTACAGGACAAAGGTATAGTTGACTTCAGGTTTACCCTTTCCCTTTGTATTTTTTATGGTAGGGTAGATATCCTTTGTGTGTAGGTAGTTGATCTACTTTCAACCTAGCTGTATTAAAAAATAATGAACAACTGTGTGCACAGGATAAACTTTACTATAGGATCGCGAAACATAAATAATTTAAAAACTGACAATAACAATAGAAAATAAATAAATAAATAAAATAAAAATAAAATAAATATATATATTCAAATAATTATTTTATAAATAAAATTAACATAATATCCGAAATATAAACTAAAACACAAAATAACATATCTAACTACACTTGGTTGAAAGCAGGTCAGCTTCCTACACAAAAAATATCTACCCTTCCCATAAAACACACAATGGGAAAGGGTGAACCTGAGGTCAGCTGTACTTTGTCCTGTAATATATATACATACATATGGTAGATTCTCTTACCGAAGACGATGAATGAGGGTTTACTATGTAATCTTCAGCAGCTCCTAAGCTTTGTGACACCATATGCATAATTGCAATTCTATATTTTCGAGTGAACAGATACCCCTGCTTTGCTGCATGCTTTGAAATCACGGTGGCATACATATTCATTTTTTGGTGGATTTTTCTTGTGTTTTGCCTTCATATTTGCACCAAGGGCGTCCATATGATGAAGGCGGTTATGTTCAAATTCTTTGGTCCCTAGAAAACACATCTTCCTCCATTCTCTGCGATCCCCTGCTGCATTCTCCCATAACTCAGAGAAATTCTGCAACGCTTCAGGTTGTCTTTTAGTTTATCTTACATATATATATATATATATATATATATATATATATTCCATTCTTTTAGTTTATCATACATATATATATATTCCATAATTAAATAATGATTTAAATAAAGTAATAACACCATAGCTCAAAGTTTGCTTCCAGAGATTGAGTTGCAAGCATTCATTTGAATGGGTAAATTACAGATGAAAAGATAACTTTATTTCTATATTTAGAAGGGTCATCCAAATTTATTTATATCAAATGGCCTTCCCCCTTTCCTTCTCGGGCTCAGCTGCCAACAGAACATTATCTAAATAGAGACAGTCTTGAAAGAAGAATACTACTTTATCACAATACCTGCATACTAATGTGTGTCTCATTAATAGCCAGATCCTATCACTGCGAAGATCTAATTGATTTCGGTATAGTATGTTGTTTATAAACACATTTAGAAGATCAATAATTACGGGCATTAACTTGTCATGAGGGAATTGTTTAGATGGAACAGTGATTAATCTGCTTAATATTGTAATATGAAATATTAAAGTTCACTTTTTAGGACAAAATTAGTCAAAATATTTATAACCAGGGTGAGCCTCGAACTGCCAACGTTTGTTTAGAAATAAGACATACTAGCCGATTGGGTCATTTTTTTTTTTTTTTTACTGACGTTCACCCCTGACAAAGCATATCGCCACTTATACGTAAGAGACTATTATTTGGGACCATGACTAAGAAAGATTAACAAGATGTTGGTTTAAATTATATCTAAACTTCTGCATATCAGTACAGTCAGTGAAGCAGACAGCAGGAAAGAAAATTCCAAACTAACTGTATGAGGCAAGAAACTATTAGCTTTCTGGAATTTAAGAACTTCAACAATGAAGGGTGTGATTTTGTTGCTAAGCGGGTTTGTCAGGATATGTACGTCGAACGGGACACAAGTGCAATGAGTTCATAAGAACACATTTCATTATAATACTTGTAAAACAGGCAAAAAGATGCAACATTGCAGCGATGAGGCAAAGATTGGAGCTTAGTTGACCAAATGGGTCCTATTAGATTGAAAACTCTTTTTTGGACCGTACCTAAGAAGGAGAAACTAATAATAGTTGCACCAGCCCAGATGTGTCAATAATACTCCATGCCTGGGTGAATGGTGGCCTTGTAGAGGTATGATATACTCTCAGGTGTGAGTAGTCTTCTAACATAATAAAGGGAACACATCTCCTTTGCAGCATCCTTTGCAATGTCCTCAATGAATTTGTTCCAGTTCATAGTGCCCGTGAATGTTAGACTGAGGAGTTTGAAGAACGAATTCTCAGGTAAGGTGCTATTTATCATAGATATCGGTGGTTGGAGAGGCGTCTTGTAATTGTTAAAGCAGAGCAGCTTAGTCTTACCAGCATTAAATGTTACCATCCATTTGTGGGTCATTTTCTAACGTCATGAAGACAAATGGATAGGACGATGATAATAACTACATAAATGACAATAAGCAACTGTTCCTGTTTTCGGCTAGAGTTCTTTCTTTCTTTTTTTTGTCCATATTTTTCTTTTTTTTTTTTTTTTTACAGTTTTCCTATCTTTTTCTTTTCTCTTTCTCTCTTTGTTTTTTCCTCTCTATCTATTCGAATATGGGTCAGCCAATGAATCTAAAAAAAATTGTCTGTTTTTGAATATGTTCCCAGGAGATGGATGAGAATAGGAGGATATTTGAATGTGAGTTTAAAAGCTCCTCCGTTTTTATTTATGAATAACCAATATAAAATATCCTCAGGATTTAATATAAAAATCGATCGTAAATGCAATGTTCTTTTTTATAACGCACACAAATATTTGTCTTATGTAAACATATCAAACAGATTCAATTGCATATTTGCATAGCAAATAATGGGCAATCAACAATCCCCCCACTATTCAACAATCATGAGGTTGCTTGCATGACAACCGAGAATGCTAACATGCTTGCCAATTGGTTTGCCTCAAATTGTACATTGGACCCAGCAAACCACTCCCTCCCCAATTTTCCTTTGCGGACAGAAACCACAATAGATGATCTGAAAATCACCCCTTCTCAAGTGTATGATATCATAAAAAAAACCTAGACACCTAAAAAGCATGTCGACCTGATCTCATCCCAGCTGTACTTTACAAAGAAATTCCCCACTAAAATTGCTCCAATTCTCTCCAAACTCTTCAACAAATGCCTTAACGAATCTTGTTTACCGGACTGCTGGAAAACTGCTTCTATAGTACAAGTTTACAAGTATTCTGGCGAAAGAACAAGCCCATTAAATTATCGCCCCATTAGCCTCCTCCTGCTTTTTGCCAAAATATTGAGTCCATAATCAATCAAGCTCTAGTCCACCACCATCCAATTGCTAAACTTCTGTCCGGTCCAAAATATGGATTTATGCAAGCCCGTTCTACTGCAGATACCCTAACCGTAATCTCTGAACGTATTTACCATACACTGGATTAAACTAGAGAAGGAAAGCCTGTATCCCCAGATATGTCAAAGTTTTTTACAGGGTATGGCACGAGGGACTTCTCAGAAAAATCAGAATTACTGGACGAATACTTAACATAATTAAATTCTTTATAAGTAAGAAAAGAATCCAGATTGTCTTCGATGGACGTATATCTAAACGATAGGATATAAATGCGAATGTACCTCAGGAGTCTGTCCTTGTACCTTTATTATTCCTGATATCCATAGATGACATCCTGATGAAATTGTCTCTGAGATGCGTATATTTGCAGATGACACCATGCTCTATGATAGGCACAAGGGGAAAATTAATGACCACATACTTAAGGCAATGGCAGAAACCCCAGAGAAAGACCGGAAGTCTGTAGTGGAATGGGGAGAAAAATGGATGGTAACGTTCAATGCTGCCATAACTAAGCTTTTTTCCTTTAATAATTACAAGAAACCTTCTCACCCATCAATATTTATAGCTGAAGATACATTACCTGAAAGTACTTCTTCCAGACTCCTCGGGTTAACCTTCACAGAGGACATGATTTTGAACAGATACATCGAGGGCATTGCCACGGCTGCTGCGAGGAAGGTGGGCTCTGTCTACCATGCTAGAAAGTTACTTACACGTGAAAGTATCCTGTACCTCTACAAGGCCACCATTCGCCTATGTATGGAGTATTGTTGTCACATTTGGGGTGGTGAATCTGCTATTCGTATTTCGCTCCTGGACAGGGTTCAAAAGAGAGTCACCAACCTAATAGGTCCTAAAGTGTCAGCTAGGCTTCAGCCTCTGTGCCACCGACGAAATGTTGCATCCTTCTGCCTGTTTTACAAGTATTTTTATGGTGTATTGTCCGATGAATTACAAGCTCTTTTACCCCCTCAACATAAATAGCTAATGCAATTCTCTACCTATATAAAAGCCAGGTACGGCCAACGATGGAGTAATGTTACCACATCTGGGCAGGATCCTGTCTTGACAGAATTCAAAATAGACTTCGTAGCTTAGTGGGGGATGCCCTTTCCTCTTCCCTGCAATCTCTTTCCCACAGAAGAGACGTTGCGAGCCTGTCCCTGCTTTATCGTTATTTTCATGGCAAGTGCTCATCTAAACTTCTAGTCCCCCCCCCTCGCCAAACGTTCACGAAAAACACTTGTCTAGCCAAAACAACTATCAACAATTTCTCCCAACTCTTTATCTGTGCCTAAACCTAAATGTAGATTCCATGAACAAAGCTTCTTTCTTAGAACTACACGCCTACGGAATTCTCTTCCGTTTGTCTGCTTTCCAGCTGACTATAATCTGATTGTCTTTAAGTCCAACGTAAACAAGTTCTTCATGAACCGCCCCCTCAAAGTAACTCAATTTACAAAATTCCCACAACTTATGTTTACTACGCTATGATCACACTGACTAATGCATTTATGTATACCCCTTAACCCTTATCCTCGAGTGGCCTCTGGGCCTTGATAAGTGGCTATTCCTGTATAAGAAAATAAAAAAGCCCCATACAGACTTGACAATCAGCAAAATCCCACCTCTATACAGTAGAGATTCCTAGATGCCAGAAAGCCTTCTACTCTAATAGTTTCTTCCCCAGAACTGCTGGACTTTCGAACTCCCTTCCGGGTTTGTAGTTGGCTGCATTTTGTGGGACTGCAGATGACCTGACAGGCCAATTCAGACTTAAAACTTTTCAATTGCCTGAAGATGCTGTCACTTGTGTGTGAAATTTTTAGCTGCAGGAATTGCTCAATTTCCAACTACGTCTCTCTTAAGTTGGCATAGTTTTATTTTAGTTGCAAGTATTAATTGAAAACGACTGGAAACATTGTCGAGATAAGCAGAGAGCACATACAGCATCTGCTATCCCCAAATGGTCACTCATTACATTACTTATGTTACTGGCCAGGCTCAACCTTGCTTAACTTCGATGTGTCAACTTGATTATGCCATATATATATATATAACATACTGATTATTATTTTTAGGTAGCACATATGTCCTTTGTACTACATATACTTGCTATGGATATAAGTGCTAAATTCTAATTGACATTTTTCTGCAGATTGAAATTTCATCACTTAGTAGAGGCAATACAAGAATACCATTATGAATTAAGACATTTACTTACTGATGACTGATAGGGAGAAAGCAATCTACTCATGTGGATTAAATAAAAGATTTAATCAGGAATTTCATACAAATTCCTGAATTCGACATACAGATTCTCGAGTACAATTGTAACAGAGTCGCTTACGCTGGGTTATCAGCAGACATATGCGAATGACCGAGCCAATATGCGATAGACGTCACAGCAGGGATAAAAAAAGAACACACGTGTTCGAAGAAGTGTGTTCGGAGAAGGAAAAGCATGTGTTTGAGACATGTGAGTCACGTCACAGCAGGCGGGAAAAGTCACACAGCCGGAGAAGAAATGAACTGTTTAAATATTTAAGAAAAAAATGCGTTGTTGGAAATATCAGATATAAAAGCTTTTGTTAAAAACAAAAGAAAACGGCTGACTACAATATGGTTGTGTTCAAGTCCAACGTAAATAAGTTCTTGATGAGCCGTTCTATATAAGTTATCAAATTTACCAAATTTTCATTATTAATGATTACTATATTGTCCAGTGTCTACTGTACACTCTTTAACCCTTATCCTTGAGTGGCCTCTTGGCCTTAAGTGGTGATGCCTATGTAAAAAAAAAAAGTTTCTTTTTTTTCTTCTGTTTCCTTGAGACGGAGTCTACAACGTGTTAAGTCTGTTACAATGTAATGACACTGTTAAAAAAGGTGTACAACGCTACACACTTGAAGAACTCAGAGGCTACATCGGCCGAAATAGTATGATAATATCCTAGATGAGAACAATACTTTGAATTACACATGTAACACATTATCAATCCTCACAATAAATAAATAGATAAATAAATAAATAAATAAAATTGAAGCACATCATACATTTTCTTCGATTATTACTGTCTGTTTCTAGAACCTGTTTCTACTATGTAGGAAATGATTAAAATCAGAAATGGAAATATTGTTGAGTATATTTTATGCTTACATCAAAACAGATTCTCAGATACGAAATGTGAGTCCTTTGTAGCAATATTAGATAGGGTGTGTGAAAATAGTGTTACATTTGGCAAATCATACAAATTTAACGAATATATTTTAACTTGGGCCAATACTATATAGGAAATGAATAAAATCAGAATGGGGAATATTGTTAAGTATATTTTATGCTTACATTATAGCAGATTCTCAGATACGAAATCTGTGCCCTTTGAAGCAATGTATATTTTAAGTAAGACCTTATTAGCTGTCAGTGCACTGCAGCGCATGCTACGAAGCAAGTTGTTTTCAATATAGGCAATCACAACCTCTGAATATTCAACACATGAGATGAAAGTATCATATGAATATTTAATTCAGTCACTGGAGTTGATGACTTCGCAGTTATCAGTCGCCACGCAACCTAAATACTTTGACATAAAACGCTTACACATTAAATATACACGTGTATATTAGGAAATCTAGTAAAGAGAAAAATATGACATCTACGTGATAAGCTTTTGAGTTTAAATTAAGAATTATAGTAAAGATTGTCTGCTCTTTTTGCTGTCCATTTGGTTGGATAATTAGACAAGTGGACAAGCAAGCCGTTCTTACCACGAGGAAAGGGAGGTCTTTCATGTTATCTAAGAGGAAAATAACCAAAACCGGCCATATCTTGCTTGTTAAGGTTGTCCTGTCAGTGGAGCAGAAGTCGTAAGTAAAAAAAGTAGACAATCTTAACTGTGAATAAAAGAAGTTTTATTAGTAGTAGTTTGAAAACGGAAGACAGGTCTCTGGATGTATTATAGTAATTTTATGATTATCTATATATATAAAAGGTAAAGTGTGTGTGTGTGTGTGCGCGCATTTTGTGTATATCCGGTAAAGACTATTGGAGGGGGGCGCTTGAGGTGGTAACTCTTTCTTAGAACCTTTTATATGCTACCTGGATTATAATATCTACGATTTACGAAAGGGGGTGGTGTGTATTTTTTTATTTGAGCGACTTTTACACGATAATTTCGCGATATTTTTTTACTCTCCTCGTGTTTCTTTGTCGTATATAAGCGTAACTGAACCGTAACAAAATAAGCTACGTTCAAAAAAGCAATGAAGTTTGATCAATGCGACTAAAATTGGTCATGTAAGACAATTTCTAGTCATTACGACACTCCACTTTAAATGGGAAGCTGGTTTTCCCAAACATCTTGGAGGAAACAAACAATATATGCAGAAACTGGCTGGCAGCCAAAGTTAAGTGCGTTTCATTCCCTATGGCGTGATGGTTGACCTCATTTAATTTACGCATCTGTCACATCACTTTTTAATCGTTTTACATTTTAATCGTTTTATTTCACACATTTGCAGTTCTCTGCAAGCGTAGCGTGGCGGTAAGTCATCAGCCTATTAACTTCAAGGGTTCGGGTTCGAGCCTACCTACCTACCAAAAATTTTTTGTTTTTACACCTCCAAAAACCGGGGCAACGCCTGGCACTCTCGCTAGTCTGTAATATACACCTCATCTGTTTGTTTGCATGTATGTTTGTATGTCTGCCTAAAACTTTCGACATAGGCAACGGATTTTTACGAGATCGGTATCGTTTTGACGAACAACAAATATCGGAAAATTGGCTAAGAGTATTCCTTCACCCTCAATTGGGCACTTTTCTACAGGGAGGAGTCGTTTTTTCGGCGATATCTTTAAAAGTTATCTCTTCTTTTCGATTGACTAGCCTTAATTTAAACCTTTGTCACTTCCGGTTTGGCGATGAACACAACAGCAAGACGTCATTTCTTTTTTTCACGTTCTCTTCCTCCTTCCCAGTACGGGTTCGAGCCTGCCTGCCTGCCTGCCCACTATCACTTTTTTTTTTTTTTTTTGCTCCTCAACACACACCTTCAAACACCCTGGCAATGCCGGGCCCCCAGGCTAGTAATTTATAAAAAGTAAAATAAATTATTATTTCTATTTACATGATTAATTAATTAAAATCAGATTAAAAGAATAAAAATATAAATAAATAATATTAATCATTTTTATTATGCATCTCTCATGTCTTATGATGCATGAAAGAGCATTGCGCTCTTAGCAATTATAACGTTTTCCTTTCAGTTATTACAATATTATTGGTGATCTACCTCGTGCAACCTCCTATAGGAAAACTGCTCATAAATCTCATTCACCTCGTTTTTTTTACTCTATTATTACTCATACTTAACCTTCAGATTATCTCTTTCTATAATCTCCTGTATGAACTCATTTAATTATCAAACTTCTGTTCACTTCGACCTGCATATAGTTGGACTTTTGCCAAGATTAACCCTACCTGAAGTAATCTTTATACAACATAGGGCCATTCGTTGCATAATAGTTCCCCATTTTGCCTATATTTGAGCTGAGTCTTTCTAAAAGCTTAGATTATCATTTATTATTGATGAAGAAGTTGGCAGTAAGAATAAATGAAATAAAGAAAAAAATACGGAAACGATAATATATGTAAAAAAAAATAATAAAATAAATAAAACACATTTTCTCGCAAACCTGACAGGGTCTGCTTTTAGATTTTGTCCATGAAAATATGTACATATTTTACAATACATACATTAATGTCTGAAAAGGATGAGCAAGTATGTATGCATGTGTTTACACAGAATGACATGCGTGGTCATGGTGCAATTATGTTCATGCGAAGAGAAACAGGGAGAAAAAGAGAATCTTTTCTTGTGAGTCCATTTTTATATTAACCGATTGCAGCGCCCTCGGCCATAAAAAAGGGGAGATAATTGAGTCTGAAACTGTCTCTTGTGAATTAATATAAGTTTATAGAAAAGGTTAGTTAATACTATACTATGAAAGCAACGCTGATTTCTTTTCTTTATAGAACTTAGTTAAAATGGGACGAGTTAGGTTCTATGTGTCAATCACCGTGTTTAATATATACATATTCAACTTTATTTTATTTAAGCAAAAAGATGTATATTTCCAAGTAGGTGTTTTTAAACAAAAACAATCATAAAGTTCATCTGTTGCCTTCTGTATGAAACCGAATCGTTTTTTTTTTCTTGGGTGGAGGAGGGCATAAATAGTCATCCAATTTTGTTCAAAGATTTTGTGTTTACTCTAAGCTAGACTCTCTCACCAAAATACCACATTCACTCTGATCTTAGATGAATTATTCCCAATTTGTTTTAAAACGATTTGTTTTGGCAATTAAATAAATGGATTTTATTTACCAAGCTTTATTATTTGTCTTTTTTCCTTCTCTTATAAGGGAAAGCAGAACTGCCTTTACTCTTTGTTCCAAAGACCAAGCGGAAGTTCCAGGAACAAAGTTTAATTGCTAGAACATCTAATGTGTGAAACGAAGTACCGTGAAGCTGCTTTGCAGCTGACTACAAAATGGCCGTCTTGAAGTCTAATGTAAACAAATACTTGTTGAGCAGTCATCTTAGATAATCAATTTCTCTAAATAAATCTTCTACTCATTCAACCAGTTGTTTTCAAACCTATCAATCTCCATAACATTTATCCTTGAGTGGCTCCTCGACCTTGCTAAACAATGATCTAATAATAAAAAATGATTTAAAGATTTAACAGCTGCTTGGGATTACAATAAAATTTTCTATGATTCATATGCGTCGATTTTTATGGGTCCCTAATTTAATCAGTAATATAAAAACCAAAAGTTTATTGTAGCTTGCTTGCCTTAATTAGCCTTTATCATGTATTTAAGGATAATGAATTCAATCAAATCAAGATATAATTTCAATGATAGTCCAATCGTTATTGAATTATGAAAATAATGCTCTTTATGTAATGGATGCAGATTCATCATCGATGTCGGATATCAAAGACAATAATACAACCAGAGTTAACGAAAAAAAAATTTTTTTCTCCAAAATCAGTTTTATGCATGGACGTAAATAAGACCGTAATTACCTTAATTTTGTTTTTATAGCTTTAAATCATAACCCAGTCTCTCTAACCCTAGCATTAAACATAAGCCAGTCTCCTGCTAAAAGTACATTTACTTATTATTTCTGTTTTTTTTTTTTTTTTAATTCATCAACTAACGAGAAAAAAAAAAACGAAAAATACAAAGAATTAGTCAAACAATGTCAGGAAAATGGATAGAAGATCCACTACGATCCTATAAAAGTTGGTTGCAGGCTTTTAGCGGGCAAGCCACCATGCAAAGCACTGACAAAACTAAGTATAATGGTAGCAACGAGGAACCCGTACTTTAAAGGAACTTACGAATACATTGCTGCGTTCAAATGGATTGTGCTAAAAACATCAGAGCCCTGAAAAAGAATTTAGTAGGAAATAGGATGAAGAACGAACTCAAAAGTAACTTTGAATTTCTTTTGTATCCTTCACGACTAAAGTAGTATATAAGCTCATTGCCTGATCTGTGCTGACATATCGTTAAAAAGAAATTCCAGAGATTGTAAGAACACGATTTTTATTTATTCCTTTATTTATTTTTACAACGTCGGCACACGTTATGATAGCTTTGGAGGAAACGATCTGACATGTCCGGAGCAAGGTCAGGGTTGCTATCTGAGCCGATATAAGGCGATACCCAAAACGACAAAGGAAAGGATTGGTTTAAATGCAGTATAAACATTTAAGGGTATATTCCACAGGGAAATAAAATTTTAATTTTAGACCTATTGAATTGAAATAAGAAAATTGTGCAAATTTGCTTTTTTTTTCATCTTATAATCAACGTTCTGAAAAGATGTAATTGTTTTAAAACGATTGTAATTTAAACGATTAGATAGAGCGAAAACGGTCTTAAAATGATATATAAATAAAGGTATTATGACGAAATCTTATTTTAAAATATTTGAAATCAAAATTAAAAATTCCACAAGAATTTTCTTCTGAACCTTATATATATATACCACCGAGAATCGAAACCAAAATCTTCTTACAATTTACATTTTTCTTTGACGTTAATACCTGAGCTATGAAGACCTGTTTGCTGCAAGGCTAAAAATTAAAACATGAACCAATAGCCATTACGCTACGCATGCATATTCGTAATGCCGCCGTTTGACCTTCACCTGACAAATTCCATTTCTTTAATTTTCACATTTTGTACCGATTTTCCACGGCTGAAATCCAAATATATAGTTTTGCATGGGTTCGAGTACCCTATATATTAAGTTCCATCTCTGTAGACCAAAAACTGACACAGGAGTTTGGTAGGCATTTTTTTAAACATATATATATATACATGCATGCGTACATATATATAGAAAGAGGTTTGTGTTTACTATAACCTTTTTATGTAAATATTATGCAAGTATAAATCATGTATATGCACGAATATAATTATATGTAATAGTTAAATAATGATGATTACCCTACAAGAAAACCGAAAAAAACTAATAGGAAATAAATACATTATCATCATGATTAAAATTAATTCCAGGGACAATATATTACCAAGTTTTATTTCCTTTTTAAATAAATAGAAAAGATTTTTTTAATATGGATATCAATACACAAAAAATATAGGAGTATATGTATGTGTGTGTGTGTATACATATATATATATATATATATATATATATATATATATATATATATATATATATATATATATGAGAAAAAAATTAAAACTGTAAGTTGAACTTTATAATCAAAATTTATTGTTCGACTGAATACTCCAAAAAACAATTTACAAAGTCCTTATTCCGTGGAGTTTCAAAATATGCAATTATTATTCGTCTCATCAGAGGACATAAAGAAATCAGCAAATTATATTTGTAGCAATGCTAGAATGTGCTAGTTAAGGCATTAAGTGACATCGCAATTCATTGTAGTTATAAATTGCCAAATATAAAAAGAAAAAATGAAAACTTGCAGTTTTAATTTTCTTTCTCTTATAATAAGCTCTACGCCTTATTGCGATTAGGGCTTTTTTTAATTCGGTTGGGATTATTTTTTCTATATTAAATACTGTTATTTATATTAGTTTGAGGTTTACCATTGTGTATATCAGGTAAACACTACATCCCTTTGTTTTCATTATATATATATATATATATATATATATATATATATTAGACAGTAGATCTAAATGCAACAAGACTAATACTGCGTAATAATGTTTATAGAATTCAATCGAAAGTACTCAGAGATAAATAGTAAAAAAGAACAAAAAGGACAAAGAACTCATAGAACCCACCAAAATAGAAAACATTGTATAAGGCCTTATGAAATAAAATATAAAACTCCATGTTATTTAGTAACATCTGAATGAATACATGCATAGTTTAGTATAAGTTTTTCCTTATATCAACATTTTGACTACATATGTGCAGATATGTTTCAACTATACCTTTATTCATGCCAGTTCATCAATCACTACGGAGCCTATGATGCTCGTATCACTGTGTTTAGCATTTCAATCGATGTAACCTCTGACCTTCTCCAGTTGTGCCATGTCGAAATCGGGAATCTGTATTGAATCCCAAACAAAACCCTTAAATTATTCCGTAGTGGTACCTTGCTTTCACTCTGTCAATCATGTCAGTAACCGTTTTTTTTTCTTCTTTTTTCCTATTGCAAGAAAACACAAAATTCTTGTCCTTTTCTGAGAACACTTTTATCTGTAAGAATACCTTCGGATGTCCCCTAATAGCATTGGAACGATACAATAACAACAGTTTTAACACGTCTCCCATAAGATTAATACCAGCAGAAACAGCTTTCTTCAGTTAAATAACATCTTTGGTTTTTAGTGAGCAATTTAATTCTTATTTTAATTGTAGACTAGCGGGGGCACCTGGCGTTGCCCGTGTGTTTCGAGGTGTGTGTGGTTTTGGGTAAATGAAAGCAAAAGAATAACCGAAGACTTCTTGCCTGGGTGTTTGTGTCGAGGGGGGGGTAAAAAAAGTTTTGGTAGGTAAGTAGGAAGGATTGAACCCGAAGCCTTGAGGAGAAGCTGGAAAATAAAGTATAAAATAAAAAAAATGTGCGACGTTAACCGCTGGGCCAGCAAGAAATAGTACACACCCTGACGAAGGCCAGAGGAATAGTTGGGCGAAACGTCGTTAAAATTAAAAAAAAAAAAAAAAAAAAAACTATAAAAGATAAGGATAATAGTCCATAAATAAATAAATAAATAAAAATATAAATATAACTCTTCTATTCGCTAGGGGAAGCATTTTTTGAGGACCCTCTCCCCATTCTTCCAGTCTTGCTCTCGAAACAGCTCGAAGTTGTGTTTCTATGCTTTTGAGATTAAGCTTGATAATTTGGATTATTTGGATTATTCTTGAGGTTGAAAATTCAATTCTCGGTGCTGGCGATATTAACAATACAATTGTGAATTATTGAGGACTTCTGATAGGTCATGGATGACGGAACAAGAGCGTTCTACATTCATGGATTAAATAAAGGACTTCTTTCTAAATTCTGTACAGATTCCCGAGTTCGACAGAATGATCTCTGGGTTTTCTGCAACATACACCTGAAGAGGGAGTGAGATTAAATCAAATTATGAGAATAATACTAAACATGAGACAGTAGGCTGAATAACCCAAATAATACATCTCCAAGTTGTTTTGCTCTAATTGGTTAACAGATTAAATTCTTCAAGTACCATAGAATAATCTGAAGAAACCAAATGTATTAATACTTTCTATTCTAACCAAGGGCGTTTTAGTAATAACGCTGGTTAAAAAAAAACGGACTTTTTGAGTTTTTCAATTGTTTTTCCCCCCTGATGGCATTCAGAAAGATCCTGTTTCTCAGATTCTCAATAGAAAACAATTGTTCACAGCCACACTCCACAAAACTCTCCCTAAATCCACAGAAATCAACATGCGAATGTTTGGGGGGGGGGGGCGGAGGAATAATACAAAATTCACCATTCAAGAAAAACACAAAGCCATTTTGTAGTCTGCAGCATTTGACGTCGAAGATACAAAATAAATGAATGATGTTTCCAAAGGGCATAATTCTTTTTATGCTTTTTTTTTTTTAGCAGAAATATGAAAACATTTGATCAGATTTAAGGACTCGATAACTCGCTCCGATCAGCGCTCAACAAACCCTAGCACGTGAATCAATTTCTACTTCAGCATGAATAGAATAGCCGTGTTCCCTTAAGTCATTAATGACCTGACCAAAGATTGAGAATTCCAGTTTCATGTCAAATTAATATAAGGAGATGCATCCTGTTATCAGGAATCAGTTCGACTTCCAGCACCACATTCCCCCAACATTTTTTTAGGTGCACAGATATATAATGATAGCAAATTCTAATGCCAGTAGATTCAAGAAAATTACATTGGAGAGATTGCAAAATATCACTGGAAAAAATATGATCTTTGGTTTTCAAAGTTCAATTAACGCTTACACGTTTTTTATGGAAATCGCTTCAGACGTGACATGAAACCATTTGAGGAAAGAAGCTTTAATATATCGTTTCAAGATCAAAAACTAGATTCCGATTAAGAAACCAGCAAATCTTCCTCTTTCATAAGAAACACCTCTAATGGAATGGGACAACTAAAGGACGAAATAAGGGACGGGACTATCACATCATCGTTTTCCTCTTTTTAATAATACATTGCAAATTGGTAAAATGTGAGGCGGTATTAATGCAAGGGATTTTTATATACAGTGTTTAGATATAAGACACAGCACATACCACAAGAAGAACAGTATATATAAGTTTAACGTTGTACATCTTTTTTTACCGGTGTCGTTACATTTTAATGAATGCAACACGTTGTAGACTCTGCAGCAAGAAACAGAATAAAAGAAAAACACCACGCACTTTTATTTATTTTTTTAACAAATGCCTTTATATCTGATATTTCTAACAACGCATTTACTTCAAAATATTTAAACGGATCATTTCTCCTTTTCCAGCCGCGTGTGACTTTCGTCTCTATTGTGACGTCACTTGCATGTGTTGAATATGTGCTTTTCTGAACATCGGCCATGCCTAGAACACATGCTTCTCATCACGTCTCTAACCCCACTTCTCCAAATACCTAACGCTCTTCCTCCTCAGTCCTCGCCATGTACTTTTATTGTCTCTGCCGCGACGTCATTTGCATATGGCTGCTGCTGTTAAATGAAGTGAAGAAAAGGAAGATAATAATGATGGAGAGTTCATCATTCAAATACCTTGGCTTAACATTAAAAGGTAAAGCTGTTGCTGCAGAAGTTGGCTATTCCATGGGCAGATTTCTTTCCAAGAACCGTCCGTCTGTGGAAACTAATATCACGTGTCTGCTTCCCAACTGGCTATAACATTGATCGTCTTCCAATTTAATATAAAATGTTCCTATTGAGCCGTCCTCTAAAATAATGTATGCCCTACCAAAGCTCCAAAATAACTGATCATGTTGTCTCACCATCTACTCAAGACTAAACCGCTATCCTCGAGTGGTCTCCAGACCTTTATAAATGGTAACCTCACAAATAAAATAAAAATCTACGGCACTAGAAAAATATTCATACCTGATAGTATCGCATATCACTGCAAAGCAACCATTCGTCCATGCATGGAATATTGTAGTCACATATGGGTCGGTGCAGCAAACGCTAGTTCCTCTTAAAGGGTCATAGTCCAAAAAAAAGTGTCACCAATCTAATAGGTCACACACTGTCAACCAAGCACCAATCTCTGTCCCATCTCCACAATCTTACATCCTTGTGTTTGTTTGAAAATACCTTAATGGAATGTTGGTACTAGTGCATATTGTGAACCAGACATATTTTGGCATTCGCTCAGCTTTGACCGGAACATGACGTCAACAGCCGGATTATGCCGAGCGTCACCGATAAAATCATAATAACGCTACATAAAACAAAATAGCAAAATGAATACATGTAAAATGTAGAAAACAAAAAACGACGCACGGTAATTTGGTGTTTCCTTCTTTTTTTTTTATTATTATTGAATAATAACTGTCCAGAAAATGGTCAGAAGAAGCAAATCTAATTTTTGTTCAAGGGGGTGGGGTTCAAATAATTTTAAGGAAATGTTTGAAAAAAAAAGGTTCAAAGAAAATCTTTATTTTTTCGTTTTTATTATAAACTCATTGTAATTCGGCGCACCATGTTGTGATTGGCTAATCAGCTTATTACATGAGACAGTAGCTAAACCTGAGCTGTTAGTTATTATTAAAAAAAAACAACTTAATATCAAAAACAGGTTATAAGAAGCAAAAAACAAATTTTTTGGTGGAAGTCAAATAATTTTAAAGAAATGTTTTAAAAGAAAAAATTCAAAGAAACAATTTTTTTTTTTTTTTTTTTTTTTTTTCAAATATATTTCGACATTTTTCAGGTTTTTTAAAAATCTTTAAAACTGGAAACAATTTTTTTTCCATGTATTATTTTTTAAGTAGTTTATAATAAAACATTTTTTCTATAGAAGGTGAGGTGTGATGGAAAACTGTTATACTTTTCTTTTTTTTCAATTTTTTTAATTGTTTTTCAATTAAGGGGATATAAACATTTTTTTTTTCTACGGCCAGGAAAATTTCTTTAGGAGGATTTTTCTCAAAACTTGTGGGTGGCATCAGACGATGGCAAAGTGGGCTGAGAAGAGGTAGTGGAGATGGAAGAAAGCTCTTCATCAACCGGGTAGCTTTCTGTGATGTGGTTTAATATGGAGACAAAGGGATTACTACCAAATTTTTTTCTTCACATAAACTTGAAAAGATAACTGTCGAGAAGCTCCCGGCTGACTCTGCATTTTTTTGTTGTATTTTTTGGCTTCCTTCCACATTTGCTCCACATGATTCGGAGTAACCTTTGTGTCAGGATTGACGAAATAAATGCTGTGGTTCACCATTAGATGATGAAACTACTCTCCTCCCACTTTGCTGTATACCTTCCAGAAGTCTAGTACAACCGCGGTCCCTGAGAGAATATATTTTATTATTATAGGAAGGAGGGTTTCAGCATTTCAATTTGGTACAGCGACCCCTTGTTTTCGGTGGGTTCGTATTCACCAAAAACCCGGAAGTGGTGTGAGGAGTCTGCTGATATTATGGTTTTGTCGAATGCAGTTGAAGACAGACTCGTCGACTTTTACCGTATGCCCCAGATCTCCTCTCTGCCATAGATTCCTTAGAAAATAACCCTAGCAAATATTTCTCTTAAAAATCTCCCACTCTGTGATGGTGTGTGCAGAGCCCATCCCACATTCTTGTAAGAGTTTATTTTGTAGCCGTCTCGTAGATCCTTAATATGATCGTGATGATGGTCAAAATATCAGCCTAGCTTGGTGGAAGAATGTTCATTTCCATTCGTCAATGTACATCTACATATCCCTCGGTTATCGATCCTCTTCTTGCTATCCTGATATCTGGCCGCATATAGTGCATTTCATTTTGCCTGCAATTAGTCATTTCTTTGGACAAAAGTCAATCCCTGTTTTGAGCGTCTGCAAGTGCTAGTCTAAGACTGAACGATCCATTATGTTAGTACTGCCCAGGATTTCTATCTAACAACTGGTGTTTTTTTCTCTTCTAATATTTATCCAAAAGTCGTCTGCTGGATGTGTGCATGTGTCACCACATTGTAATTCAGTGTGCTGCACTATTATTGGCTGATCGGTGTGTTACCGCAGACAGCAGTTAAACCCAAGCTATTGCTTGTAATAATCTGGCTGTTGACGTTATGTTCAGGCCAAAGCCAAGCAAATGCTGAGATACTCTTACTTCTGGTTCACAATATGCACCGGAATGTGTTCCAGCAAACTCGTAGCAGTAGTGTATCTTCGATGTAAATAGCTCCAACAAGCAGCAAAATCGCATGCATTCACTATAGAGAGTCTCTAATGTTAGAGTTTTCTACTCTGAAAGTTTCTTTCTTTGAACTGCTAGACTTTAGAATTACCCTCCTCTATCCCACTTTCCCGACTCTATTAACATGCAGAAGTTCAAGTGTAATGTAAACAAATACCTCATTACTCAACTCTCTACTTAGGGTTTCCCTGTTTGCATCGACTCTAATTTACAGTAGTCCCTTACGCCTAAGTGGCTATATGTATTGCTTGGAGTGAATATGAGTAAAATTCTCTGTTCCTTGGACATGGTTATGAAAAAAACACTAAAGAGGAAAACAGTAGTTTGAAAAATTCAAATAATACAAATTACACTGGGCAACAATTTTTTATTTTTTGAATACTGTACAGATTTCTAGAACTGATTTAGTGTACTTTTGCACTGCTGAATCAGGAAATGGCATACGTTTCTCTCCATCAGGTTAGTTTTTTGTGCTAAGTTGATTTGATCCAAAAAACATATCTTGTAACAAAATTGATTACATTTTTGTAAACATATATCATCCTAAATAAGTTTTTAAGAGCAAAAAATGTTTTGCCAACAACATAGATTGATTACTTGATAGAAACATTGATTACAGTAAACTGAATAGTGAGTATTAATAAATTAATAAAAGTAAATTCATGTAGATTGCATGTCGCTTTACCATTGTTCAAGCTTCAGGTCTTGAACTTCTGTTTCTTAGAACTCTTAGAATGCTCAGCAGCAAGGAGGTCTCTCTTTAGATTCCAACAGTAGTCATCCATCATGACTGTCCTGGCAACCCTGACACCTGGTCACCATAATCTATGGTCCCCTCTCATCAAACTTTCATGAGGAATACTTGTCTAGCTGAAAACACTTGCAATAAATTCCCCTTCTCTTTATCTGTGCAAAAACGTAAACGTAGATTCCATGAACAAAGTTTCTTTGTTTTGTTAAAACGGCTGTGGAACTGTCTTCCGTTAGCCTGCTTTCCAGCTGACTACAATATGGCCGTCTTCAAGTTCAATGCAAACAAGTTCTTGATGAGCCATCCCACTTAAATTTAACAAATTTACTGAATCTCCACTACTAACGATTACTATGATTCTGATACTGTACGCTCTTAAACCCTTATCCTCGAGTGGCCTCTGGGCCTTTATAAGTGGTGACTCCTATGTAAATAAAAAAACAAAAGTCCTAATGGAATCTCTTCACCCGCTTGTCACTCATTGAACCCAGATTCTCGAGTAACCGGTCCATTTGAGAACAGAAGATAGTGCATCTTAATGCTCATTTTGAAGCCCAGGTTTCTGAAAGCGGTCTCTGTGTAGGTGACAATTTCTGCAGAGGTTTTGTTGCCAAGAAAATCCTTCATTACCAAAACAAATGCCTTCCACGCTTCTAGTTCCACTTAATTCATTGAGCTTTCAAACTCTGGATCTCTGATAAGCTGCCGGATCTGAGGATTCAAAGATGTCAGCCTTCAACTTCTCCATATTCAATCATGGCACAAATAAGTGAAGCAGTCACCATCCTTGTCCAGAGCCTTGGTGAACTGCTTGATTAAGCTGAGCTTGATGTGCAGCGGTGGGACGAGTATTCTCTCTCTGTTCACCAGAGGGTCGTTGATGATGTTCCTTTCTTTGCAAGGCAGCAGCTCCTTCTTCATAGGTTAGTTTTTCTTTGTGTATGTTATGCACCAATTTTTAGAAAATTCTGAGGTTTTATGACTTCAAACTGATTCCTTTTCAACATCATAACCCAGAACTATTGAACCTAAATATGTCTTGTCATTAAAATATTTATTTCCAATGAAAACATGGCATTTTACTTCCACCAAATTCTAAAATGGCCACCACACGCGTATATGTGAACAAATAAGTAAAAAACGATGTGGTCATAGCTCAAAAACTTGACGTTGTTGTGCAAAAAACAATGTGATTTTTGGATTCAGCGCACCAAATTCATCTTAAATCATGAAAAAAAAAACGTAGACAACAAGTTTATTGTTGAACAGTGTCATCAATCCTCAGTTAAAAATCCAGAACATAAACAAATAATATTTTGTCAAATCCAACACTGTTAACTTTGTAGAAAAAAATGTAAGGGAGTCCTGACACCCAAACAATAACTTATAAAGGCCGGACTGAAAATCCGTGGTTCTGTTTAGTTCGATGATCAGCGAGCAAAAGCATCAATGACGATGATCCAGCTCTCAGACTAACAAGACCAGCAATACTCTCAATGTATTATTTATTTTTATTTTTCTTTATTTGCCTCCCCTTATTTCCCCCCTCTAATTGGTATATTTTCCTCTCTCTTTCTCCCCTTCTTTTCTCCCCCTCTCTCGGTGAATCTGGTGCTTCTACTTCTGGTTGTGTCTCGCGATATTTGATAAACGGAAGAAGAAAAAAAAACACAAAAGACTGGCAGAAGAAAAGGAAAACGCCAGAGCGGTGTTAGGCTTTTGAAAACGCCAAAGCGGTGTTGCGACTTTGGAATTACGACCGAGTAGTTTTGCAGTCTCCGCTTTACACCAGAGTGGTGTTGCAACCTTCGAACTAAAGCACCAGAGTGGTTTTGCGAACTTTGATGTGTCAAAAGAAAAAAATCAAGTAAAAAGTATATTCGTTATAAATGTTCTTTATGAACCGCCAGAGGGACTGATTTGGCAGCCCAGCCGAACTATACATTCCCTTCCTTTCCTATTTTTCTTTCTGATAAAATTTATACCGGTTGACCTCGGCCTTTTTTTTTTTTTTTTTGATGTGATTAAATTTCTTTAGAACACTTAGTCTCCGTGCAACGGGATAAAATTCGTTGAACGTGACGATAAAATTCCCGTTACCAACTCATGTTTCCTGTGAACGTTAAGCCAAGAAGTTTGAAAAAAGTACTTTCAGGTAATGTAGATTTAGCCATAGCTATTAGTGGCTGAGAACGTTTCTTGTAATGAAACGAGCTTATTTTTGGCAGCATTGCACGTTACCATCCAGTTTTATCCCTATTCCTCTACAGATTGGAGGTCTTCCTCTAGGGTTTCCACCATTGCCTTGGATATGTGTTCATTTGTTTTCCCATTGTGCTTGTTATAGAACGTGGTGTCGTCAGCAAATATACCCATTTCAGAGACTATTTTATCAGGGAGGTCATTTATGAATATCAGGAATAATAAAGGTCCAAGGATCGACTCCTGAGGTAAACCCACATTTATATCATATTGTTTAGATGTGCAACCATCAAGGACAATCTTTTCTTCTTTTACTTAAGAAGGATTTAATTATGTTAAGTATTTGTCCAGTAATACTATAGGATCTGATTTTCCTGAGAAGACCATCGCGCCATACCTTGTCAAAAGCCTTAGATATATCTAAGACTACTGCCTCCCCTTTCCTGCCTTATCCAGCGCATAGTATATACGTTCAGAGGTTACAGTTAGAATATGTGCAGTTGAACAGGCTTGCCTAAATCCATATTGATAGTCAGACAGAAGTTTAGCAACTGTAAGGTAATGGACTAGAACTTGATTGATTATGGACTCAAATATTTTGGCGAAAATAGGAAGAAGGATAATGAGGCGATAATTTAATGGGTCAGCTCTTTCGCCAGAATTCTTGAAAACTGGTATCACAGCAGCAGTTTTCCAGCAGTCAGGAAAGCATTTGTTAAGGAGATTGGAGAGAACTGGAACAACCTCAGTGGAGAATTTTTTAATAGTACAGCTGGGATGAGATCAGGTCGACATGCTTTTCAGATGTCTAGTTTTTTTATGATATCATACACTTGATTCGGAGTGATTTTCAGATCATCTATTGTGGTTTTTGTCCACAAAGGAAAATTAGGGAGGGAGTGGTTTGCTGGGTCCAATGTAGAGTATTAGACAAACTAATTGGCAAGCATGTTAGCATTCTCGGTTACCGTGCAAGCAACCTCATGATTGTTGGATAGTGGGGGAATTGTCGATTGCCCATTATTTACTACACTGTTGTAGATTTTCCAGAAATCGTGAGTTCCTAATTTCTGCACTTCAATGCGTTTTCTGGTGGTTTTAGTATATTCTGTATTAGCTGTCGCTACTTCTTTCTTACAATTAATTTTAGCTTCTATAAACTTTTGTCTGTTTGTACTAGACTTATGCCAGATAAATTTGTGGTATGCATCTTGCCTCTGAGCAATGGACGCTGTGCCAATAGAAGTAAACAATTGGGAAGAGTGGGGTTTGCTATAGAACTTCCGTGTTGGAACATGTACTTTAATTGTTGCTTTGAACGATTCAATGGTCTCAGTTGTGCACTATTCCACACGAAGAGAAAAAATATTTCCCCTTCGGGCATCTCTGATGTGATATCTAATAGCATCTCAATCAGCCTTATTGTAGTACATTTTTTGAGCAATGGCTCTTCAACTTGGGATTGAGAATTTAGAGTGATGTCTATAATTATCACTGCATGATCAGCATTCCCAAATGGGCAATGGGTATTTGTTACACACTTCTCAGAGAACTGTTGTCAGAAATAGATCCAGAAGGGAGGCTTGCTTGTCCTAACGATCTGGGAGTCTGATCGAGAATATTATTGTCTGTATCAAGGTATGGGGATATAGAAAAGTTATGAATTATGCTACCAGCTGCGTCTATGTAGTTAGAAAAGCCAATTATTGTGATCGCATTAAAGTCATCAAATCCATTAGTGTACAAGACTGGGGTAAGTATTTAGTTTAAACATATATATATATATATATATATATTAGTGTTGGGATGATTTCTAAATTTTTTCTGATTCAAGGAAAATGTTGATTAACGATTCTGATACCAAGTAAAATTCCGATTACAGCTTCCCATGGAATTGTTGTTTTGAAATATACCATTATACAATCGGAAGTTTTTGTGTAGCGAAAAAAATTGGTATAGAAAGAAAAAGTCAGTCATGATTAATTTAACAAATATACAATAGCATCAAATTTCAAGGGGAATAACATGTTTTTTTTATCTTTTGATATTCATTTTTTTGATTTTATTTTCTCTTTATCTTCGATAACTCTTTAAAATTTAACATTTTTTGCAGCTTCAATCGCTAACTGATTTTTATTCTACTTTCTATAATTATTTCTAAATTAAATTAAAAAATAAGTAAATCTTTGATTACATTTTTAGACTTTTATATTCAATCGTCTCAAATTATTCCTATTTATTTATTTGACCTTAAAAATATTTTTAG
This sequence comes from Euprymna scolopes, assembly GCF_053919585.1. Taxonomy (NCBI): domain Eukaryota; kingdom Metazoa; phylum Mollusca; class Cephalopoda; order Sepiida; family Sepiolidae; genus Euprymna; species Euprymna scolopes. The sequence continues at coordinate 53,840,156 of NC_136490.1, read as the reverse complement.
CAATAATAATGTTATTTTTTAAATCTAAATAAATTGGTGTATTTCTATATTTATTTTTATTATATAAATATATACTTATCGTCCTTTAATGTTTATTCTTATTCAATTCTTAATTAACCTTGTGTAATACTGTTTGCTGCACCATATAAGAAAAGGTACATACAAAATTTCAGCTGTTAAGAAGACGTGTGAACGAACTAATGTCCAGGCAAACAAAGATAAACAATGGAATCCCCGGTAATGATAAGGAGAGGTGCGAGCGAACTAATGTCCAGGCAAACGAAAATAAACAATGGGTCCCATGGAAAGGTGACCTAATCTACATCTAAGCAAACGAAAATATACAATGGAATCCCCGGACTTGTAGCGACCTGGATCAATGACGTCAATCGGTCATGGGTCAAACCGAAAACCAGCAAAAAGTACAATAACAAGTTGGCGAAAAAAAGGTTATGAGAGTGAAGAGATATTAATAAAAGAGGAAATAAACAAAAAAGCTGAGGGACACAAATTGACACAGTTTGCGATCACCCCTACTACGAGCCTCTACCGCTGTAATTGTGTATATATCGTAAAATAAACTAAGTCTTTTTTTATAAACAAAGTGTCTCGTATTCATTGATAAATGAAATAAATGTCCATTTTAATCGCTAGATGATCACCAGCTAGACATATATGTAACACAACCAGATCGGGCCAGTAGTTTGCGAAAAAAAGTGGAACATACAGAAAGACTGACAGGCTACGAGAACACACACACACACACACATATATATATATATATATAATGGCGATGTTTAAAAATTAGTTATTTTATCATATAAATATTCAAGTAGATATTGAATTAGCTTGTTTGATTATTTCTCTGTAGGAATGTAGTCATGACAATAAATCTATGTGTTCAGATAAATGGATATTTAATGACTTAATTATCTTTTGGCTTCTGTCAAATAAAGATACTGCATAAATGTAGACGCATATTATGAATGGCCATCAACTCACATCACAGATGTTTGCTGATGCCTTCTCAAAGTTTACTACAGATTTTAAAAAAGGTTTCCCAAAATACATACATTAATAAATGTCTATTTGATAGATGAAAAATGGTTTGATTTCGCATCTCAGACAGAAGCATGTCTAGGCAGACTTAATAACTGTGATACAACCGACATTTTTTTTAAATATGACTATATAAATACTCACAAACACACACGTGTGTATCTATCTATCTATCTATCTATATATATATATATATATATATATATATATATATATATGAATAAAATTTAAAAAAAAATTACAATTAAATTTACCAAAATGATCCAAGATGGTAAAATTAAAGTATATTATAAATATTAAAGAATTAATATTTATAAAGTTATCTCAGCCAGATGTAAAAGCTCGATAAAACCAAATAGGAGATAGAGCTTATAATATTATTGGAATTTTTTTCCTTTTTTCCCTTGTACACATTTTGTGAATTATTCCTTTGGATTATTTTGGACCATCTTCCAATTACGGGATTTCTTTGGATTTTACTTGTGCAAATGGAAATTCAATTAACTTTCTTGAAGTTATATATTTGGGTTTTACTGTCACTGGATTATTTATCTTCCACCAGACTATCCATTCACTTGTAATCACCTTTTTCTTCACCATATTCCCTCTGCTTCACTTTTTTGTTATCAAGTAAGATCTTTTACTTGTTTCATCAAATACTTTTGCATGCAAAATCCGATTCCGCATTTTTTTAATTCCTACCCTCTGATGAGAAGGAAAGTATTTCTTTGAAACCCCGCGGATTAAGGACTATCCACTTATCAAGTGTTTCCTTTTCAGATTAAATATGTTTTGAACTCATTTCAAAGTGTTTTTAACATGTTTTATTAACTGTTTGCTCGTGTATATATATATATATATATATATATATATATATATATATTAATGATGGGATGATTAATCGGAATCGTTAATCGTAATGCGAGTAAATCATGTTAAAAATCAGTGGCTTTTCAACTGATGACTAAAAAAAAGTGGGGGTGGGGCTTATCTTTCGGTAAGCTTTTTTTCATTTTTTTACCGACACTTTTCCATTAGTAAATGAATGAAAAATCTCATTAATAAATGAACAATGTCTTGTAAATATTTATATTTAAAAAAAAAATAAAACGAGCAAATCAAATTATTTAAACAATAAAAGGTTTAATAGAACAAGATATGTACTTCCTATTTTCTGAACAAAGTGCTGTTTCAGAAAATATCTCTAAAACTAAAGTGAAACTGATCACTTGGTATCAGTTCGCAAAACTTTGACAGTCGGTCGGTTTTTTGAAGTATCCAAAAGCCAAAACGTTAGAACTACATATTATGCTGACTGACGATTCCGCTTAAGGTCTTTCGAAAACTACAAAAGAAAACAATCATTTTGCTATCTGTTAAATAAATGCGGTAAGTGAATTTAATTTTTTTTCTTTTAGAAATTTACATTTCCTTAAAATATTCTGCGAATGAAGCGATTAAACATTTCTTTTGGAACTTTTTTGCATAACAAAATCAAAATAAAGTGAACAAATTATTAAAAAGCATAATTCTTCTTGCATATATCACCTTGCCCTATGCAACATGTTAAACCTTGTCAGTACTAAAATGGGTGACCATTTGGGAATTATAGGAGCTGTATGTACTTTCCATTTATCTCAGCATTGTTTCCACTCAGTCTTGCACCTCTCCTTGCCACTGTGTTAATGTAGACATTGGTTACCTCCCTTGCTTCAGTTACATGGTTACCTCCCTTGCTTGTGGTGATATAAATAGGAGTCGGCCATCATGGTTTAGCCAGTTCGTTCGTACAGTTTAGACAGACTACAAGTGTCTTAACAAATGGTAGCAGAGATATCCCTCTGTGTGCGACAAAACGAAAAAAAAAAAAAAAAGAAAAAAAAAATTTTTTTTTTTTGTACAGCTTGTCTGTAGCACTAGACAGATCGGATATCGGATATGGCAACTTCGAACAAACAACCTCCATTGTTGGAGGGGGAGGATGTTTACGAGAACTGGAAACAAGACGTTGAAATGTGGTCGTTGTTCACGGATCTTTCTGAGGAAAAAAAAGGGCCAGCAGTGTTTTTGACGCTACCACCGAATATTAGATAATGTGTCCGTGAATTGCCAACAAGTGACATCGGCGGACGAGATGGCTTGAAGATCTTAATAAAGAAACTGGATGACATATATTTAAAGGATGAACACACGCGCGCTTACATGACTTTTAAGGAATTTTACACTTATAAAAGATCGTCAGGTACCAGTATAAATGACTTTCTTGTTCGTTATGAGTTTTTGTACCAAAGATTAAAAAAATTCCACATTATTCTACCGGAAGGAGTGCAAGCTTTTCTTGTTTTGAACGCGGTTAACATATCGGAAGAGAACGAAAAATTAGCGCGGACAACGTGTTCTGTTTTGACGTATCAAAACATGAAGGAATCGATAAAGAAAGTATTTGGTGACATTTATCGTGATGAAAATGTACCGGCAGTGAAATCACAGCCCGATATCGTCAACTATAATTATTCTAAACCGGGTAACAACAAAAGGCGTTTTCGTCGAGGACAATCTAATCCATGTGACCGAAGTGGAAACGTATTGTTGTGTTACAAATGTCAGTCTCCGAACCATCTAATTAGAGAGTGCCCTAGAAATACGCCCAGGTTTACGGAAGCGACAGAACAAATACACATTACGTTGTTCAGTCAAGAAAATATTTATTTGAACAGTACAAATGAAAAAATTTCAAATCTTGTAAAGGAAACATTTGGAATGGCAGTCTTGGATTCTGCTTGTACTCGCACACTGGCTGGATACTTTAAATGAAAGTGACCTGCAACTAGTGAAGTATACGAACTCAGACCGGAGTTTTTGTTTTGGTGATGGAGTGGCTGTCACAGCAATTAAAGTTGCTAAATTTCCGGTTACACTCGGAGGTATAAGAGTTTATATCGAAGCAGATATTGTGAAAAACGACTTGCCTCTTCTATTAAGTCACAAATCAATGAAGACAGCAGGAATAGTGCTAGATTTCCGGAAAGATATGTGCTGGATTTTTGATAAATGTATTGAACTAAAGACCACAACTTCAGGGCACTATTGTCTCCCCTTAACAAATAAGTTGTTGGATCATAGTGGTACTAAGAACATTGTATTACATGTTCAGAATTTTGGTCAGTGTTCTTTCACAGAAAAAAAAAAAAAGCAGAAAAACTTCATCGACAGTTTGCTCATGCCTCGAAGGAAAAACTTGTTTCCTTGGTTAAAAAAAGTGGCAAATTCAATGACAAGGAATTTATAAAGGCGATTGAGGAGGTTTGTGAAAACTGTCAAATTTGCCTTAGATTTAAAAAAGCTCCACTGCGACCGGTTGTGGGATTGCCTCTTGGCAATAGATTTAATCACACAGTTTGCATGGATTTGAAAGAGTTCATCCACAATGAGGTGTGGATACTACATCTCATTGATGCCGCTACCAGGTATTCAGTGGCAACATTGATCAAAACAAAGAAGAAGGAGGAGATCATCAAAAACATCTTTATGATGTGGATTACCTATTTCGGATCTCCTGTTCGTTTTCTGAGTGATAATGGGGGTGAATTCAACAACGAACACTATAGACAGATGAATGAAAAACTCAACATAGAGACCTGTACTACTGCCGCAGAAAGTCCATTCAGCAACGGTACTGTAGAACGTCATAATTTGATAGTTGCTGAGGCAATGAAAAAAACAATTGACGATGAGAAGTGTGAACCTGAAATTGCCTTGGCATGGGCTATTTGTGCAAAAAATGCCCTCCTCAATTACTCTGGACACAGTCCAAATGAACTTGTATTCGGTTTCAATGTAAATACACCCTCAATTCTGACAGACCAGTTACCTGCTATGAAGTCCTCTACTACAAGTGACATGGTGAGAAAAAATTTAAATGCTCTCCATAGTGCAAGGAGAAACTTTTTGGAAGCTGAGTCCAGTGAGAGAATTAGGAGAGCTCTCAGGTCTAATGTCAGAACTTATGCTGATGAAGATTATGCTACCGGAGACCAAATCTATTATCGGAGGCAGGGTTTTAAAGGATGGCGTGGTCCAGCAAAAGTGTTAGGCAGAGAAGGCCAGTTTGTCTTAATCAGACATGGCGGAGCATTTTATAGGATGCATCCGTGCCAATTGATGAAAGTGAATAAAAACAACGAAAAAAGAACAAAAAAAGCTGAAATGCTGGGAAACACTACAGAAGGGAAGAATGAATACCTTTCAGTTGAGGAGGAGGAGTTGCAGAATCAAGTGGTAGAAAGTGAAGATATAGACAGAGAAGAAGTTGTTGATAGTTCTACCAGTTTAAGAGATAAGACTGAAAAACCTGGCCGAAATAAGACCATAACTTATAAAATAAATGGAAGTGAGGAGTGGAAGAAAGGAAAGGTTATGTCAGTACAGCCTAAATCAACTGGCAAATATAGTCATTGGATCAATATAGAACCTGAGGATGAAAACGAGGATCAAGTTTGTATCAACTGGAATCATATTGATCATTGGAGAGAAGTGCCCCAATATACTGAACAGGAAAATGTAGTCCTGCTCACCGCTGAACAAGAGCAGTCGAAAGCTGTAATGGATGCCAAGCATAAAGAAATAAAAAAATGAACACCTATGAAGTATTTGAATGTGTGCCATACACAGGTCAAAAAACAATATCCACAAGATGGGTGATTACTGAAAAATTCAAGGATAATCAGAAAACAATGAAAGCTCGCCTTGTAGCACGAGGCTATGAAGAAAATAGTAATCTGAAAACGGACTCCCCAACATGTAGCCGTGAAGCTATGCGAATGGTCATGCTAACCGCATCAATAAAGAATTGGATGCTGCAGACCATAGATTTTACCTCAGCCTTTTTGCAAGGTGGTATTTTAGAGAGAGATGTGTACCTGAGGCCACCATCTGATGTTTGTCCTAAATCTCAAGTGTGGAAATTAAAAAGATGCATCTATGGATTGAATGATGCTCCACGGGCATGGTACAAGAGAGTTACTCAGGCTTTGATTAAATTAAAAGGAGTAGCAAGTGCTTATGATAATGCATTGTTTTTGTGGCATGATATTAAAGGAAATTTGACTGGAATTCTTGCTATGCACGTGGATGATTTTGTTTTCTGTGGAAACACAGAGTTTGAAAGGGATGTGATTGCAACATTGAAAGAAAAATTTAAGGTGGGATCTCATGAAAGTGGAACATTCAAATATGTTGGACTGAATGTTAATCAACAGGAAAATGGGATCACTGTAGAACAGGATCTATATGTATCTTCCATATCTCCAATAGAAATAAGCAAAGGGAGGATACTGAGGAAAAATGATGAACTGAATGAAGAAGAAAAGCATGAGTTGAAGAGACTTGCAGGTCAGATGATGTGGGTTTCAACTCAAACACGCCCTGATATAGCTTTTGATGTGTGTAAAATGAGCAACACTGGAAAGCATCCCAAAGTAAAAGCCTTATTTGAGGCGAATAAAACCTTATCAAAATTGAAATCCAAGAAGGGTTCTATAACATTTCCAAAATTGGGAAAGCCCTCAGATTTACACATTTTGTGTTATACTGATGCCTCTTATGCCAGTCTGGAAGATGGATCTTCACAGGGTGGTTTTGTTGTCTTTATTGGAGGAAGTACTGACAAAATGGCCCCCATGTGTTGGGCGTCAAAGAAATTGGACAGAGTGACAAAAAGCCCATTGGCCTCAGAGACTCTTGCTCTGAATGAGGGAGCTGATGCTGGTGTTTTGACTGCGGTTATGATACAAGAGGTATTTCAGTTATCTAAATTGCCAGACGTTCTCTGCAAGACAGATAATGCATCACTTGTGGAGACATTGAATTCCAACAATCTGGTAAGCGATCGACGATTGAGAATAGATGTAGCAAGGCTGAAGGAAATGAAGAGTAGAGGGGAGATACAGATAGAATGGATCAAGGGTTGTGATCAGGTCTCTGATTGTTTGACCAAGGCAGGAGCTTCATCTGAGCTTCTAAGGGACTTGTTAAATCAGAAATAAATTATTCACTTGAGGACAGCAGCAATGTTAATGTAGACATTGGTTACCTCCCTTGCTTCAGTTACATGGTTACCTCCCTTGCTTGTGGTGATATAAATAGGAGTCGGCCATCTTGGTTTAGCCAGTTCGTTCGTACAGTTTAGACAGACTACAAGTGTCTTAACACACTGGACATAAACAGTGCCATTTCAGGAGATGTGTGGTTGTGATTACACAACCCTTTCTTAACAATTATGTGCGCAGCTAGCCTTACAGGGGTGTCCATTGTCTCTTAAGACTGAACAGAGACATTGCAGTATAAATAATGTATAACGGCGAACTGTTTGTTAGCCCCCCCCTCCAAAATGGAATCATCGTTAATATATATATATATATATATATATATAGTAAAATTGGTAATTAGTAAAAACCTGGAGAGTGCTCAATACTATTGCAGAGCAGATATGTGTTTTATTTCTTTATTATTTATTATGTTAGTATTTGGAAAAAGTGTTTTTAAAAAACACTTCTTCCAAATACTAACAACCATTTCTGTAAGGTCTGACGAGGTTGTTGGATCGTAAACATGGTCCAACATCCGAAACATATGTAACCAAAAAGATAAAACGGTAATAAAAAAATAAAACGTGTGTGTGTGTGCGCATAATCGAACATGAGAATATAGTATTTCAAACAGAATCCTCTATTTAATTCATGGGGTATGTGACATGCCCCTTCTGAGATTTTCTCAGATCGCGTGGAAGTCCGCTATGGAAAGGTATGTGTCAGTCCGTACTTGATTGACTACCTTCACAAAAAAAAAGAAAGAGCATCTAAACGGGGGTAACAATTATCCACTCTCTTCTCTGGTTTAAACACGGTCTATAGGTTTGTGTGTTGTATAAAATAAATATCAGACGGATTGGTAAATTTTCTTTTAGCCATCAGCTGATCATCGCTGTAATAGAAAGTAGGTTAGAAAAGTTTTGATATATATTTTTAACATGAAAAAATTATTACTTCAACATATATATGTATTTCTTTTTTTGTTTTATTATAATAAACAGAACCAAAGAACGAATAGGTAATATATAAAAAATTCAAAAGAAAATATTATATAATTTAAGTCCATAAGTCTTATCCTTTTTCCTTGAGCTCCGAATAACGAATCTAAACGGATTCATAACCAAAAAAAAGTACAGATTATTCCCCTTCCATCATTGAATTTTCAATAGTTCTCTTAATGGAATGTTACTCTGGTTGACTCGCTATTTTGTTTATATTGTTTTGTTTTTTCTTTCTTTCATACAACGAATCCCCCCCCCTTTTTTCTCAAGCACCGGCGAAATCTGAGTTTTTCGTAGTTTTAATAGTTCTCTTAAAGATATCCGACATTTCCTTTATAACTGACAAATGAAAAGAGTGAAAGGTGAACCAACCTTCATTTTACGTGGTATTTCTCGCGATGTTCATTTTTATATCTGCTGCTCTCTTAGTCGTGTCGTTTCTTTTGACTCTTGTCTGCAACTGATTAGCGTTCAAATTCTTAACGGCTAGCCTTTTCCTACAGAAACGCCGGAATTTCTGAATTTTAAATATATCAGCGTTTTTCTTCTCGCTACCGTCCTCATCGTCGCCATGGTAACGGCTTGTTTCGCGTTTTGGATTTTTAATCATTGAATTTATTTGTTTCTTTATTAACACGATATTGATATATTCAAATATCGTGACAGGGCAGCTTAATTTTAGGTACGGGCAATTAATGGCTGCTTTGGTAGGCGTGCATGCTATTTAACGCCGGTTAGTCATAATAATTTTTTTAAATTTGCGAGTGCTTTTTTATTGTATTTGAAAAATTATAGTTTAAAGTTAATTTCGCAAAGAAAAAAGTGTGAAATAAAAAATACATGGAATCTCAAATATCTCAAATCTGAAAAATTCTAGATTTCACGTAAAAACTCATTATGACAAAAATCGCGTTTACATTTTTTTGGCAAGAAAAATATAAGTTTTCTGGAATTATTTCCAAGTTAAGTATTAAGTTAAAGTCTTAAGATAATGAATTAATACAATAAATGTACTTAACTGTTGCTAAAAAATGTAATAATTATCCAAAAATGTATCACTGGTAGGAACGAGACTTGTTTATCGTATCAAGAAAAACTCTGGCGGCAAAATACAAATATGTATGGAAGGACAATTTAGACAAATTATGTCTTTATCTAACATTATTCCGGCATGCCGACCGACTTTTTTTTTTTTTTTTTTAGTTGCAGACCCTCCTTCCTTCATTTCAAAATGCATAAAAGTTAATTAAATTCATTAATTATACTACTGACAATTTATTCTTCGAAAAAAAGTTAACACCATTATTTATTAATATTAATACAGAATTGCAATTGGTTAAGAAAACAATTTATAATCATTGAAAAAATTGCATACAAAAAAATACAGACTTACGTTAAAATTTATCATATTGTTTACGTGAAATTTTAAGTTGATAAACACAAACAGGCATGTAGTTGAAAAGAGGATGAGGGTGGGCAAAAGAGACCGGTTTTCTTTTCGACTATGCGCATCCGTACTTACCGACAGGGAACGTTCGTATAATTTTTGCCATCTTTTAATTAAGTTATTTTCTATGTTCTTGTTTTACAATTTAATTTTTTTACTTTATTTTCCAAGATTATCTGAACATTATTTTACGTTGAATATTATATGTTCTTGCGTGTAATGGAAACATTAGAATCTTACATGTAAAAATTACGTTAAAAATGTGAGCGTAAAAAAAGTAGAAATAATTTTTGCAATTATAATTTAGGGGGGGGGGTAAAATATTAAATAAACAATGCTTAATTCAATGATGATATTGGTAGTTCGAGAAATTAATTTTTCTTCGAGTTATATCGAATTCATTAATATGGACTTCAGGGAATTTTTTCGTAATGTTCCTCTAAAAATTATTTTATTTTTATTTTATTGTTACAAATTACGATGCTTTATTTACATAAGAAAAGCAAAAATAAATTCTTGCGTTTTTTATTTACTACTGAAAGCCATAACTTTAGCAAAGGTATTTTTTTTAAAACAAAATAATACATGTTCACTAAGATTCGAATAAAAATAATGAGTTCATTATATTTCGTGATCATTATTTAATAAATACTGAAAATTTCATTAAAATTGGTTAATTTCCTGATTTTTGGTGAATTTTCAAGTAAAGGGAGGGGTCAAAATGTTTATACATGTTGAGCATCGGCATTTATTTTGCCCGTACCTACTTAATTTTTTTTCAACAACCATGACCGGGTAAAGGATTTAAGTAATTCTTATTTGTATACTAATGTATCTGTAACTATCTGTGGTGCAACGGATAAAAATGCTAAGTATAATCAGATCTAAGTGACAGTATTCTGAAGGTAAAAAACTCAATGCTCAGTCTGTTCAGCAGTAATAATACAATTACAAATAATAGTCATGGCCGATAGAGTAAGAGCAACTTATTGCCATAGATGAAATAAAGGGTTCTGTCCAAATTCAAAATTTCTTTACAAATTCCAGCGTTCATTGAGACATGTTTAACAAAAGTTTTATCCACCGAAACATGGTGATAATAACATCCAAAATGAGGACAGTCTTAGCTTCAATCTATGGTCCCCCCTCTCCAAACTTTCACAAAAAAACACTCGTCTAGCCGAAACCACTATCAATAATTTCCCACACTCTTTATCTGTGCCTAAACCTAAATGTAGATTCCATGAACAAAGCTTTCTTTGAACTGCGCGCCTGTGGAATTCTCTTCCGTTTGTCTGCTTTCCAGCTGACTACAATCTGATTGTCTTCAAGTCCAACATAAACAAGTTCTTGATGAACCGTCCTCCCAAGTAATCCAATTTACAAAATTTGCACTACTTATGATTACTACACTATAATCACATTGACTAATGTGTACGCATTGACCCTTATCCTCGAGTGGCTTTCAGGCCTTCATAAGTGATGATTCCTGTGTTAAAAAAAAATTGATTCGATCAGAATTTATTTAAGACACAATACATGTGATTTAGTAATTAATTTTATTATATAATACAAACATATAACCATTACAACCTATTACTATTGCTTGATGCAGCAAGAAAACGTGGTTACATTACTTGTCAAATGTGAACAATGATTTTTCACAAAGCTTAGCAAAAAAAAAAAACCTGTATAATTCTGTTTTTCTCTAGACATACACGTGTACTTCTGCTCTGCTTAACAGAACAACGCCAAACACTGATGTATAAAAATATAATTATATACATTTTCGGTGGCAATGAACGGGTGCAGATTAGTAAGAAATTGACAAAACCGTTTTGGCTGACCCGATTGCCAGTCAGCTTGATTTCAATTTAAAGTTAGTTTTATTTATATATATGTACGCACGATGCCTCCGTTCAGTCTCAAAAGCCAAAGAATACCCCACCCCACAAGGGCAGCTCTGCGTGTAATTGTAAGGTAAGTGTTAGGCAATCGCCAGCCACACCTCTCCTGAATCGGCACTGTAAGTCCAGTGGCAAGGAGAATCCAGGACGACTGGAAACAATGACGAGATAAGCGGAGAGCACATACAGCACCTGGAAGTCGCAAATGGTCACCCATTTAGTACTGACCAGGTTCAACGTTGCTTAACTTTGGTGATCCAGCGGTAACCGATGTGTCAACGTAAATATGTACGCATTTTTATATGTAAAAGCTGATTTTGGGATTTCATTTCCACTGTCCTGAGAAGCTCCCTATATATGATATATAGCTGATGCGTGTGTATAACTATATTATTAGTGTGTGTGTGTGTATATATATATATATATATATATATATATACCCACGTGTCTCTGTTAACTTAGGAGTATTAAACCTGTTGATATGGTATTTGTCTAAGGAGTATTTATAAAAGTACATATAACATTTATGATCGTCTTAACCGTGTTGTGATCTGTGATTGTCTAGTGTTCTCTATTGTAAGGTTGATGGGTGTATACATATATTAAGAGTTTATCGACAGGGTTTAAATAAGAGACGAACATTGTTGTTGGTGGGAAGACTAGCAAAGACACATTCCCCCAATCTTCGTTTTTTTTGCATCCTGAAATCAAAAGTGTTTTCTCTGAGAAGTGAAAACTCCAAAGCCGGAATTATGGATATTTTATTTATTTCGGCTGAGTTCCTTTTCAGATTTGGCACGCTTTGTATAAGACTATCATCTTGCTAAGTCTCCTCCTTCTGATTTCGATGGGCATCACTGTCCAAAACCCCGGAGCACAAAATCCCCGGTCCACTTGCTAACTCGTTCCATCCCAAACTCTTCTCTGTCGTAACTAAAATTCTACGTCTCTCAAAATCTATCTTTTCCATGATGTCATCATTCACGTGACCAAAGAACCCGGTTTGCTTTTTGTAACGTATCTTTGTTTATTATTATCATTAGTTTAAATTCCATCAAGTTAACATTCCTAATTATAAATATCTCAACTTAAAATTTCGCATTGATAACATTTTTCTATCTAAACAATTACAATTATAATAATCGATTACTAGCGGAATCTGTGAATTCCGCAGGGGACTCCTTCATATGCAATATATTGATGTTGGCATTCTGTAGATGTTCAGTTTAAATGGAGACGCTCTGATATTATTGTAACTTTTTTGTTAAACCTGCAAAAGTATTTATCTAAGCTAGCACGAACGCCCGGACAAACCTCGGTCGTAAATATGCTAAAATATGATATTTTAATTCTTGCAAATTTCGTATATATTATTACAGAGTTAATGTTCTATCGATTTTTATATATTAGAAAGTTGCGATTTCAAAAGTAAAAAAATATATATATCCATATGACTTAGGTGCATTATCTTGAATCGAAACCGAAATAAAAACTTATGAAATATATATATATATATATATATATATATATATATATATATATAACTTGAGTTCCTTCAGCCATAATCGAAACCGAAACCAAAACTTATGAAGAATTCTTGATAAAATTATTTATAAAAAAAAATAGATGACTTAAGTGTCATCAGCTATAATCGGAACACAAACTTATGAAGAATTCTTAATAAAATTATTCATGACAAGAAATGGAAGTACATAACAAACGACCCAGATGTAAGTGTGACACAGAAAATAACACGCTATTGTATTAAAATATATCATAATGATCGACTATTTTAGTTTTCGGTGTTTTCCAATAGACTAACAACATAAAAAAGGTAGTATGGCAATGGCAATAAGTGACTTTTAATATTGTATAAGCTGTTCCTTGATTCCCAGTTTGAACAACTGCTCCACGTTGTATAATGGACGAAAAATAGCTGTACAATCATTGTCATTGTTCCAATTTACTTACCTCCCACTAGAGCAGTTAGACACAAGACCGTTTTAATAATGTATGCATTAACCAAAATGAGAAATAGAGCTTACCTCGGATACGTCTATTTTGGGCTGAGCGAAAGAGAGAGTTCCAAGATGGCGTCCATGGGATTTTATTAGCGTTTACCCAATGTAATTATCGTTGAATCACGTCTGCTCTCGCGCGATTATGCAAATATGTCGTTCCCGGCCACTATAAAGGCAGGACACTGGAAAGGAGAGGGAGCGTTCTGCAGATTGTGTGTAGGTGATTCTGGCGAGTAGATTGTGCTTGTTATGACCCACGTGTCTGCAAGAAGCGAGTTTTTGATCCGTCTGTTTTTAGTTGTATTTTTTTTGTTTGTTTTGCCTACTACATTTTTCTTTCAAGCATTTTCGGCCCTACTATGACGAAGGTGTGCCTGCCAGAATCGATGTGTTGGTGGTGCATGGCAAACCGCTGGGGTTTGACTTACTTTTAAGGATCGACGCCATAAAAGCTCTGGGCGGTGTCGTTGTCAACCTTACAGGATCAGTGTGGCTGGGGGACTGGAAAAATATTAAATGCGCAGCCATTTCTATTAATGAACCAGATTTCACCGCCACCTTTGATCATCAAAACCGAACGTGGACCGCATCGTGGAAGTGGTCTGAGGACCACCCCCCTGAAAGACTACACAATCGAGTGTAAGAATACCCAGTGCTGGCAGAAATCGGTGAAGAATACATGCAGGAGCTCCGCATCTGAATAGATAATAGTTGGTTCGTGCCGTACCCAGAGGATAAATTGGGACCTCCCAAAGGCCTAATTCCCCTGATGGCTGTGATGCAGCAGAACAAAGCCAAAGTGCGCCTGGTAATGAACTACCGGGAACTAAATCATTATGTAGACGCGTTTACGGCCAACGCAGATGTTTGTGCGGCTAAGCTGTGCGAATGGAGACAAAAAGGTGCTAACGTGTCTCTACTGGACCTCAGGAGAGCATGCCTACAAGTCAGGGTCCATGAGACACTGTGGCCATACCAGATACTGAAAACTGATGGGAAAAAATATTGCCTGACCCGTCTGGCGTTCAGTTTAAATGTGGCTCCCCTGATCATGAGAGCAATTGTCAGCGAAGTATTGTCTCAGGAAGAAGTTGTAAGCCGCGCAGCATCTGCTTACATCAATGACATTTTTGTCAATGAGGATGTGGTGCCCGCGACCCATGTAAGAGAACACCTAGCGCAGTTCAGGTTGGAGTGCAAGAACCCGGAGCAGTTAAAGGACGGTGCACGAGTGCTGGGACTGGCGGTCTGGATGGAACACAGTGAACTATGGTGGAAGTGAGGAAACGCAATTCCAGAGGCTCCCAGCATTGTTACGTGATGAACAATGTAGTGGACATCCGGGGGTGAGACACACTACCTACTTTGTTAGGAGAAGTTGCCCAACCATGACAAAAACAACCGTTAAAACAGTCATACGGAAATGTGAGGAATGTCAGTCCATTGACCCAGCGCCAGTCAGGTGGAAAAAGGAAAAGCTGGAAGTTAACAAGAATTGGCAAAGAATTGGAATGGATATCACGCATTATGGCACCTTCCATTTTTTTACTCTAACAGACTGTGGTCCATCGCGTTTCTCCATTTGGAGGAAATTGGCAAGACAGGACTCGGCAAGCGTGATCCATCAGTTGGAAACAGTGTTCCTCGAGCGTGGCTCGCCGCATGAAATCCTTTTAGACAATGACACAGCTTTCTGCAGCAATGCATTCCAAGCATTTGCACATAAATGGGGAGTTCACTTGCGATTCCGTTGTGCGTACGCTCCAGCCGGGAATGGCATAGCGGAGCGATGTCACTGTACAGTGAAATGAATAGCGGCTAGAATGCGCTATCCCATACAGGAAGCTGTCTATTGGTATAACATCACACCAAGAGACGACACATCTCCCTTCACTGCTCCTGCCAACAGGATTTATCAATACGAAGTTCGAGTAAAGGAGATCAATCTCGCAACTGCATCCGCAGATCCCAAGGACAGCTCTTACCAGGTTGGAGATCGCGTGTGGGTCAAAAGACTGCAAAATCGATGTAAACGAGGTTCGGTAAGGGTGAGTTGACCAAGCCCTCAATCGATTTTGGTGGACGGTGTGACTTGCCACGTGAAAGATCTGCGCCCTCACCATTGTTGTTACATCGGAGGAAGAGGAAGACCGTACAATGTCTTCTGAACGAGCAGAGAGTATAATGCAGGATGATGGAGAGCCATATAATGCACATACTGAAGAAGCGGAAACCCGTCTTGCCTTTACGAAGGAGTACCCCACAAAGACAGATACTGCCCCCCCTGTCCCTTCCCTGATTGTGAAACACCGCCTATGGAACAGGCTGACGGCAATAACGGTGGTAATGAGGAAGATGACAAGGAGGAAGTGCTGCCTCCGGTTCTTCGAAGAAGTACCCGATAAAGACGACTGCCCTCATGCCCCATTTGTGATCATGAGATCAGGGGGGAGTGTAGCAGAATTAGCAGTAACCAAAATGAGAAATAGAGAGCTTACCTCTAATACGTCTGTTTTGGGCTGAGCGAAAGAGAGAGTTCCAAGATAGCGTCCATGGGCTTTTATTAGCGTTTACCCAATGTAATTATCGTTGAATCACGTCTGCTCTCGCGCGATTATGCAAATATGTCGTTCCTGGCCGCTATAAAGGCAGGACACTGGAAAGAAGAGGGAGCGTTCTGCAGATTGTGTGTAGGTGATTCTAGCAAGTACATTGTGCGTGTTACGACCCACGTGTCTGCGAGAAGCGAGTTTTTGTTCCGTCTGTTTTTAGTTGTATTTGTTTTTGTTTGTTTTGCCTACTACATTTTTGTTTCAATGGAGAATCTAGATCCCAACAAGGAGGACTCTGGAATGGAAAAAAAAACATTTCCTTAATCTAGAAGGACCTCTACTTCACTAACTGAAGTCAAAAACTGAAGTAAAAAAGGCAAAAAGAGGGAATGTGATTTCAAAACGGCTAAAAATATCAAGGAGTCTAATATTGGCTTGGAGAAGTTGGTTCCTTAGATAATGACGTCCTCAGCTTCTTGTGAAAGTTTGGCGAGGGGGGACCATAGATTGAAGCTCAGTCGAACACTTTTTAATTTCAGTTTTGTTGGCTTTTGTTTTTAGCATTGTACATCGATGTACATTTAAATGGGATTCAATTTGTCTACCCTTCCTAACAGTGATAGTGAACCTTGAAAAAGATATCTGATCACTTTAAAGTCAGATATGCAGATAAAAGGTAGAATCGACCATGCTACTCGTTGTACTTCTTTCCATGACGTCATATCTCGTCATATAGTCCTAATTCTAAACTTTTATTTTTTTATGTGGAATGTTTCACTTTTTGCTTACCTTACATGAAAAATACCGTCCATAACCTTATTTTCACACCACTTTCACAAATTACCATCTTGCTACCAATATTTTATTTTTTTTAATAATCCCAAATTAGAAAAATATCCAATTTTAATGAAATTCTGCTTAATGAACAGAATTAACCAACGAAAACAATGAAAAATAAAGCACAATGAATACAAATCAAAAAACCTGATAATCAGAATATAATAAACTGATAAAAATGATTAAACAAAGTAGAAAGATAAAACAAAAGAGTTGACCAAAAAAAAAAAAAATATTAATGTTATAACAATAATGAACAAAAACAATAAGAAGACACCAAATAAAGAGAAATAAAAAAAAATGTCTTCCTGTGGACAATTTTTCCAATAAACATTATCAACTGATTCTCTGTCAAACGTAATCTTAGGTTTATCTCTTCCTCCTTTCCATATCATCAGGGAATGACTAATCTTTTAAAAAAATCTCTTTTTTGACACCTTATCTAAAGTTCTAGTTATGTGAGGAAAGATAAAGTTTTGTCATCATCTGGCAATGGAGATTCTGAAATGACAGGTCATTATCTGATGTAAAAACTCAGCCCAGATTGCATTTATTCTTGTTTGGCGCCAAAAGGAGGAAATGGTGACCAAAACTGATGACCTTATGAATACCGAAACAGATTAGTTAACAAAAATAATAAAACAACAGCAACAACAAAAACGGATCCATTATATGCTATCTCAAAACCTGTCATCTCTTCATATGCAAGACTTCCGGTAATTTTTATGGAGAAGTGATTAAAAAACAGTATATTGTGGTAGGTGCTCTGATGGGTCATTTTCTCTTGTCTTTTTCCTCTTTTTCCGTTTGCTTTTCCTTTGTCTCTCAGTATGCCTGTCTGTTGTATCTCTCTTGTCAGTTTAATTTCCTCCACGCCTTCTTCCATCTGGCTGTATTTCTTGCCCATCTTTCTCGATGACATTATCCCTTTTCTTTTAACTTAGTTTTCTAATAAATGCAAGTAACGGTTATAAGTGTTTAACATTGTATATGATAGATGCTAACCTGACCGGTTCAGCTCATTAGGTTGGCAGTATTTTCAGCGAAAAGTTGGCAGAGATGGCGGAATTTTGTGTTTTTATGTCTATCCTTGTAGCCATGTCACTAGGTTAGTTTAGTTTATTCATTTATTATTTTATTTATTTTTTCAATGGAGAGTAAATAATGCATGTGGATGTGTTATCGGCAGCTCCAGTAACTCTCGCGTCTCCTTTTTTGTCCCTCAGTCCTCATTTCCAATGAATGATTTTTCTGACAAAGGGTGAAGAAAAAGCTGCTTTCCAGGTCGGTAGTACTTTGTAAAGAGTAGCCTGAGGTGTCGGAAAATTTCTGTTTCTATATCTATCCTTGTGGTCATGTCACGAGTAAGGGTGCTGGAGGTAAACGTTTTATCTGGGCTGCTGTTATCCGCCCGATAGTCAGGGACCCGAACCTTGGATTAATCACTAAGGAGGCTGTCCTATCAGCAGGTGCAAAGTACTGGAGCTACTGTATTGCCATTTGGTGAATGGATTCTGGACCATGCAGTAGCTTCTGGTGGGGCCTCTCGATGCAATATTAGTGTGTAATTGTTACGGCTTTACCTTATCATGTTCTACAAAAAAAAACCTTCGTTTCTTTTTCTCTCTTAGTTTCCCCTCTCTGTCCTGCTCTAAGCAAATCTGACGACCTAGTCCACAAATTTCCAAATTCCATCATAACAAGTTTCAAGAAAAAATACACGATTAAACCCGGTTCTCCAACTTCCAATGTAGACCCCTACTACCATGTCTCCTTCTCCAACATCAAGGGTCTACACTCTAACCTTCCAGAGGTTGAAACCCAATTACAGGAGACAAAACCAGACCTTTTATTTTTAAGCAAAACTGGCATTGGACAGGCTATTTCCCTAGAAGAGTTCGCAATTAAAGGATACTCTAACTTAACTTCTAAATCTGACCCCCAAGATCGCCATGGGCATGGAATATGTGCCTATATAAAAGATGGCTTTCCATGTGGTAGGGACATCTCCAGAGAAGATCCTAACTTACCCTATATGTGCTTCCGGGTTGCATTAGCTCACACTACTGCATTTATATTTACTCTCTATCGCCCCACAACTGTGGAGTTACTATCTTTAAAAGCATATCTGAGAAAATTGACCAAGTCCTTTCTGCTTATCCTTCAGCTAACATTCACGTATATGGAGACTTCAATGTTCACAACATCGAATGGTTGACCCACTCAAACAAGACCGATGATGAGGGGAGGTTCTGTCATGATTTCTCCATTGCTTATGACCTCATTCAAATTGTTCACGAACCTACCCATGTGCCCAGCAATGACGGCCAGTATGCGAGTCTACTAGACCTTTTCTCACAACTTGCCCTGAACTATGTTCAGTTTCTGTTCTGTCTCCCCTTGTTGTATCAATTAAGATAAAAATGAAATGTAATAAGTCCCCAAATGTACCTCTTCATCATACAGTATATCAATGCAGTAAGGCTGACTGGGATAGCTTCCGTACATTTATATCGGATCTACCTCTGCGTTCCATGTTTAAAAAGGATGTGTCCTCTATAGTATCAGACCTGACGGAATGGTTAATTGTAAGTATAGACCGTTTCATACCCTCGAAAAAGTTCCAGCAAAAACCTAACAGCCAGCCATGGTTCTCTCCAGAATGTGCTGCTGCCATTGCGCACAGAAATCATTTTTTTCCACTGCTTCCAACTTAATAGATGTATGGAAACTAAAGCTGCTTTCAGGACTGCCAGCAACCATCGTAAGAAAGTAATAAAAAATGCAAGAGAGTTGTATGCTCAGTCCGTCACGTCCAAAGTAGCTAAGCAGCGGCTTGGTTCCCACCAGTTTTGGCAAATAGCAAATAGAATCCTGAACAGAAGCGTGTGCTCTATCCCAACTATCATCAATGGACCTGAGGTAATCTCGTGAGCATCAGACAAAGCCAAACTCCTTGCCAAGAACTATGCAGCTAATTCTACCCTTTGCGACCAAGGCCGCCAACCTCCAATATTTCCTCTTGTATCAGAAAACATGCTATGTGATATACATATATCGGTACGTTATGTTGCTAAGCTAATCAAAAACCTTGATTCCAGTAAAGCAACCGGCCCTGACGGTATTCCAATTATAGTACTCAAAAAACTTCAACCAGAACTAGCGCCCATACTTACAAAACTGTTTAAACGTTGTCTTAAGGAGAATAGCTTCCCATCACCCTGGAAAATCTCATCAGTATGCCCTGTATTTAAGAATTCAGGTGATCGCTCATCCCCCTCTCAGTACAGGCCAATAAGTCTCCTGTGCGTCATGAGTAAGTTGCTGGAATTTGTGTTAAATACAGAAGTAATCAACCATCTCAACAAAAATAACCTTAGTGACACTCAATATGGTTTCCGTTCTGCTAGATCTACAGCAGATGTGCTTACAGTTATATCTCATAGGATTAGCAAATTTCTCGACAGAGGCAACCTTTCTAGAGCAATTGCTCTTGACATATCTAAGGCCTTTGATAGGGTATGGCATAATGGTTTACTTCACACGATCTCTAGCTATGGTATAGATTGATATGTCTTCTCAATTATTAAATCATTTCTTTCTGATAGGTTCATAAGTGTAGTAGTTGTTGATGGGCAAAAATCAGAAGCTCACAGTATTAATGCTGAAGTCCCTCAGGGGTTCATCCTGGGCCCAACTCTTTTCCTGATCTACATTAATGATCTTCCAAATCACATCCTTACATCATGTTTAAAAAGGATGTATCTTCTATAGTATCAGACCTTACCGAATGGTTAACTGTAGGCATAGACCGATTCATACCATCCAACAAAAATCCAAAAAAAACCTAACAGCCAGCCATGGTTTTCCCCAGAATGTGCTGCTGCCATTGCGCACAGAAATCACTTTTTCCATAGCTACCAACGTAATAGATGTACTGAGACTAAAGCTGCCTTCAGAACTGCCAGCAACCACTGTAAAAGAGTAAGAAAAAATTCAAGCGAGCTATATGCTCAGTCCGTCAAATCAAAAGTAGCTGAGCAGCAGCTTGGTTCTCACCAGTTTTGGCAAATAGCAATAGCAAACAGGATCCTGAACAGAAGTGTGTGTTCCAACCATCATCAATGGACCTGAGGTCATCTCATCAGCATCAGACAAGGCCAAACTATTCACCAAGAACTTTGCAGCTAACTCTACCCTCTGCAACGAAGGGCTTCAACTCGTATTTCCTCCTACAACAGACAACACCCTATCCAATATACAAATATCTGTGCACGAGGTTGCCAAACTAATCAAAAACCTTGATTCCAGTAAAGCAACTGGCCCAGACGGCATTCCAATTATAGTGTTGAAAAAGCTTCGACCAGAACTTGCCCCCATACTTACAATACTGTTTAAACGTTGCCTTAAGACTAGTGCTTTCCAACACCCTGGAAAACCTCATCAGTATTCAGTATATTTAAGAACTCAGGTGATAAATCATCTCCCTCTCAGTACAGACCAATAAGTCTCTTGTGTGTCATGAGTAAGTTACTGGAATCCATATTAAATAAAGAAGTAGTCAACTACCTCAGCAGAAATAACCTCCTTAGTGACATGCAATATGGTTTCCGTTCTGCTAGATCTACAGCTGATGGGCTAAAAGTTATATCCCATAGGATTAGTGAATCTCTTGACAAAGGCTTCCTTTCTAGGGCAATTTCTCTTGACATATCAAAGGTCTTCGATAAGGTTTGGCATAAGGGCCTACCTCACAAGATTTCCAGCTACGGTATAACTGGAAATGTTTTCTCAATAATTAAGTCATTTCTCTCTGATAGGTTCATAAGATTAGTGGTTGATGAGCAGAAATCTGAGGCCCACAGTATTAATGCTGGAGTCCCTCATGGGTCCATCCTGGTCCCAACTCTTTTCCTGATCTACATCAATGATCTCCCAAAACACATACTAAATTCATTCGTTGACATCTATGCTGATGACACGACCATCTAAAGCAACACATCAAAGGTCGTAAATAATAAAGTTCTCTCTGATTCCCTCTCCTCTGATCTTGAGCACGTCGTTCAGTGGGGGAAGAGATGGCTGGTTACTTTTAATGCATCTAAAACCAAGCTCCTAACTTTACATCATCAACGCTCTGTTCCTCATCTAGCATCAATTGAAATGGATGGCTCCTGTCTTGGGGAGGCTTCATGTTGCAAATTACGACTAATTTAAACAATTAAAATGAATTTTATTGCAAGCATAACTCAATCCCTACACCGATAAATATTTTAAAATATCTTTCGTGTGATTACAATAGATACAAAGAATGCTTTGGAGACACAAACGTTGATTACCCAAGCTTTAGTATAATAATAGATGTGCTTGCTCTACTATGACTGTACTATGCAAATAGATGAATAAAGCTACAGCTATGTTTGTTCTGTGACATTATCGAAATCTATCTATGTAATACTTATTATGGGTTAGTTTTTGACCTTGATCGATTATTATTTTTTTTATTTAGTTTCTTGCATCAAGTGGCTTCATGTCTTGTCTGGAGTGATTTCCATAAAATAAGAAACAAACAAATATATTTGGTGCTTCTATAAAATTTGAACTGAACTAAATCGACTTGTCGAACTAAACCTACAACTTAGAGTTTATTTAAGGTTTTATAAGAATTAGAACTAAAGAAGTATTCAATTCAAATTCTGTAGAAGTATCAAATATTTATATAGCGGAGAACATTTTTTAATTCTATTTAAATTTGTTAAATCCAAATCATAAGGAGTCTATAATCGGTTTAATGGGCAACGTAGCATACTATGGAATTGGCTATGCCAAGTTCAAATGTGTTGTCTTAAATGCATAAAATTTTGAAAGGCATAAACACAGAATTCCCCATTAACTATTGGTAAAATAGCAACTTGTGTTCTGTTAAACATATACACTTAACTGAACATCTGATATGTGTTGCCTCTTTTGTCCCTCAGTTTTACATTGATTTGATCCAGGATCTGAACACTCAAATCAATTGTACTTCATTTTCTGACAATTTCATGTTGAAGTCTTTCGACCGTTAATTGTTTAGATTTTGTCGGTTGCTTCCTAAATCCCAGAACAATCTGTTCTTGAAGAATTCAGTTTGGAGGATTATCATAGAAATTACAAGCTTCCATCAAATGGTCCCAGAACTGTAATAAATGTATCAGCACGTAATTCTCATAAGGGACGCCCATGGCCAAAGATTTGGACCATTTAATTTCTTGGAATATAAAGTAGCATTTATGTGTAAATGTATATATATTTATATATAATTTCATAATTTTTGTGGGGGTACAAAACTTATATAATGTAAGTATAAAGAGAAGACATGATTAAAAATATAGAAAAAAATAAGAGGCTCAGCGGTTCCGTTCTCATTTTCCTAAAACTGGATTGACGGATTTTTATTTGTAAAATTTAGAGAAACCCACAAAGAAAAACATGCATAAAAAATGGGGGAAACATTATATATCTAAAATAAAGCTACGTTTTATCTATGTACAATCATAAAATCTCATGGAGGCTAATCACGTTCAAACCTAAGAAACATTGCTTTTGTTTACCAAGAGAAGGTCTCTTCAAACGAAGGTGAACGGTCGGCAAAATCCTCAGATGGAAGTCTGAATGAGCACAACTCAAAATGGTAAACGAGTCCATGCTGAAGCTCATAGCAGAAGCCGGGGTTTTAAACAAATTATAAGCCATTTGAAGAGCCGGATGTGTTACTAAGAACGTCCGTTGGTAGGTAGGTACCATTCTTGATTTTACCAAGTGTGTGTTGTGGAATTCTACTATCCAGTCTTAACATCGTTCGACCCACGTAGTCGGCACTTCCACTGTATTTAACCTTCTTAGCCTTTTGGTCAAGATCAAAGTGTAGTATCTGTTCTTCAGATGCTGCAAGCTATGACTAGCTATGACTAGCAAAGACCAGATGTGGGGGCAACCCCACATGTCTGACCTTTAACCAGCTCCCATTTCCCACCTCTCGGGAGCTGGTCCCCTTTTCCCCTTCCCCCTCCCTTCACTCCTCACATTAAAAATCGGCCTTGTGCCTAATTTGCTCGGTGGGGGAGCAAATAAATACCATCTGTTCTTCAGATGCTGCACTTTCATTTCTTGTTCTCTTTCGGTGGAGGAGAAATCCTTCACGACTGAGACAATTTTTATTTTTGTACCTTTTCTACACGTTAAAAAACGACCCTGGTGTCTAACTCTGTCCCGTGGGGAGGCATAGTAAATAGGTACATTATTGTTATGGTGGGAGTTAGAACGTCTTTTCAATATGTCATTAACGATTTTGCTGAAAACACAACGCATATGTTGGAAGCAAAATAGAATCTTTCTCCTGTTGAGTTGATTTGGTTGGCGAATTTTTCACTTAATGACTCTAACCAGGGTAAACAAATATAAATTGGACATTTAACCACTGTATTATCTTTTATTTGGGGAAATCATTTAATTTCCTTTCATTGACTGACCTAATCATACCTGTTATTGGATTAAGTATTCGTGAACGTTTTCAATTCTTCATCCAGTTTCGTGGGGCAAAACGAATTCTAGCATGTATAAAATCCTGTAAACATTGTACATAAAGGAACGCTTAAATAGAGTTATATTCTCCTTCATAAGTGGGTGCATTTTATTCAGTAAGAAAATTTTTTTAAATATGCCGTTTACAAATTGAAAGGGGATTAAAAATTTTATGGGTCTACCGTGGTTAGTCATTAAGTGAAAAATTCGCCAACCAACCCAACTGAACAGGAGAAAGATTCTATTTCCAGGACTGAGCTTATGGATACCCACCTTTGCTTATACATTACATCCTTAAAACTAAATTCAACAGATGTAATATCTAATTTCATCAACTCAATAAATAGCATATGGATTTATGAATAAGAGGTTGTGATGATTGGTTGTGATATAAAAAAATCGGTACAAAAAGTGTTTATCTGTAGAGCACAACTGAACCTTATACTTGACTTTTGCATTCAAGTGAAGCCATAATTTGCAGATAATTTTATCGAATCGGCAGTAGATTCTCTACAGTGCAATATGGACTACAATGAATTGTAGATTAAATCACTGCAGGGAGGCATGTGAAGCTTCCTTCATATACACTGCAGGGAGGCAGGAAGGAGATCCTGAACTGGAACAGGCAATTAATCGATTTGATTAAAAATAAGTGATTTCACCGATTTCAATAACAATAAAAGTATAGGAGGGTAGAACATTCGTTCCTCCTCATTCGTTCATCCTTATTCAATCCCAGACAACGTCGAGTCTCCCTGCTAGTGTCTATATATTTTTATGTGCATGATTGACTACTCAACTAATACACTGATATATATTTTCAAACACAGTTGCAAAAGGGGAGAATGTAAGAAATATTGAGTTTAATTTAGTTTTATGCAAAAAGAGTGTGAGCCTTGCATAAATATTCACACACATCTTGTTTTTTTGTGAAATATTAACAATAGATGCCATATATCAAACAATTAATACTCAACACATTTCAGATTGTTTGGGGTAAGTTAATGAGTATTTAGAGGGCACATGGGAATTATGTCTCATTTGTAAATTCAATTATTTCAAGTTTGCATTAACTTAAATAAATTTCTTAATGTACCGTTAAACATTTACATGTAGACACCCAGGATCCCAACACGTTGTAGCAGAATACACCGCAAGGAACATGGGACAAGTAATAACTCGACTCCTTTTTTTGTAACAATATTTCTGGGTAGTTTCCCCGAATAAAACGTGATCATGCTCCTTCTCTCTGACCTCTGTCCTCTAAACCTTTTCCTTTTCCCTACTGTGGCGTACGAGGTGCTTTAAATAAATTTCCAAACGTGTTTTTTTTTTGTACAAACCTTTACAATTATTGTAGACGCTTGAAAATTTAGTATTTTATTTCTATACATCTTATGAGAAAACTGATCAATTTGTATGATTTTCAGTTCAATGAAGAGCTACTGCAAAAATTTAACATGATTGCCACAGGTAGTGAATTTCAAAAATGCAATTTGGACATGAGAACACTTTGGAAGAACGATGTGTAATAAAATTCTATTTCAAACTTTGCCAGAGACGTATGAAATGCTCCATCTTTTTTTGGACCATCTTGCATGAATCGAGGATCAGTTCTTGAGTGGTATAAGAGATTCAAGAAAGGCAGGGTATCTGTGAGGGATGAGAAGAGGTGTGGAAGGATTAAGGAAGACAGGACACCAGAGTTGATTGGCCAAATAAAGAATTACATGGAAAAGGATCGTCGTGTGTCTATAGAGACAGTAAATGCACAAATTGATGTTAGTGTGGAGACTGTACACACAATTATTCACGAGAAACTGAAGACGCAGAAGATTTATATGATGTTTGTCCCAAGAATGCTCTGGGATGATCAGAAAGAAAGACGTTGTCGTGACAGCAGAGAGATGATAGAGTTGATTAATTCAGATCCTGCAGATCTTGATGTTCTGCTGACCTGCGATGATAGCTGGATTGGAAACCAAGAGACAGAGAAATTGGTTGCTGCATAAAAGTATAAGAAAAATGAAATTGGATGCAACCTACAGCTGTAAGTAAAGAGAAGAAAAATTGATGAAGAGAAATTGGTAGGAACAGGCGTAAGAAAATATATTAGTTGCAACATACAGGTGTATAAAAAGGGAAATGGGATGCAAAATACAGGTGGAAGAAAATGGATATTGGTTGCAAAATACAGGTGCATTAAAAAAGAAAATTGGATGCAATATACAATTGTAAGAAAATGGATATTAGTTGGAACACAAAGGGGTATAAAAATTGATATTGGTAGCCATGTACAAGTGTAAAAAATGGATATTAGTGCCAGCATTGAGGTATATAAAAAAGGGAAATTGGGTGCAACATACAGGCATAAACATCGATGTTTGTTGAAACATACAGATGTATTTAAAGTGAAATTGGATGCAATATCCAGGCGCAAGAAAGCGGAAATTGGTAGCAACGTAGGGGTGTAAGAAAATGGATGTTGGTTGCAACATATAGGTGTATTAAAAGGGAAATAAGTAGCAATTGATTGCTATGTACAAGTATAAATCCTGGCAAAGCGGAGAAGTTCTCACTATTAGAGTTTAAACTATTTTTTTTTTTAAATAACAAAGTAGCCAGTTCTTCCATTTTATAAGCTTAAAAGTTATTTAAAAATATCGACATTTCACAGTTAAGCATTCACCGAATCTCTGTATGTTGTGAACCTGCAGACCACCAAAACACAAAGTAACCAGTTGCTACTTCTCATTCCATAAGGCCAGACTAAAACACTCATGTTTTATTCATTCGTAAGCAAATTAATTAAAGAAAATAAATCCACAGAAATATGTGTAACCCAATACGTGTTATGTCAATGTGTTTGAATAATGCATATTAATAAGTGTTAAAGTCTGTACGTTTTTCTTGAAGCCATGCCCGCGTTGTTCACCGGATCACGACCAAATTTGACTAATCTAATAGGGTTACTGTTGTGTTGTTTTACATAATATAAATATATTTAGACGAAATGTAAACTTTGATAATAATTGTTTTATGAGATAGTATCAAAATAATAAGACATTTATTAGAATCACAAGTAATTAACCATTTTTCTCATTAGGAAATGCGACGTTCCTTGTCTTGACATCTTTCATTTTCTGTTCAACACCGGAATTTATCCTCCACTCTATGATAAAGACCAACGTGTATTATTTGTATTTATTTAAAACAGAGCAAGTAAAATTATAACATGTAAGGAAAATTGTGGTGTGCATGGGTGTCATTCGCTTAAGAAAGAAAGAAAGAGGAAAAGTCTTAAACTCGAAACCTGACCGATACGAGACAAAAACATGTTTTATGCAAATTGAGACGCGGTCGGGTTTGACAATATAAAAAGCCAGCATTTCCTCAATTGGGAAGGATTTCTTTTTTGTCGGCTTAACGTCAGCACGGTGTACTTTGCGATCTGGAGCCAGTTAAAGAAAGCTTGTTCGCGATAACGTCGAAAAGGGAGCAGAACGGATTTTTGATACGTGCGCTTCGATGCGGCGAACTTGGTGATCTGAAAATCGTTCTTCTTTTTCTTTAACCCAAACATTCAACGATTAGATAATGTTTACATATATTTACAGATTGTAAGATTTATTATATTTGCATTTGTTATCATCTCTTTACGTGCTTTCGACATGACCGTCACTTTATTGGGAAGAATTATGTATGTTTTTTTTATCAATTATGTCAGTGTCGTCATTTATGCTGGTTGCGTTGTTATGAGGGGAAATATTTCTAGTGTTAGTGTGTTGTTTATTGGGAAGGTTTTATATTTAGTGTTTTGGGTGACATCTTGACTGTATATGAAAGCTTTTTAAGTGTTCTCGATATAGGTTACTTCACTGCGCTTATAAGCCGGGCTGCAAAATATGAGAGTTCTAAGAAACGAGCATATGATGATTCCGGATTTTATTCTATTGTTGTAGAAATGTATCTATTTTATTCGTTAGTTTTCTATAGACTGAGAATTTTAGGCCGTTTGAGGCTTTGTGCAGAGTGATATCAAGAAAGTTGAACATATGATTCGAAAGTGAAGGAAATAACGTGTTCAATTTTATTTCGTTTGTTTACTGTGTCCAAGAGACTAATATGCTGCGACTATATAATAGTGTATCGTTAATATACTTAAGGTAGTGGGAGTTTGGGAGTTAGGATGGATTTGAAGGACCGTTCTTTAAAAATTTAGCGAAAAGACAGACAAGGGCCCTGCTGAGAGGGGAGTCAATGGTTACACCAAATCTTTGTTTGTATAAATATATTTTTAAAAGTAAAGTGGCTTTTTTTTAGCATAATTTAATAATTTGGATGGTATAGAGAGGAGCTTACTTTTTGAACTTAAGATAACTTTTGAGGAATCTAAGACATATATATAACACAGCTACATGGTAAGCAGCTGATGATCCCCGTTTTCTATTTACAAAATTTTAGTTGAGGGTTTCTCTTTCCATCCTTATGTAGTTAAATTTTGTTTTAAACTCGAGGACTTTTGCGAAATCGGCTTATGCAAGTGTTAAGTCTATTTCTATTTAACAATTTTAGTTAATGCCTTTTTTCATCCTTATATAAATGAATTCTCTTTTGTCATTATCAACTTGTTAGAAAGTAGATTATGCATTGTTTTTTATTTTTGCATTTTTTATTCAAAGCTTTTTTAGACTATATATATATATATATATATATATATATATATGTATATTAGTTATTAGACGATTCCAATATTTTCCCCGATTCCATCCTAAATTACCGATTCAGATTCTTTATAAATCTCTTAATATTTAACTATTAACTAATTTTCACGATTACCATAAAAACACATTTTAAATGTGCATATTTTTTCTCAAACGTAAAAATACACTTGTGGAAGGGATGATCTATCAATTTTAGTTTTACTGGTAGTTTAAAAATCAATAAATATTGATTATTTTAATATTACTACCAGCAGTGAAGGATTTTATTTAAAACAAAATCAAATAAAAAATCACAATTTAAGGAATCATTTTTGGTATTGGAAAAAAGGTGCAAAATTTCCGGATTACGATACCGATTCTGATACCCCCAAAGTTCCGCTTTTAATGATTCCTGATTCCAATTAATTCACTCAGTAGAACATTCTTACACCAATTTCATGTCTCGTTATGAAAATAAAATCCGAAATATAACAAAAAACTTTAATCTTTATTTGAATTTGATTCTACAAATTTCTAAGATTTAAGTTTAAGGGATTTTAAGAAGAAATTAAAATTCAGGAAGTCTTCCTTAATTAATGTCTAGTCAATACAGACCGAATTCAATGCGGAAATATTTAAATTTCGAAACGAGAGTTTGTACTCACGTTATGCCTTCTCTTAAAAACCATGGAAAATGCTCCAGAAACACTGAAGTTTGAAGCATATTTTTTAATTGATGTCTAATATCTATCGTATTTTTTTTTAAATTGGTGGTATCTAATTTTTTATGCATTTTGCATAAAACAAAAAATAATACAGCCCACATTACCACATCTTACACATAGCAGTTGTGTTTCCAAATTTATAATGATCGTTTCATTTGTTTAGGAGTAAATGTTGTAGGTACAAATATCTAATCATATAAACATACCTAACTTTATATAAATACAGATTTATTAGGCAGATTTCTAAAACGCAATTACATTCGAGTGACCACAGAATTTGTATGAGCCATTTAACTTATATTCTAAACCCTCGGCTAGAGTAACAAGTACTTCTCCATTTTGCGCAATTATTTAGTCCCCTTGAAGGAACAATGTAAAAAGGCAAGCCCAAACTCTGGTCACTTTCCAAATACATTTAGTGTTAAATGCAAGGCGGACAGCACAGCGTACTTTGCTAAAGTAAACAAATCTATTTATCATAGATGACACTGTGAGCGATTTGGTTACTTAGGATGACAAACACGTCTGAGCATTGTGTATCAGAGGATTTGATTGTCTCTCTAGGAAGCAGGAGAATCACCTACTCGCTCGAAAGTCGTACTCAGTGCTTTAAGAAATTAGCGATCAGCCTTTTTCGGTGTATCAGTAATATATTTTTCCTTTAGCATCGTTTTCCATGTATAGTTTGCCCCTTTTTTCATGCAATTATATTATTACACCCCCCACACACATATATGCACATGAGTATTTGTTATATATAGATATATAGTGTGTATTAAGGGTAGCGTTTTTTCATTTAAGCAAACATTGTTAAAAATTAAAGAATTCATCTGCTTAATTATACCATTTCTTTTTTCATTATTCTTATGAAATTTTTAAGTTATACAAGTGAAATTGTCTGTGTGTGTCTACATTTCCCTACCAAATTACTCTGTCAATTTACAGTCTACGAATCGAGAGTTGACATAAAGGGTATTGAGATTTGGGAAAATCCTTTTAATCGATTTTCTGTCAGACATTTGGCTGTCAAGGGGTCAAAGATCAACGATTTGACTTTTGAAAACTCTACCAAGCTCCTCTGCAAATTCTGGGTTTAAGCACTTGAAATTTTAGATGCAGATTCCTTGTATATGGATTAAAATTTAAAGTTTAAAAATTGACCTTTCAGCCAATTTCTGGTCTAAACATTTTAAATTTTACATAAAGTGTATTAAGGCAGACGGTTTTTGGCCGAAAATGTGGCTGCCAAGGGGTCAAAGTTAAAAAGATTTTACTTTTTCGGTCTCTAGCAAACTATTCAGCCAATTTTGGGTTTAATCATTTGAAATTTTACATAAAGGGTATTCAGACATGCAGCAAGCTTTTCAATCAGTGCTTGGGCGAAAATTTGGCTGCCAAGAGGTCAAATTTTACAGAATTGACCTTTGCAGACTCCACCAAACTCCTTCGCCAATTTTGGGTCTAAACACATTAAATTTTAGATGTAGGTTACCTGGACATGAGTCAAAATTTATTATATGTATATACATATGCACATAAAGTTATGAACAGTAAATAGGGCCTGAGCAAAGCCGGGCTGAATTGTTAGTATATATACGCAGGCAGCAAAAAGAAAGTCCGCACTTATATTTTTTTAAACACTGCAAATCTAAGCTAAATTTAATGTAACTGTTTAAACAAACTATACCTCATTTGATTGGCGTTTTATTCTTCTATAATTTTACCTCTTCATATTTGACTTTTAATTGAAATATAATGTTCACGTCAATCTAAAAAAATAACTTCAAATTGCAGAGGCAAAAAGAAAGTCCGCACAATGGAAAATTGTTATTTAGATGTAACTTGAGGGCATTAATGCAACACAAATACAACAGGAACACAACGAACTAGTTAATATTTAGTAGCATAGCCCTTCTGCAATTTGACAGCCTGCAATCTTTTGGGAATTCCTTGAATTAGACTTCAGCAATTCTCTGGGGAAAGCGCATCCCACTTTTCTTTAATGTTTGTCCAAAGTTCTTCCAAATTTGAAATTTTATCATTGCGTATCTGTTGCTTGATGTAATGCCATACGTTTTCGATAGGATTGAGGTCTGGAGATTGTGCAGGCCAATCCAAACACGGAATATCATGCTTTTCCAGGAACCTCTTGACATTGCCAACTGTGTGAATGGGAGCATTATCCTGCATGAAGAGATTATCATCCAAATTCCGAGTAGGGTAGAAAATGCTCAGTCAACATATTATATTACTTGGTCGAATTAATTCGATCTTGCAAGCGAACTATAGGCCCTGGACCATTGGTACTAATAATGCCCTACGCCAAAACTGAACCGCCACCACCTTGCAGCATTAAAACTGAGCACCGAGGATTAAATTCTTCGTCTTTCCTCCGATGGACGTACTGTCTACTATCACTGCCTAGCCTATTGTACTTGCTTTCATTGCTAAAAAGAGCTTTTGACCAATATTAAGAGTCATGATCTTAACTGCGTCTGCCGAAATCCAGACGGGACTTTCTGTTCTTTACAGACATCGTTGGCTTGCATCTTGCAACATATCTTCTCAAGTTAAATTCCTTGACAGTAGAAAGAGAGCACTTTTTAACAAGATTGCATTGTTGTTGAATTGGGGGAGCCATTTCAAATCTGTTTCTTTTGCTGCGGATCTTGATAGCATTGTCTTCCCTGTTAGAAGTAACTCTAGTACGACCAGATTTAGGGGTATCACGAACACTGCTATGTTTTGGTGCTTTTGCTCAGTCCTTTGTACCGTTTTTTCATCACATTTCTATCTGCGTCCGATTTTGCGATAGGATAAATCAGAAAGGTGTAGATTAATGAGCTCCTGACGATCACTAAGAGAAAGTCATGGCATATGGACTAAATGTTACGTTGTATAACCTGGAACAACAACAATTACGATTATAGATGCTTTCTTGCCTGTTGGTGGATATTTAAAAGTGATTTAGGGGCGATAATTTAAGCTGGTTTTAAGCAAATTTGTTGCTGCAGACTTTCTTTTTGCCGCCTCAATTTGAAGTTATTTTTGAAATTGACGTGATCACGAGAATATTTCAATTAAAAGTCCAATATGAACAAGTAAAATCATAGAGGAATAAAAGGCGAATCAAATGAGGTATAGGTGGTTTAAACAGTAACATTAAATTTAGCTTAAATTTGCAGTTTTTGAAAAAATTACAAGCGCATACTTTCTTTTTGCTGGCACTGTATATATATATATATATATATATATATATATATATATATATAATAGCAAATGTACCCGTCGTTGACTGGGTTCAAAAACAGCCTACAGCCTACAGAAAATGGACTCTGATTTATGAAAGTATGATAGGTTATGAAAAGGAAGGGTTGTAAAGAGATAGCTTCGAATTTGGGGGTATACAAACCAAAGCAAATTAGGATGAAAGTAAAAATAAAATAGATAAACCCCACAATTTATTATACCATACCTGTTCACACTGGAACACTTATTACAATATTCTGTGGATCTGTATTAAAAAACCTTGTTAAACTTTGTGGCATATTTCCATTCTATGGAGGTCAGGCGCGAACGAACACCCCATAATTTTATTATACCGTATTTCTTCATAAGGAAATATAATTATCAAAGTATACTTACACAGATAGATATGAAAAGCTTTTATTAAAGTTTGTGCCTATTTCCATTGTATGGAGGCCGGGCGCGAACGCAGACCCCACAATTTTATTATACCATCCCTATTTAAGTTAACACATACTTATCAAAGTATTATGTACATCTATATCAAAAACACTTGTAAACGTTTTTTTTTTTTTATTTTTAAATTTTTTATTTCCATACTTTGTGAACCAGGCGCGTACGCAGACCCCACAATTTTAATGAATCATTATTATGCCAGATCAAACATAGCCATTCCTGTGTCTCGGTACATCTATCATTATATGTGACCAGTTGTCTATAATAGTCAACCATATAGGAGCCTATTCGTGACCAGCCACACACACACACACACACACACACACACACACACACACACACACAGACTTCAGTTTTATATTATAGATGTATATATTAATGTTCCATATGCATCACAAGCCTTTTCCCCTTCTCCGTCGAATCATCATCAGGTTGAAAAGCAGTTGAACAAAAAATAAGTTGGAGAAAAAGAATAGAATTTGAAAATGTAGCTGTAAAATGAGTATGTGAATTCAGTTATACACCGAGAGAACGTTTTTACACCTTCGCAGAAAACACTTAATAATTTAAATTCT
This sequence comes from Euprymna scolopes, assembly GCF_053919585.1. Classification (NCBI taxonomy): domain Eukaryota; kingdom Metazoa; phylum Mollusca; class Cephalopoda; order Sepiida; family Sepiolidae; genus Euprymna; species Euprymna scolopes. The sequence continues at coordinate 53,805,975 of NC_136490.1, read as the reverse complement.
CTGATACCAGAATTCGTGTCAAAAGATACGCTTGTATTACGCTAAATCTTATAATATATAATGGTTTCATAAGCAATTATATTAACTGTAGGTTTTGATTAAGATAGCTTCGAGTATTTTTAATTTATCTTAAATTGTTTTCGGAATTTATTATTTAGTTTTATCAATTATAATTTGTCTTACATCTGAGGAGGCAGTTATCTTTTTATAGATGCTGGTAAAACGAGCCAGAGTCTAAAAGATGCATGGTAAGGCGATAGGATAGGGTAGTCGTTGTAAAAGCAATACACTTATTAGTATTATGGGGTTTACATTCTACCAAATTGCATTTGAACTTATAAAAAGATTTTTTCTAATATTTTAATAGTGGGGGGGGGGCGTTGTTTTTTCACTATGAGATTTACTATTTTTTGTTTTATTTTACTTCAACCGAAGTTCTCAGAAATCAAGGGGCCCACTACCTGGGGCTAACACTTGCACTCTATATGAGATACATAGATATCCGAATGTTCCATTAAAGTTCTTTATCTCTCAAACACTGAGTTAGTAAAGAAATTGAGAACAAAGTTTTCCTCTCCTTTCATTTTAGTCTCATGGTCTTATTGGATTCCAGAACTAGAATTTATCTGGTCTAGTGGAGTATCCAGCTTCGAGCTGTTACTTGAGGTAACATCACTTGAAAAAGGTGCACTATTATTCATAAACGCTAATGTAAGGTAGCCGTAGTGAGAAGATTTTACTTAGACAGCGAATACTATATTATTTTGAATATTTGGTTGGGGTTTACTTCTAGGGAAAAGTAACCTCATGTCAGGTTGTTCTGAAAACCCCTGTACGGAGAAACCTTAGACACTCGAGAATATCTGTGTGCATGTGTGTAAAAACATACATTTTGTATATATTTATTAAAACATATTATTTGTGTATATAATTATGAAAAACGATATTTGTGTATATATATACTTTTTGTATAGATAAAAGAAAAAAAGAAACTGGTATTTATATATTTCTTCCTAGTTGGTTGCCTGTGCATAGAACAATTGTTAAATTACTTAGAACTATTTTGAACATCTGTAAGAATAAATAAGAAAAATTGATCAGTGTGTGTCTGTGTAGGTGGAACGATAAAATTGTCATCCTAGAAAAGACGACAGGATTCCATCTCCGTTTGATGAAAACAGGGTTTTTTCTTGCAGACCATCTACTAGTTGGCAAATTATGTGCAAATCCCAAGAACAATAGAAGCCATCTATCACGTCTGAACGTGGCACAATGTTCAACGAGCAAGATCGGAGATGCTCCCCTCTACAACTCATGCTATCTACCGATCCAAATTATGAAAACAGGACCATTGCCAGCACCCTCAAAATACATCGCTGGATTGCCACAAATAACAGGGATCTGCCAAGGGTGATAAAAGCAAGTTTACGGCCATGATTATTGTCTTCGGTTTCAAGTAAGGGGCATGTCATGCCACCTCACATCTTTGAAGTCGGCTTGAAAGTCAACACCAACGTGTACCTGGATGTGCTGAAGAGTGTGGTGGTCCCATGGTACAATCAGGTGGACGCTAGCAGGACCTGGGTGTGGCAGCAGGACCTGGCGCAGGCCCACAAGTCCAAAGAAACCCAGGCTTGGCTTCAGAAGGAATGCTACAACTCTATACCCTTCTCTCACTGGCTCCTTCCTCCTCCAACCTTAACCCACTAGACTACTTCATTTAGTCATACCTCGATAACATCACCAACATGACCTCCCACAACATCAAAGCCAGCCTAATAGCTGAGTATTCACTGAGCTCCTGCCAGCGCATATAAAAAAGACATGCTCCCTGTTCCAAGCCTGTATTGAGGCAGAGATTGAGGCTAAAGGCGGCTACATTGAATAAATGTCAGCTCTACTACATAATATTATTAAATACATCTGTAGTGTTGGTTTCTTTTGGTCGACGCTTTTATCGTTTTAACCTGTATATAATTTCATGTGTCTACATGTTATGAGCTTAATTTCTATTTCATAACTTCATAAAGACAGTAGATGTCTATGTCTGTCTGTGTGTAAATATTTATCAGATAAACTGTTAAACTACTGCTCAAATAACACTGAAAATAACAGGGAATAGTAATCATACACCAAGGCTGGTTTATAACCATCAAAAAACTTTTTGTATGGATGGATAACGCATACAGACATATATCGTCAAGTTGAACCGCAAAATGTTTATTTTAACTTGCTAACATATTTTGCTTCTTTCTGAGCATGCTCAAATTCAATTCATTTCTTCAAGTCGTTTAATATTAAATATCTCTTACCTATCTCTCGATAGCTTCATCAAAGATTAGAATCATTGAATTCCAGCAAGCGTCGTTGATGATTTTTTCTTTCTTCTCTCTCTAACTGGCTACACGAACCCCCTCGTTCCAAATCTCTCCTAACACTTTTTCTATCACCCCCTTTAATCTTTATAGATCATTAAAAATATCATCATTATAAAAAGTTCTTCAACTTTTTTTAATTTTTAAAATTTTTTCTTCTCTGATAAGACTAATAATGATCGAAGCAGTCTGCACATCATGGCAAGTTATTATATTTACATAAAGAAAATAAAAATTATATTTATATATATATATATATATATATATATATATATATAATGTGTGTGTGTGCGGGACTATTTTTTATTCACTTTTTATATATATCAATCCTTATTGGAAATGCTCATTATATATATATATATATATATATATATATATATATATATATATATATATATATATATATTGTGTGCAGGGCGTTTGCTCAGTTGGTAGAGTGCTTGCCTTGCATGCAAAAGGCTCGGGTTTCGAATCCTGAGTTCGGATGTGTCTAACTGATGAGCCCAAATGAGGGCGAAACTAGAGTCTTGGACTTCCGGTTCTTTGACTGTCATGGCTCTTGTGGGCTGCGACGTTGTTTGGCTGTGGAATTTATTATATACAATCTCTCCCATTCTGAAAATCTATTTTAAAATTCATTATATACAATCTCTCACATTCTGAATCTCAACTAAATATACATACCTAACTTTATATATATCGTGCCAGGAAGCAATGAAAAGAAATGAAATAAAGTGCTTGATCACGAATGTGAGAGCTGAAAAAATATATATAATCATCCACATACAGTACTGTTTCACAGCTCATCAGTGCGGCTAGACAGGCAACTACCTCAAGCCAGGATCGAAACCCGACCGCCCAAACGACAGTCAAAGCTTCTAACCATGACGCTATACGGCTACTGCTGTACAGGTAGTGAATTAACGATGTTTTGACATCGTCCAAAGCTCAATTTGTTTACACAAAGAGCATCGATTAATACGCTAATGGTAATTTGTATATCACTTCCCAATATCCTCAACCCAAGATAGGGAGCATTATAGTCATCCACATACAGTACTGTTTCGCTGTTTCACAGCTAATTAGTGCGGCTAGACAGGCAACTATCTCATATATATAGCTGTGCCAGGCCACGCGTTGCTGTATTTTTTAATTTATTTTTCATGGTCCAAGTTACACTTGTTGGCCGAGATTGATTTTATTATTCATCAATTCTTTTAGTTTCTATTTTTTCTAATACAAATTGTCTGTAAATTAAGAAATCCTCTTCTCCCTCTCTCAACTACGTTCTTTTACATTCGATTTTTCTTTCTTTTTGTGTTCCAAAATTTTGTAGACCATTTTTTTTTTGTAGATTTTAATACAAATAAGCAACCTTTGATGACAGAAATAGACTACTTACCACAGATATATTTTCATACTTCTACTAAGCTCTACTTGCACAGTGAGCACTTTTGAAGAAAATACTAAAATATATATACACAACTGTGCCTTAGATCAAGATAAGAATCAAACAAAGTAACAAGCAAGTTAGCAAGATTCACAGAGTATTAGTTGTATACATATTGAACAAGTTTAAATGTGATCGTCCAACCAAGAACAACCTAGAACAGAGATGCATCGGAATCTGTCTTTAGTTTAAGATGGCATTTATCTCCATCTCACGACGGATTGATGTGACGCATCTGTCGGAAGATGGGATTTGAAGATTCAGCACACTTAAGCATTTATCGATAGGGGGTGCTTCAAGCGATCAGCAACAAACTAACTCCTTAAATATTTAGAAGACAAAACCCACGTGAAAGTATCTTTTAGTATTGTACAGGACTAGAGCCATACATCAGTTAGCAGGGAGTATGTCATCTCAGTAATAGTCTCGGCTCTGTTGTCTTTGGTGTCAGCTAAGGGAAGTTGATTTTCTGGTGTAGGATGGCCGAGAACTTTTGAATTTCAATAAAGCCATAAAACACGACAGAATGCATCATAGGAACTTATTAAAAGATAAAAACAAACGTCATTTCGAACGAGTTTTGAAATATTATCGAATTAGCTTCGTTATCAATTACAAAGTTTATAATTTCAATTTGTTTGAGCAACATCTAACATCAAAGTTCTTTCTAATTGCTACTTTGATGTTCATTGTATTTTTATCAAATTTATCACAATAATTATAGAAACTTTGTTTATAATTTATGGAGATTGATCCAACAGGTCATAGCTATTTTCGACTTCCTCTTCTCCTTGACATTCATGCAACTTCCCCCCCCCACTCTTACTTTGAATGGGTAGCATGCCCCACAAAGAATGAAGTATATGCAGTTTTAACGATTCAATAGTTGTTTTATTAGACATCTGTATGCAGAGTGACGATATATGGAACTGAAAACTGGCTAATGAAGGTTGCGGACATGCGTTGCATGGATAAAAATGATATGAGTACGATACCATGGATATGCAATATGATTTTAAAGTCATGCTTTGATCTGATAACCACCGGGGAAGATTAAATTGAACAGTATATATATATATAAATTCGTATTCCTGTCTGTCTGTTGGTTCACAATTTGATTAATATATGCAAAAGGTTCCCTACTTTACTCACTCATTTATTTCTATATATAGTAGCATTCTTGCAAACTAGATACAATAAAGAAATCCTCTCATTTGCATATTACATTTAGAAAAATCGATTTTATTAAGTAGCGGTATCTTAGTTAATGTTTCTAGCGAGAGAATTGTTATATGGGTTCTATTTAAAATCGTTATTTAATAAATTTTAAACAATAATTATATTGATAACATATTTAATTACATTTATTTGGAATTATTATTCCAACATCGATTCTTTTAAAATATTTGTTTTAGAGTTATTTGCCCATTCGGAACATAAAAATAAAATAAAAACTATCACCTAATAAAATAATTAGGAAACCTCAGTAAATTTCTAGCTTGAAAAATAATTCCGAGTAGATGGAAAAATGTTTGGCTTTTATTGGTTTTTTAAATATCCCCCTCCCCCCCCCAAAAAAAAAAGACACGAAAAACTGAAGAAACGATTTCATGTGTTTGTTTTTATTATTCTATAAACGGCTATACAGAAATCGCTAAATTTTTTACGATGTAACCCACCTAAAAAAATAAAGATATGCTTTTTTTTTTTTTTGGCATAATAGGTTTAAATAGCCTTTATAAATAATATGAAAGAATTTATGAAAAGAAAGAAAATGAACATTTTAGAGTGGTGGATCACTTTTCCATATTAATTTAGCATAAAATGAGCACCCACATTTTGGCCACCAAGTGTTCAACGAGATATGTCACCTCTAGCATTTTTTTCAAGTTTGGCGATCGAGGTGGGGACAAAACATGACAAATGCAATTTTTTTTTTTGTGGTGGTGGTCGGGGGGGGGGGAAATTACATTTAAAACATAAAATGACGATAAATTTAATTAATTTTCTGAGACCACTCTGTACTTTCATCTAACAATTTCATAAACAAAAGGAACCCCCAAAAATGACAAATTACATGGAGTGGCGAGTATTACAATGACGAAAAATTAAATTTAATTGTTTTTGGAATTAATTTTTGGTAGATCTTCAGTTTTTTAGAGGTTCTGCTACTTGGCTAATTCTTTTATTTTTTTTTTTTTCTGCGATCGCACGGGCATTCGCTGCTATTTTTATTGAAACAAAAGTTGTAATGATTTATTTTTAATTATTTTATTTTTTTTTTGGGGGGGGGCTTCTTTCCGGTGCTCAATATCCGGAGAATAGTTTCTTCTCTTTCTGCCGAAATATCTGGCGGAGAGAGTATCACATACTTCTTTTTTGGGGCGATGTTTTTATCCGTTCGTTAATTTTGGGAATTATTGTGGGGGTATCCACGTTGCCCATGATGAAAATGATTAGTATAGCAGGTGTGTTCCAAACGGAACTTCATGTCAACCCAGTCAACGCCGGGTACCCATGCTAGTAAGTAGATGTAAGCAGAACAGAAGACTTTGATAGCTTTGTCATTCAATATATTCTCATTTAAGTCGACTTGGTACTTTTTGGTTTTCTTCTCATCAAAATTATTAACTAGTTTTGCTAATCGAATTTATTTTATTTCTTTTATTTTATTTCTTTATTTCAGTTCACGTGAACTTTCCGCACCCCTCCTTACAAAATTTTTCCTTTTCGTTTTTTTTTTTTTTTTTTTTTTTAATTTTTTTTAATTATTCCTGCAGATTATCTTCAATTCGACACTAAACTACCAGATTATTAAAAAAAAATTGATAACAAAAAAATATCTAAAGATTTGGAAGTTTGGTTCAATTTCACATGCAACGTTCTAGTAAATCGACCCTCCCCCCATTTTTTAAAACTAATTTACGATAGCCTCGTTTTGATGTTAGGTCCTTCAGCCCCCCCTCCCCCCGCCAATATTATTATTATTGATTTGCGATTTTTTTCTTTGGGAAAAGTTCGATCTACCTCCTATCCCCGTCATTATTTTGTTATATTTATTTACGACTTTTTGAGGGATTATCTAGATAGCAAACGAGAGAACATCATTAATTTTAACCACTTTGCTAGTAAATTTATCTTTGCAATATTCGTACCATTGAATTGCAGATTTACACGCAATTCCATTCAAAGTTTCTGAACATGTCACAGGTAGTTGACAGAAAAAATCAAAAATTAACGATAATAACATTGATAAACTAAGATGTGACCCTTCGAAGAACGTCCCACTCCTTCGAAGAACGTCCCAAGACGTTGAAAGTTGTTTTTTTACACTTACAGCAAACTTTTTCGAATTTGGCTTTTGAATAAGCCTGCATGGACATAGGATGCCCACATGAACAAATCTTGTTTTGGGCAGTTAATTTTTGGCTTGGCAATATTGTACGGCTGAATCCTTGAAAAATTTTTTTAATTAAAAATAATAATGGAGGTAAGGAAGGGGGTGATGGAGCCAATGTCAAAACGAGGCTATTGAAAATTAGTTAAAAAAAAAAAAAGGGCTATCGATTTACTAGATCGTTGCATGTGAAATTGAACCCGCATTCCAAATCTTTAAATGTTGATTTTCTTTTAATTTTAATTTCTTTTTTATGATCTGGTAGTTTAGTGTCCAATCGATAATAATCATCAGAAAAAGTTGAAAAACAAAGAAAAGAAAAAAAACTTAGTAAGGGGGGCACCTTTATTTTTTTATTTTGTATTTTTTGTTTCATTGTTATGACTTTTACAATATAATGTCCCTGTAGTGGAAATAGAAATGTATTAACCATCACTTTGAAAGTTAAGATATATAGAAGACAGTGAGGCTTTTCTGAAAGGTATAGGCACAATAATATAAAGTATTTACATAATAATAACCGTTTGTTTGTGCATAACAAAACGGATCTGCAAAAAAATGTACCGAAACTTTAACATTCTTGGGGAGATGTTTTGCATAAAATATAAATATTTGGATCTTGAAATGTAACTATTATTTTATATATTCTCTGTTGTTATAATATATTTAACATACATAAGACTTCTAAACAAAAAAGATTGTTATGCACAAAGGGTGAAATATAATGAAAAATATATTTAACCAAAACACACACACACACACACATATAATTTGGCTAAAAAGCACACAGAATTGTTGTGCGTGTTGCTATCTGTTTTATGGTCATATTGAATAGATCTGATTGATTAGTTGTGACATTTACAGTAAGATGTAAGCATTGTTGTCACTTTTGTAGTTGTGTCATGAAACAATGTTTACAATATCTTTCATGAATCGATATTTGATCAAGTGATGCTTGATGTATCATGTCGATCTATTTCTTTTATTGTGGATACATATATCGTTTACACGATACGTCTACACACACCTAGAGATATACACATATCTCTCTCTCTCTCTCTCTCTCTCTATATATATATATATATATATATATATATATATATATATATATATATATATATATATATACTAGCTGTTCAGCCAGGGTTTGCTCGGGCCCTATGTACTATTCATAACTTTATGTGCATGTATATATATATATATATATATATATATAATATTAAAATGTTTGACTCCTGTCCAGGTACCTACATCTATAATTTAAAGTGTTTAGACCCAAAATTAGCGGAGGAGTTTGGTAGAGTCTGCAAAGGTCAACTCTGTAAACTTTGATCTCTTAGCAGGTAAATTTTCGCCCAAAAACTGATTCAAAAGCTTGCTGCTTGTCTGAATACTCTTTATGTAAACTTTCAAATGTTTAGAACCAAAATTTACTGAATAGTTTGCTAGAGACCACAAAGGTAAAATCCTTTGAACTTTGATCTCTTGATAGGCACATTTTCGGCCAAAAACCGATTAAAATCTTACCCTATGTCTGAATACCATTTAAGTTAAATTTCAAATGTTTAAACCAAAACTTGACTGAGAGGTACATTTTTTTAAAAACTTTTACCCGTTTGACCCCTTAACATGTATTGTTTAAGTTTAAAAAGTTAGACTCAAAATTGGTGGAGAAGTGTGGTAGAGTTTTCAAAAATCAAATTGTTGAACTTTGACTCCTTGACAGCCAAATGTCTGGCCGAAAACCGATTAAAAAGATTTTCCCAAATCTCAATACCCATTATGTCATATCTCGAGTTGTCGACTGAAATTTGACAGAGTAATGATGTAGGGAAATGTACACACACACACATACACACACACACACACACACACACACACACACACACACACACACACACTCACATTTTCACTTTTATAGATAGATAGATATATAGAGAGAAAAATAAAAGGAACTAACCAAGTTATGTGTTCATCAACGTTTCATCTTTATCTCGAAATAAAGACGAAACGTTCATGAACACCTAACTTGATTTGTTACTTTTATTTCTCTATTTCGTTGGAAAAGTATTTCCATTATTTTCATCATATACATTAAGCCCCGGGATACTGTGGCCGGTTATTTCAGGTTACGATGTGGAATACGATGTTTTTTCCGGCCCCTGGTTACAGTATTTGCGCCGCCTTACAATGTTATTTATAATGTTATTTGATTATATGCATATGTATTATATAGTATATTGTATTTGGTTACTAATTTTTAATACCGTATCCCGGGGTTCTATCTATCAATCTATCTACATATATATATATATATATATATATATATATATAGATATTAAAACTTTTTGAATCACTATTATATATTTGGTACAATATAGTAACCAATAGATAATTGGCTCTATAATAATAAATACAAAATCTGCATAAATTGATATATCATATTAAAGCATATTTTATGATCAAGCAACGCCGTGCAGCATGCTGGTATATATATATATATATATATATATATATATATATATGTGTGTGTGTGTGTGTGTATCTACAATGTAGATATATAAAATGTTCTGAGAGGAATCAATTTCCTGTAGTAAAATAAAGCTAAAAAAATTTTGAAAAGTTAATATTTATTTATTCAGTTGTTTAAGATAAAATTATAGATCGGAGTTATATCATGTTTCTGAATTTTTGAGATAAGGAGTGATAATTTCTATTATTTGGATTATTCTGACTACCGATCTCATCTTTGGTGTGATTCTTTTATTAGTGAAAATATATAAATAGGTACATGTGTGTGTGTGTGTGTCTTGGAAGTTTTTTTTTTTTTTAACCTTTAACACTATATAAACAAAACAAAACTTTCGCACTTTGTTGGGAAGTTATTTTGCCAGTAAGTCAATCAAATTCCTTCAATCATTGAATCCATTTGCTTTCACGAATTAACAATCTTCCTAATGCTATTTCAGCGATCATCAGTTATTTACCATGAAACACTGTTTCGAGGATTTAAAAACAAAACAGTATATTAAATCATGTCTCCCCAGCAGCGTGGATCAAGCATCATCTCCCTTAAATACAAGAACAAAAATTTCCGCATATTTGATCTAGTTTTTAACAATGGAGTATTGTGTTTATATTATTTTCACTTTTGAATATCATCATAAGATTATTTTATATAATATGATGAAATTGTAAGATTAATTAAATGGTCCCAGATTGAATGGCAAACTATCTGGCTGATTGATGGTGGAATTCGATCTGTAACATAAGTTTAATTCACTAGACTTTATGACAGAAGCACGCAAAAGTAGGTAGCTATGTCATACTTCAATGGATATGTCAAAAGATCAATTAATGTAAAATATCGATGTTACAGACATTTACCCATGCTTTGTAGGCTCCGAAAGAAAGCTTAAACTTTGAACACGTATGTAGTATTTTTCTGTTGTGTATTAACTCATTATATGTTTATTAACATAGATCGGTGGATGTGTGCACACACACACACACACACACATATATATATATATATATATATATATATATATATATATATATATATATATATATATATATATTTAACCAATGAAATGATAAAATGTAAACATATAATTTATATTAAAAAAAATGTATAAATTGTCGAGAACAAGCGCGGTTAATTATCCCTGATGATGAATCTAGACAGATTTGAAAGCAAGAAAATTGGATGTTGGAAAGGATTCAAATCCGAATTAGTAGACAAAGAATTTCTATTTTTTTCAATGAAATATGCTTAAAAGAATGACTGCTGCCTAATTATATATATATATATGTTATAATTATGTCAACCCCTGTAAGAAACTCGTTTTTTATCGTTGAACACTTACAGTTGAATTAAGTCGGTCAATTTAGCTCTTATGCATAGATCATCATATAATGATTAGATTACTCTGACTGACATAAAAAAATATCTCTTTTCTATATAAATAAAATGAACTCATTTTTTCGCGTCGGATTTTGACCTTAATAGGATTAAAAATCAAGATATTTCATGCAAATATAATATGCACAAACGGCAGAACAATATCTGAGGTGTGTTATAGGCTTATTATTTCTCAAATTCCTCGATAATCTTAGATTTCTATACTTTTTCTGCTGAGAAGTCACGGCCAAAATCGGTTAAGATCAATGGAAGTGGTAAAATATCCTCCTCCCCCTGCCACCACTTAACACCGTTTGGGGATCGTTCACAAGGAACAGTTGAGAAGAGAACACCGGTTTGGCTTCGTAGTTCTTTCATGTGAAGTTATTTAAAATCACTAAACTAAGCTGCAGTGCTCTGTGGCATAGTGGTTAGCGTGCTGGACAATTCACATTATATTTTCACGTTCGCGCCGACCTACCGTAGTCGTTTTTTTTTTTTTTTTTTTTTTTTTTCCCTAAACAACTGGAATGGACTTTTCTTGGTGGCCGAACTGTTAACGTTGCAGATGTTTTTTGGGGGCTTTTTTTTCACACTTTATTTTCCTACTTTTACTCATGACTCCGGGTTTGATCCTTCCTACTTACCTACCATAACATTTTTTAAAATTCCCCCCCCCCCCGTCCCGGAAACAAACACTCGGGCAACGCCGGGTACCTCCGCTAGTTTAAGGAATAAAATGTTTAATTTCAACGTTATTTCACGCGGTTTACAATAGTGGAATGGATACGACCCTTGCTAATCAAGCCGAATGATGGCTTGTGTCGGCGGGTTCCAATCTACTGACTGATGTTAATCGTGACACCCTGCACTGAAGATTCCCAAAAGGATGAAACACTAGTCTCTGTAGGTATTTTATTATTATAGTAAAAAATTATATATATATATATATATATATATATATATATATTGGGATATTTAAGCAGCATTTTTTCATTCAAGAAAATATTAAATGCAACATGAAAATAATATTAAAAATTAAAAATTCTTGAAGCGTCATATATTAGAACCCTTCAACCCACTATAAATGATATCACATTCGAGAAAAGCAGTAACGTTCTAAAATGTCTTGCCTAGCTCGTATTGGACGGACTTTATTACCGGTGTCCCCGAACTTACTGATTTTAATACTCGAATTTTAATCGACCTATATTTTTAATCGACTTTTCATCGACTCTGTATATTTTAACTTATCGCAGTTTACTGTATATTTCAGTTTTAACTTTTAATTTTCATTTTCGCTCCTTCGGACTTTTACTTCAACACCTGATGATGATTCCTGAACGAATCGAAAGCGCTCGTGGCAGCAACAACTATGGAACTTTTATTAAAATTTTGGATTTTGATACAAAAAAGATTATACGGAAAATCGAAAAAAAAAAGAATCATAAAGCAAAGTGTCTCCGTTGCATTTAATATTTGCTTGAATATATATATATATATATATATATATATATACATATAGTCATCCACATACAGTACTTTTTCGCTGTTTCACAGCTCATCAGTGCGGCTCGACAGGCAACTACCTCAAGCCAGGATTGAAACTCGATCGCCTGTACGACAGTCAAGTCTCTTAATCATTACGCTAGTCGGCAGCTGCTGTGCGAGTCTTGAATAAACGATGTTTTGACATCGTCCGAAATACCTAAGCTCGATTTGTTTACACAAAGAGCATCGCTTTATATATATATATAGTTTAAATGTCTGCAGCCAGACAAAGAAACAAAATGGATGGATACAGAGCCAGCAAACCGTTACGTTTTGAGAAAAAACATAGGTTTAGTAAACAAATGTTCAAGAATTGCAGATAAAAAATAAGCTTAATGATAGAAGTAGTAGAACCACCTGTTGTAATATATGAGGGAAATAATTTGATGAGATAATCATCGAAGAGAAGTGACACCAAGTTCAACGTTAAAATATGGCATCATGACCAATATGCATCAAACAGTTATACATCGAATCCAGAAATAAAGATACATCAAATCCAGTTATGATAACTGGTACTTCATTGGTAAAGTAAAAAAAAAAAATTGTTCTATTTCATGATGGAGCATGATGCTTCTAACGACGGTTTCTCTGAATGTTGCACAACATTTATGCAGACCAAAATCTATATATTGTCCTTTTGTTGTTGCTGTACAACATTCATTTATTTCTTATAAATCAGATGATTATTTATGCTGGCATTCATTTCTCTGATATCTTTCTAGTTAGAAATCGTTTTAGAAAGACACTCGGTGCTTACACCAACACTCCTAAGTGAAAGAGTTTCTGTGGAACGAATTAGATTCGAACTTTACATACCCAGGTTGTCAGTCAGTGTCGTTAACCACTTAGCTACCATCACCTCCCTATATAAGACATTGCGAAATGGTTTGGTTTTTTTCATTATTTAACAAATAAAAACGGTGGAATATAATTGAACAAGTGAAGCATGCATGGTCCCCCATGAATGCACAGTGAATGAGGCATAAAAAATGACTAAGTTCAGCATCCCGCCGCCCTCCATTTAGCCAGCCTCCAACAGACAATATGCAAGTCTCCTTAACTTGTTTCTTACAACTTGCCCTGACATGTGCTACTCCTCCATTCTGTCTTCATTGGGATTTTCCGACCACTCAGTTGACTCAGTTAAAATAAAAACCGAATGTAATCAGTCCTTTGATGTACCTCTCCATCGTACTGTATATAGATACTCTATGGCTGACTGGAATGACTTCTGAACATTCATATCAGATATACCTCTGCACTCCATGTTAAACAAAAATGTGTCCTCTATAGTATCAGACCTAACTGAATGGGTAACCGTGGGTATAGACCGCTTCATACCCTCAAAAAAATTCCAGCTAATGCCCAATAGCCAGCCGTGGTTAACTCCGGTATACGCTGCTACTTTTGCGCACAGAAATCACTGTTCCCATTGCTTCCAATTTAATAGATGTTGTGAAACTAAAGCCAGCTTTAGGACTGCAAGCAACCATTGCAAAAGAGTAATAAAGAATGCAAGAGATTCGTATACTCAGTGCATCAAGTTTAAAGAAACGGAGTAGTGGCTTAGCTCCCACCAGTTTGGACGAATAATACACAGAAGTATGTCCTCTGTCCAAACCATCATCAATGGACGTGAGGTAATCTCGTCAGCATCTGACAAAGCAAAACTTTTTGCCAAGAATTTTGCAGCATATTCTACCTTTTGCGATCAGGGCCGCCTACCCCCTATATTCCCTCCTGTGACTGAAAACACACTATACGACATGCAAATGTCTGTACGTGATGTTTCTAAGCTTATCAAAAATCTTCATTCTAGTAAAGCAACTGGTCCCAATAGCATTCTAGTCATAGTGCTCAAAAAGTTTCAACCGGAACTAGCTCTCATGTGTACAAAGCTGTTTAAATATTGCCTTAAAGACAAATGCTTTCCAACACCTTGGAAAACTTCATCAGTCTGCCTTGTATTTAAAAATTCCAGTGATAAATTATCTCCCTCTCAGTAAAGACTAATAGAATAATGGAATAGCTGGGAATGTTCTCTCAGTTATAAAATCCTTTCTCTCTGATAGGCTTATAAGAGTAGTCGTTGATCAGTAACTCATTGTATTAATGCTAGTGTCTCTCAGGATTCAATTCTGGGTCAACCCTGTTCCTGATTTTCATCAATGATCCCTCAAATCACATGCTTAGGTCATTTGTAGACATTTCTGTAGACAATACCACAATCTATGGCAACACTTCAAAGGCCAGCAATGACAAAGATCTTTCTGATTCTCTCTCTTCTAATCTTGAGAATGTGGTGCAATAGGGGAAAATGGTGGTTGATTAATTTTAATGTATCAAAAACCAAACTTCTTTTCTTTTATCATAAACGCTCTGATATCCACCACACTCCAACTGAAATGAATGGAAAGTCCCATGTCTTGACAAGCTTCTGGAACTTACGTTCACTCCTGATCTGAAATGGAACACATCAAATCGGTTTCCAAGATCGCTGAGAAGATGGTTAGATCACTCTACCGTTCCAGTATATATCTCACTGCCGATTCGATCCTCTATCTGTATAAGAGCCAGGTGCACCCTACAATGGAGTGTGGTGACCACATCTGGGCAGAAGCTGCTCGGAACGCCCTATCCTGCCTTAGAGTTCAAAACTAGCTTCGAAACCTAGTAATTGATGCCATTTTTGTCTTTCCTGCAACGTCTTTCCCACAGAAGAGATGTCACAAGTTTGTCTCTGCTCTATCACTATTTTTATGGTAAGTGCTCGTCTGAACTTCAGTATATGGTTCCTTCTTGCCAAACTTTCACAAAAAAAAAGACTAGCTAAAACCACTATATATGATTTTCCCCACTCTATCTGTGCCTAAATGTGAATGCAGATTCCATGAACAAAGTTTTTTTCCCAGAACTGTATGCCTTTGAAACACTGTTCAGCTTGCATGCGTCCCAGATAAATACAACATGGTAGCCCTCAAATCTAATGTAAACAAATTCCCGTTTAGTCGTTTTCATAAATAATCAAATTCAACCCAATTTACATCATTAACGATTACTTTACTACCACCTTACATTCATTAACCATTATCCTGGAGTGGTCTTCAAGCCTTGATAAGTGGTGATCCCCAAGTAAAAAACAAAGAAAAGAAAAAAGAAGCTAAAATATTAAACTTTTTTAATTAGTGTATATTATATGTAGAGTTTAAATTTCAGTAAAATCAAATATAAGCATTGGAAGTTTTAAGGAGTTTCTACCCCAATGGGTCACTTACAGGTAAGGGTTCATAGATATTTGGCACATTAAACGTCACTTAGAGATTCAGGAGCACACTCATTTCCTTCTTTAAAGAATTATATACATATGATATAAATTTCATAAAAATCGGATATATTTCAAGTTTTAAAGAGGGTGTAAGGACCTCCTAGCTCTTCAGGTTATGAGGGAATTTAGAGGTTCAGGACTTCTACTGCTGCCTTCCTCAGAACATATATATATGATTCAAATTTCATCAAGATTGCATATATATCAAGTTTTAAGGCAGTTGTGTCCTCATATCGTTTTCATTTTTTTCATCCGTAAATTTTATGTAAGAATACACTCTTATATTTTATGTAGATTCTCTAACGTCTATTTCAATCAACATCACACAAACGCACATACACACAAACATTGAGTTTTATACACAGCGTATCACAAAAATAAATTAAGTTGTGCACTCTCTGTTTGTGCCGAAAACTTAACTAAAATTCCATGAGAAATATTTCTTTCTTAAAACTACCCATTTATGGAACACAATACCGTGGGACTGCTTCCCATCGAACTACATCACGGTCGTTTGACAGTCCAATGTACACAAGTCTTTTTTAAGGCATTCTCTTGATCCAACTTTCGTTAATTTCCACCATAATAACCATCACGATGTTGTTTCGTCTGCCACCTGATACATTCTTAAATTTTATGTAGATTCTCTAAAGGTTATTTCAATTAACATCACACAAACGCACATACACACAGATATTGGGTTTCATATACAGTTTATCACAAAAATAAATTAATTATAAGTTACATAAGCTGCACACAGATTAATTTTCATAGTGTCAGAGTGTCATTTTGTCAGTGTTGTCCCATGAAGGGATATATTTTAATATCTTCACAAATGTGAGGGGTGTACTCAATTTTGTAATACACTGTATAAACATATAGAAGACTAGCAGAGAGACCCGACATTGTCTGGGATGTAATGAGGCACAAGAAACGTTTTCCAATTCAAATACTTTTATTTCCTATTTACTTGCCTCCCCACGAGGGTAGTGTTAGACACAAGCTCGGTTTTTAATGTGGGGAAGATCCAGCTCCCCCAAAACGGACACTCTGGATAGGAACAAAAATAAAAATCGTCTCAGTCATGAAGGATTTCTCCTTCACTGGCTGAGGACAGAAAAGGTGAAATATAGCATCAGAACAGACACTACACTGTGATCTTGACCCAAAGGTCAAATCCTCCATTTTTCAATCAAATCGATTGATTGCCTGATCTTCGGGATCTACCACAGTGCACCAAGAAGAAACTTTACATGCCTTCCCGCAGTGACTTAGTCCACAATACATTGTAGTCTACATTGCACTGTAGAGAACCTACTGTTGATTTTATAACATTATTTTTATATGGCGGCTTGAATTAAAGTTTAAAATGCAATAGTCAAGTACCATGGTTTAATTGTGCTCTAAACCGAAACATTCATTTAATGCACCCTATGGTTAATTTCATACACCGAGCCCTTCTGATTATACATTGCATTGATAAAATATCTCAAATACTCTTTTTGTGTTTTGGCCAAAATTAAACTGTTCTTTCTGTAATCAGAATTTTTCGATTATCAATTTTTAATATTATCGGAGGCATTTCTATGCAAAATACATTTGTGTAATATTTCCAAAAAAAACAAAAAAACAAAAAAAAAACTGCCCAGCTGTTTTGGAGTCTTTAAAGAATGAACTGGCACACACACACACACACACTGATAAAGTACCTTTTATATATAAGTAGAGGTATTTTAAATGTATTTATTGAAAAGCCTATTCTAAACAATTTATCTCTATTTATTAAACTGATATATACCAATATTTCTATATTCCAATTGAGTAAAATATATGTTTTCTAATCTTGGGCCATTGCAAACATTCGTCTAGCTACAATCACTGTCAACAGTTTTCCTTACTCTCTGTTTGTGCTGAAAACTAAACGAAAGTTCCATAAGAAATATCCCTTTCTTAAAACTACCCATTTATGGAACACAATAATGTGGGACTGTTTCCTGGCTAACTACATCATGGTTGTTTTAAAATCCAACGTACATAACCCTTTTTTAATGCATTCTTAATCCAACTTTGGTTAATTTCCACCATTACCAACCATCATGGTGTTGTTTCATCCTCCATCTGATCCTCATTAACCCTTCCCCTCGAACATTGGTCCTTGATAATGATGAAGAGTAATTTGGAATAATGGTTTTCGATTTTAACATTCCAAGATACATAAAATACGGTACAATAACGTTGACACACCGGTTCCCATCGGATCACCAAAGTTAAGCAATGTTGAGCCTGGTTATTACTAAAATGGGTGACCAATTTGGGAATTCCAGGCGCTGTATGTTGAATAACGTGGACACCTCACTGCAAGAGTTGCGGAAAACCTAACAGGAATATACATGCGACTGGGGACCACTTGTGAATTTCATACTCTCATAAAACTTCCTCCTTTGGAGGAAGCCAATGAAACCCGAATAGGGTTAGTGCCGACTAACACTCACAAGACATATAAAGTACATTTATGTGACATTTCAAAACATCAGCCCAGCTGTTTTGGAGTTCATAGAGAGCGAACTCACAGACACAGATATAATGCCTTTGGCACAATTAGGTCAGAAAAATGAGTTTTAATCCTTGGTCGAATCATACTTTTGACTTTAAAACATACCCATTTGGAGCCTGTGTGCATTGCGGAGAATTTGGAATTGCACTTTAGTTACCATTGCTCCTAGGTCAATTTTGATCCAGACTGGTAATATTTGTTAGGGCATCAGATGCTACCAGATCAGGCTGTCTGAAGATACTGACTTCCTGACCAAAAATGTACCAAACATTACAGGCGACTGGGGACCACCTGTGAATTTAATATTCCCTTGACACTTTCTCCTTTGGAGGAAGCCGGTTCAACTCACCTGAGATGAATGATGTATAACAACTACAACAACAACATACTTTTGACTTAAAAATAGTACTTGATGACAACTTATTAAACGCTCATTATTATAAATCAAGGATCAAAACTGAATAAAGTAATCCTGGGAAATAAATGGCACCCCCCACTACACCTCGGTGTAATAGCCAATGAAACAAGAGCATTCAAGTCACTGTCGACTATCGTTGACCATTTTACTTTCGTTTTTTTTTACTTTTGTGATATAGTTTATTTTGCTAAACTCATTTGTAAAATTAGCTTTTGTTAAGTTCTACAAGTGTCACGTAATAACAAAACACATTTCTTACCTTTGAACATATATTTGCAAATTACAATCTGTATGTATGTTACAAAAAAAAAAACGTTTTCTTTTTAGTCGCGTGCAAGTAACTCAATAAGTCGGTCGGTCGGTCGGTCTGTCTGTAACACTTTTGTGCTTGGCCTTTTTGGTTAAGATCAAAGGTCTGTTGTTAATAGATGCTGTTCTTAGCTTTTTAAGCTTTTCTTGGCCTTTCGGCCAAGATCAATGTGTAGCATCTGTTCTTACTACATGCTGTACTTATGTTTGTAACTTTGTGATATAAAGTGGGGGATCACTTTTCGTTATTAATTTTATGTAAAATGATCACCCACTTTACAACCAGTCAGTCTCAAAGCCATTCAAGTCATTCTCCAGATCATTCAAGTTGTTTTTGAAGGATTCCAGTTATTTTTAAGCATTCAGGTCATTTTTAAGGTCATTCAATTCATCCTTAAGTTCATTAAAGTCATTCTAAGTCATTTAATTTTTATTTATTTAAGTCATTCCAGCCCATTTTTCGGTCATTTTAGTTTATCTTTAAGAATTTCATGTCAATCCTACATTCACGCATTCATTCATTACACAAGAGCACGCGACTAATGGCTATCGGCCTTGTTTATTGTCAAGATGAATTTTGCTTGCACCATTTAGATGTTATAACTTACAGATCTTCTGGACATTCTCATGCCATCTTCCTTCATTCCTTACCACACCAGGTAGGTCGTTAAAGATGCAAAGTTAGTCCTCTGAAACTTGAACACGCACAAACACACACACACACACACACACACACACACACACACACACACACAGGATTTAAATTCTCCTGTTTATCGTGCTAATTGATGGTGACCTAGGGGTTAAATACCAGACTACAGAGTTAAAAATTACTTTGCTGCTAAATAAGAATATTTTAGAATGACAGTAATTATTATACTGAAGATTGTGTAAGCATGAAACACAGTCTCTAAGTAAAAATAATAAATATTTAAAATTTTGTGTGTGTATATATATATGTGTATTATTTACTATAATAATTATTAAATAACTACAGATACTAGTGTTTCATCTTTTTGGGAATCATCAGTAAAGGGTGTCAAGATTAAAACCAGTCGATAGATTCAACGTCAGCAACGAAAGTGCAGGACACAAAATGTTTTAAATAATAATAATAATAATAATAGAATAACAATAACAAAGTCTTTCGCTAGCGAGGACTACTATTGAGCGTAGCCAGTTATACACTCCTTTTAAAATTTTCATCTCTATTTTTCTCGTTATCTACTGAATATTTTTAATGGAACCTATAAGAAATATGTTCCTTATTAAATTGTAAAGATTTTCTATTCTGAAAGAAGTTTTTAAAAATTTAATCTAAAAATGTTATTTTAAAGTTTTTGTTAAAAAAATTCAGATTTTCTCATTATTCAGACATGTATGACAAAGAGGGAGTTGCAAAAAAAGAGTTGTAGTGTGAGGAGAATTACAAACTGAAACAGAATATTCAGACCTCTAATAATACAAAGAGGGGGTTGCAAAAATGAGTTGTGGTGTGAGGAGAAATACAATCTGAAATAGAGATTAGGAGAGTTTTTATAAATACATACAAAACTACATTCAGCATTTTTTTACATCCAAATTAATAAATTAAATAAAATATAATCTTAAAAAGATACGATACAAGTTATAAAAGCATTTCATCCAAGGCATGAAAAATTGTTAAACAAAATGTTGTTAACAATTTTCATGCCTTGGATGGAATGCTTTTCTAACTTGTATATTTCAGAGTAAAACTCAACACTCAGAATTTTGTTTCTTTTTTCCTTCTTCCCAACACCATTAATGAAAGTAGTGAAACCTGATGCATCATCTCTTTGTATCTTAGAAAACATAATTTCCATAGAGGAAAGAAAAAGGATGATTTCATAATTGTTCATATTCTTCTTATTATTATTATTATTAAAAAAGTATCAGAGAAACATCTTACATTTAATAAACATTATTAAATAGAAAAAAAATGTCTAAATTGTCTTTATTGGCTTAAACAACCCATCTTCTTGTCAGTGCAAACTTCCTCAGGGTATATTAGGAGGAGTGATATAAACCAATTTGTGCATAAGTGCTAAAACCTTTCTTTAAACAATTCCAAGTTGTTATAAAAAATGAGCTCAATAAAGATAGATGCTCCAGGCTATATATACAGGTGAATTTTAATTCAATAAGAAAAAAAAGACTTTAGCATTTTTTAATGTTTCTAAATTGTAAATCGTAAGGGTGTTGCTTTACTAAAAAAAAAAAAATCAAGAGGGATTCGTAAAACCTCTCATACGTTTAATCGGATATATTTTCTTTGTGGGAGGGGGTCTTTCCTTTGAATATCAGTTTTTTAAGTTGTTAATTTCTGTCATTCTTAAATACTTTCGTTTTAATTTTGTCTATTTTTCACTTTTTCATGATATCTCTTTGTCTCTGATGAATTGCACCATGATACATGGGTTTATCACCACAACGAAACACATATAAGACATTTATGGAAAATATATAGGCATCCTTCTATGAGGAAAATAATTTTAAAAAAATTTAAGAATACAAAAATAGACAAAAATCATGATTTGTGAACTTTCTCGTTTTTTTTAATTATGGAAACATAATTCACCAGTGTGTGTATGTATATATATATATAATTCAACTTTTTCTCTGTGTATGTGTGAGTTCCTTACAGACTCCGAAACAGCTGAACAGATTTTCGTTAAAATTTACAGAACTTTAGTGTATAAGTCTGGGAGTGATCTTAGTTAAGTTTTGTCTCAGAATACCCCCGAAAATTATCTATGATCGAAACCGTTATTTTAATTTATCGATCAACGGTAAAGCCATTTTTCCATGTCGTCGATTAGCAACAATGATAGAATAACGGGCCGTGAAAATTCTACTGTGGGTAAGTTGATAGTGTTTTTTGCATAACGTGGTCTGTAGGTTCAAACTCCGCACGTAAATTTCTAAATTTTTTTCATTAACTGCAAAGAATTTTATAAGACTCGAAAATTTTCGTTTTTTTTGCATGACGTGATCTGTAGGTTCAAACCCCGCATGTAAATTTCTTAATGTTTTTTTTCGTTAACTGGGAAGAAGTTTATATAAAATAATTTTATTAAAAGAACAGTTGGTTCTGTAGAGTGCAATGTAGAATAACATATATTTTGGACTAAGTTACTGAATGGAGGCATGTTAAGTTTCCTCCCGGGCGATTTCACGGATTTTGATGACAATAAAAATGTAAGAATGTGAAATATTCGTTGATCATCACTTAATCCCTGGCAACGTCGAGTCTCCCTACTAGTCTATATATATATATATATATATATATATTACACAAAAAATTAAGAAGAAAAAATTAAGTTTACATGCCAAAAGCTTCTGTAAACTTAAAGCGACTAACAATATTAATATTTATATAGTAATCGCAACCAAATAAAAAAGCTCAATACAACCAAGGTAGGAAATAAAGCTTGCCATAGAAGAACACAATTTAAAACTGTAAATTATATTTTACATTAATTTATTTTTCGACAGGATATTCACATAAGAAATATGAACATTTTCTATATTTGTTTATATTTAATATTTCTTATTTGAGTATTCTGTCGAAAAATAAATCCATGTAAATTTTAATTTCCAGTTTTAAATTGTGTTCCACTATAAATACAAACATACATATGTGCAAGTGTATACAGATGCATACACTTGCATATATATATATATATATATATATATATATATATATATATATATCATTCAAACACGATAGTGTTTCAATATATGGTTTAAGTGGCAGTTTTAGTCATTTAGAACTGCTTTAAAGCTTCGGCACTCACTCATTTTTCCACATGTCAAACCATTATTACAGTTTATAGAACACCTTCACAGCTATATTGTGAAAACTTTTTTTCACTTTTCGTTAAGTAAAACAAAACTCATGA